>NC_080388.1:30119341-30435701 GCF_028751815.1 Salvia miltiorrhiza | reverse complement strand
TTGAATTCACGTTTTATGGTTGTGAATTCACAACTTGAAAAAATGTTGGTTGTGAATTCAAGTTTTAAAGTTTGAATTCACAACTTGAAATAGCGTGGGTTGTGAATTCACGCGAATTCACAACTAACACTATTTATAGTTGTGAATTCAAACTTTAAAACTTGAATTCACAACCAAAATAAATTTTGGTTGTGAATTCGTGGGTATTTGTAAAATATTTATGTGTAAGGGTAAAATGGTAAATGTGGGTATTTTTTTAAGTTTTTATATTAGTGGGTAAAAATTTTTTTTACTAAAGGAAAGTGGCTACTCTTATATATTAACACATATAAAAATATGTATATGAAAATGGAAACACTATTTATTATAAACATCTCAAAATATTAAAAAAAGACAACACTTTTCGTATACAAAGGAAATATGTTTTGAAAATAAAAGTGTAAATAGCGCCAAAATTCACGAACTTTTACTCGATTCTCATTTTTTCCACGACCTTTAAAAGTTAGACAAAAATACATAATCTTTTGATTGATTCTGATTTTTCTCATGATTGTTAATTTCGCCCAATTTAAAGCTTAGGTGGCACTCGAAATTTCCAACATGGGCGAAACAAATGACGTCGTTTCCAACTGTTAAAAACGATGTCGTTTTGTGTTAAAAACGGTAGAAATTGGTTGCAACTCATAAATTAGGGTTCTTCTTGCGCAGAGGTTGGTAAGGTTCTTGCACAGAGATTGGTAGAGTTCTTCTTGCGCAGAGATTGGTAGGGTGCGATTCGGAATAATCCATGGCTAGTTCTTGATGTGCTCTTCAAATATGCAAGCAAGCTATTGTTAGCGCGCGATTGAGAGAGAGAAGTAACTGTTGTTAGTGCGCGATTGAGAGAGAGATACAATTGTTGGAATATACAATTAGGGCAGATTTAAAAATTTATAATAGAATATATGACAGCGTTTTAATTTAAATTGTAACAACGCCGTATCTGGTGAAGCCTAACATTCAAACCTATCTAAACAAGCCAGAAAAGGAGATCGGAGTAACCTGTATCGCAGTATGAAAGGGAGCTTGCTTGAAAACTTGCAGATGAGAATTCTTAGAGTAAAATTGCGTGTTCTATATAATGAGTTACAAGGTATATTTATAGGATTACATTAGGGCGAAGGGTAAAAGGGGCTTTACACGTCGTTCACGTACTCCACATGCGGCGTACGTGAACGATTCTCTTTCCTCTAACAAACTCTCTAACTACTTTGCAGCTTTTCGTTGAACACGTGCTCTTTCCAAGCTTTCACTATTGGTTGTTTCCATTCATTTTCTGCGCTGAATCTTCCGGGCTTGTTTCTTTCCCTGGGTCTTCTCCGGGTGTTGCTTTAATGCTGCGCTGTCTTCTCTAGTCTGCGCAGACATTAATCGGCGCCGCTATCTTTATTTTGTATGATATGACCTTGCTTCTTTCGAGCCAAGTGGGCCTGGAGTTTAAACCAGCTTCTTTCTTAGTCTGCGCCGACATTAGACGGCGCCGCTATATTATTTCGACGATCATGTGGTGTATCCATGCTTCTTAAGTCGCGTATGCTCAAGGCCCTAAGTCGGCGCCGCTGTCTTTGCTTAGGATAGGATGACTGATGGGATCTTCACTCCTCATCAGCTACTCCCCCCCTAGTCTACGAAAAGAGAGCTTTGAATTTTCGTAGCTGTGTTTAGAATCAGGTTTCCTTTAGTCTAGTCTGCGCCGACAATAATTATCCCTACAACGCCGCCTTATTCCATAAGACCCATGTTCTGAAACGGACCGGGTCCCATTATAACTTTACCTCCAAGGCTGGGGGTTATATGGCCTTTATGAAAAAAATGACTTCTTTAGATAAAGATTTTCAAGATAAATACTTCTTTGTCCAAACCCGAAATGGCACTTGGCCAGACATTATCGGCGCCGACGCAACTTCAGTGGCATCGCACTAAGCATCTCTCCGCTTCCAGCTCTGAGCGTGTCACTGATCTTGAACATAACCTTCTGATGCAATTGGCCGAGTCCCGGGACTCGGAAGTTTTGAATGTGAAGGTGCTGGTGACTAAACCCTCTGTCTTGGCCGGTGCAGGCTTATTCTCCCGCTATCCCATACTTCGCGAGGGTATTGAATGTGCTTATTTTGCTGTTTTAACATTAATACTTGTCCTATTCTGCTTTTGTGTCCGGTTCTCTTAACTTGCGAATGTTTGCTTTGTTCTTTGGGTTGTGTTTTTGCCGTGTTTTTCATTTTGTTTACTCTGTGTTAGGTATAGATACGTGGAAAACACCGACGCATGGTGTCGTTGCTAGTTTCAACTTTTCTCAGGGGTGTGCTATTGAACCATCTCCAGCTGCGCAGACTGTAGGCAGCGCTGCGCGAGCCATTGCCGTGGGGTCTTCCAGCTCTCGGCGCCCCCTAGTTGATCCCTTCCAGCTTCGCGATGAGGATACCGAAAATATGGAAAAGAGCGATCCCCTGGTTCTGAAGAAGCGAAAAGGTGTTTCGACTAAGAAGCAATCTCAGCAGAAGAAAAAGAAAACCCCAACGCCTGTGGTGCAGCCGAAGACCGTCGTACTGAACTCAGAGGATGCCACCTCCTCTGCTCGGATGCCTGTTTCTCCTCACCGTCCTTGCGATGTTGGGGTGTCCTTTGGAATGGGCATCGCCCCTCGTGCCCTTGGAGATCTGACCGGTGAAGAATGTCGGTCTCAAATGATCGCCCAGATTGCTCCGGCTGATCTCCAAGGTCGGGAGTCCTTGAGCCGCCAGCAAATGGCAGATGGCCTTGTGATGACAATTGAGACGGTGGGCTTATTTTTGTTTATTCTGTTTGCAACGATGCGTGTTGTTGTTTTTGTTTGTTTGTTCCTTTGTCTTCTAGATTAGTGTTCCCTCAGTTCCTTTGTTATATTGTCTGCGCAAGCTAGGGTTGAAAGTCTGGCCCTTGCTCGAAGTCTCCTCTGTGCAGAGGGCGAGGTTCAGGCTAAAGATAAGGAGTTCCTAGCGGCGCTGGCCCGGTGTACTACTGCTGAAGAGGAAACTCGCCGTTTGCGAGAGGAGAACGAGAGGCTGAAGGCTGAGAGGTTATCCGTTGATACAGAGCTGGCTCGGGTTCGGGAAGAGTTAGCGCGTGTGAATCATGAGAAGGAGAAAGAGCTCGCGGCAGCTGCTCAGGATTGTTCGGAGAAGTTGGCTGCCCTCAGGCAGGAGATCGTGGCGAAAGAGAACTTGGCTTTCCAGAATGGCATCAAGCAACATCGGCTGCGCTATTTTCTTTCTTCAGAGGGTCACGCGTTCTTGCGTATCATGTTGCAAGAGACCATCATCGCATTCACCCGTACCCCCGAGTTGCTGACTGCTGCAGCCCCGGCGTTGCAATGGCTTGTCAAGGAGTCTACCCAGATTACCCTTAACTTGACTCAAGCTTCTCCTGAGCAGAGGGCCCTGTGCGGAAATGAGGCGGTGCAGAACGCCATCGATTCCGGTGCTCTTGGAAAAAATTTGGGTATCCGTGCTGACTCGCCACCAACTCTGGAGTGGTGGTTCCCTGTCATAGACAAGGCCATTAACTTGTTTGTGATGGGACGCGGTGCTGACCCTCCGCCTACTCTGCCTACCCAGCCCTTTGTTAGGACGCCATATCTGGACGCGATCCGTTCTCGTATCCGATCAGTTCGGGGTAACTACCCGGGTGGTGGAGTGTTCTATGAGCCAGCTCCTGTGGTTACGGCGGTGCCGCTCTCTCCAGCACATGAATCTCCACAGCGTGAACCCTCCGGTAGGGACAGCGGCGGTGACACGGACGAGGAGATGCAGATGGAGAAGCCCCCGACTCCGACTCCCAATCCTTAGATTCTGAAACGTTTCTGTTGTTTGGTTTGTAAAAACTTTGAATATTTGTCTCTGATACTCGGACTTTTTTGATAACAAATTGGCATAGCTCGTTTGCTATTTATGTCTAGATGGATCTTCCTTATCTCTTTTCCTTATGTCTTTGATACTTAAAGATGAATTCTCTTGTATGTCGTCTATTATCTCCACGTTGTTTGTTGGTTGCTATTTCGCATTTCTTTTTGTTTTCGCTGTGACTGCAGTCAAACATGTTGAAACTGAACCTGTTAGGAATATGGTCAAATCCTCGCCAGAGGAGTCAAAGAAATCCTTGCCAGAGGACTCGGCGAAGTCCTTGCCAGAGGAATCGAGGTGCCAGAGGAATCGCAAGCGACCTTTATTATTATTTGTGGACCCATGGCTCCTCCATGGGGATCTCTGTCGATTACTTATGCCTTGTGCTTATCTGTGCAGACTTATAATGTTGGTCTGCGCCGATTGGAGACTTAGATTATCGTGATTTTAGGGATTGCAGTTAATGCCTTAGACTTTGCTATATACGTCCTGGATCGTGAGGTCAAAACCTTCGTCGTGCAATTTATGCCTTCAATTTGTGCAGCTACTACCTTGAATTTGTGCAATTAATGCCCTCGTCGTGCCATTTATACTTTGAACTTATGCAATCTATGCCTTGAATTGTGCAATTGATGCCTTGAATTTGTTCAATTTATGCCTTGAATTGTGCAATTTATGCCTTGAATTGTGCAATTAATGCCCTCATCGTGCAATTTATGCCTTGAACTTTGCAGTTAATGCCTTGAATTGTGCAATTAATGCCCTCGTCGTGCAATTTATGCCTTGAACTTTGCAATTAATGCCTTGAATTGTGCAATTAATGCCCTCGTCGTGCAATTTATGCCTTGAACTTTGCAATTAATGCCTTGAATTTTGCTCGCGCCGTCTTCTTAACCTGTGTTGTAAATTATGTTGAGGAAAATATAAGAGGTGAATTTCCCCTAAAACCATAGATCTTTATTGATGACGACCATGGCCCCAAACCTCATTAAAACCCTTGTGGGGAAAAAGAGTATCTGGTCTACATAATGATGGGACATGTATGAGGTTCACACATAGAATTTCTTGAGGTGGTTGATGTTCCACGGCCTCACGAGAGCTCTCCCCTCCTGATCAGACAAATGATAAGCTCCGCCTCTTAAGACTTCAGTGATAATATATGGGCCTTCCCAATTAGCTTCGAACTTCCCGGTGGCTTTTAGGGCATCCGCGCGCTTGAGTACTAGATCTCCCTTCTGGAATCGGCGCTACTTGACCTTCTTGTCGTATCCCGCTTTGATAATACTTTTGTACTTGGCAGCCTTGACCTGGGCTTCTTCTCGCTTTAGATCTATGAGGTCCAGCTCGAGTCTGCGCAGTTCCTCGTTCTGCGCCGGATCATATGTACAAATTCGATGTGATTCTAACTTTACTTCTGCTGGAATGACTGCATTTGAACCATAAACCAAAGTGAACGGGGCTTCTCCTGTGGCTGTTTTGGGACTGGTACGTAGCGCCCACAGGACCGTGTCTAATTCCTCTGCCCATCGTCCTCTGCTTCTTTCCAATCTTTTCTTGATTCCCTCACAGATAGTGCGGTTAGCCAGCTCGACTTGACCATTGGCTTGGGGATGGGCTACTGAGACAAATCTTTGCTCGATGTCCATCCTTGAACAAAAATCCTCGATTTTTTGACTAGTGAATTGTGCTCCATTATCCGATATTAGAACTCTGGGCACCCCGTATCTGCAACAGATGTTCTTCCAGATGAACTTTTCGATGGTGGCCTCATCCACCCTTGTTACAGCCTCTGCTTCCACCCATTTTGAAAAATAGTCTACTGCCACTATCAAGAAACATTTTTCTCCCGGTGCCGTTGGCAGTTTACCCACGATATCAATTCCCCATTTGTCGAAAGGATATGTCGAGTACATTACCCCCATTTCTTCCCCTGGGACGTTAATTCTTGGCGCAAGTCTTTGGCAAGATTCACACTTCTTTACATAAGCTTTGGTATCCCTGTCGATGCCAGGCCAGTAAAAACCTGCTTTGATGATTTTTCTGGTCAAGTCTTTGTATCCTGCGTGGTTTCCACAGCATCCCTGATGGATTTCCTTTAGAGCGAACTCTGCCTCTTCCGATGATAAACATTTGAGGAACGGATGTGTGAAAGATCTCTTATAAAGCTGGTCGCTGATCAAGCAAAAATTCTCATATCTAGCATACTTTGCTGTGTCTCCCTCCATTCTTTCCCCTGTGCGTAAGAAATGAATAATTGGGGCTCGCCAATCATTCCCCACTTTGATTGCGCAGACTTGGACCTCTGGGCTCTTCTTTGGCTCAAATAAGAGCGTGATTTCATCGTTCCACGATTGTTCGACAGCACTGGCCATCCTTGCTAGTAAATCAGCCCTTCGATTTTCTTCTCGGGGTACTTGTATTATTTCCAGTTCTTCAAATTTTTTCTTGAGTTGTTGCATCTGATCATAATAAGCTCTCATTCTGTCGTCGCAAACCTCACATTCACCTCTCAGCTGCTGGGCTACTAGTTGTGAATCGGTCTTGATTATTGCTGTGTCTGCTCTAAGCTCCTTCAAGATGTGGGCGGCCCTTATCACTGCCTCATATTCTGTCTCATTATTCGACAGCTTGTCCTCGAACTTGATCGCAAACTGGTAGGCTCCATCCTCTGGTGATTCAATGTATATTCCGACTCCGCACCCCTCCTTGGTGACGGAGTCGTCGACCTGCGCCGTCCATGGTCCTCGCAACGGCCATCTCGTGGTCTCTTGGATGAAGTCAGCCAAGGCCTGTGCTTTAATGGTTGTACGAGGTTCGAACGTCACATCATATTCGCCCAGCTCAATGGCCCATTTTACCATTCTTCCTGCGAGGTCTGGCCTCCCCAGAATTTGTTGAAAAGGTAGCGTTGTTCTGACGATAACTTTGTGTGATAAAAAGTATGGGCGCAACTTTCTTGCCGTGATCATGATAGCGTAAGCTGTTTTCTCCGCTGCGGTGTATCTGATCTCCGCTCCTTGGATGATTTTGCTCACAAAGTAAACTGACTTCTGCATACCCCCTTCCTCCCGCACTAGCACAGCGCTCAAAGATTCTACCCCCACCGAAGTGTATAGATATAATGGTTCCCCCGGTATTGGCTTGGTCAGGACGGGTAGTCCTTTGAGATATTCCTTGAGGTCCTCAAAGGCTTGCTGGCACTCGTTACTCCACTCGAATCGACTTCCCTTTCTCAAAATTTTGAAGAAAGGCAGACTTCTTTCTGCCGACCTTGATATGAACCGACTTAGTGCAGTTATTCGTCCGTTCAGTGTTTGTATTTCTTTGATGTTCCGCGGCGCTGTCATGTCAATAATAGCTCGAACCTTGTCTGCATTCACTTCTATCCCCTCAGGTGTAACCTTGTATCCCAGGAATTTTCCCGACTGAACCCCGAAAGTACATTTGGCTGGATTGAGCATGAGCTTGTGTCTTCGTATAACCGAGAAGATTTCCTCCAAGTCGTCCGCATGTGTGCGTGCTTCAGCGCTGCGTACTAACATGTCATCTACATAGACCGACACATTCTCTTTCAATTGATCTTTGAAGATTCTGTCCATCATCCTCTGGTACGTAGCCCCCGTATTTTTTAGTCCAAACGGCATACTCACATATGCGAAGATCCCTGCGCAGACTGCGAATGCTGTTTTAATAACATCGTTCTTGTACATCTTAACTTGATGGTACCCTTGGTAAGCGTCCATCATCGACAAAAGTTCACACCCTGATGTAGCATCTACTAACTGATCAATCCATGGCAATGGATAACAATCCTTTGGGCAGGCTGCATTGAGGTCCCGGTAGTCCACACACATCCTCCAAGTCTTAGCTTTCTTTTCCACCATAACAGCGTTTGACACCCACTCCGGGTATTGCACTTCTACGATATGCCCAGCCTCTAACAACGCCTGTACCTGCTCTCGAATAGCAGCGTCTTTTTCAGCACCGAAGTGTCTTGTCTTTTATTTTACTGGCTTGATCGTGGGGTCCACGTTCAGTCGATGCTCGGCTAGTTCTCTGTCAATTCCCTTTAGGTCCGCCGTAGTGAATGCGAATACGTCAGCGTTTCTGCGCAGGCAAGCTATTACCTTTCTTTGCAGCTCTAGTTCCATATGTGCCCCGATTTTGGTAGTAAATCTCTCCTTATCCGTGAAAAGCTCAATAACCATGCACGTATCATTGATGGTGACGAGGGGTATCTTATCATTTCCCCCTTGGAGCTCTGCGATCTCTCTCCGCTCGGGCTTTGAAGCTGTGATCTCTCCGGTTTTTCCCTTCTTGCTTGTCTCTGTTTGGTGTACTGACCTTTCCCGTTTTTGTCCCGAGTATTGAGTTAATACTTGTACGTGACATTTCTTCGACACAGCCTGATCTCCCCACACTTCTCCAATTTTGCCTCCCTCCAAGGGGAACTTCATCTTCAAGTAGAGAGTAGAAATGATTGCTTTAAAAGAGTTCAGCGTCGGTCACCCAAAGATCATGTTGTAAGAGGGTTTCTGTGCATCGATGACCAAGAATTTGATCATCCGAGTCTTTTTTTTTCCTTGGTTGCCCTATCGTCATTGGCAGTTCAATTGTTCCCACCGGTAGGACTGATTCCCCTGAAAACCCATAAAGAGGAGCCACGGCAGGCTCTAGCTTAGCCTCTAAACACATTGCCTGCCAGCATTCCAGGTATAAGATGTTGACGGCGCTGCCTGAATCGACAAAGATGCGATGTATCAGCACGTTAGCTACGTTGGCGGAAAATACCAAGGCGTCGTCATGAGGATAGAATAGAGGCCTAGCATCCTTTGGGCCAAAAGATATTGTCGGTTCATCGGACGCAGAGTTGACTGTCATGACAGATTGGTCGTAGTATCCAGATTTGACTGTGCGGGCTAATTGCTTTTTGGCCCTGTTAGAGGTTGGTATATTATTTTCTCCTGTGATCATGTGCACTTCTCTGTCATATTGAATATGATTTGCGGGGTTGTGTCTATCCTGACTGTCTCGTCTATGATCTCTTTTTTCTCTTCTCTCCTCATGTCTGTGTCCTCTCTCCCTGTCCTCATGGCCGCGGCGGGTGTCGTCCCGCCGGCGCCGCTCATCATCCCTGTCTTGTCTATGCTCATTGTAGCGGTGTTCTCTGTATGCGCCTCGTGGTCTTTCTATGTATCGGTCCAGGAACCCCTTCCTTACCAAGATTTCTAGCTGATGCTTCAAATGTCCACATTCGCGGGTGAGATGGCCATAACGATTGTGATATTCACATAACAGATTGTTCCTGCCTGGGGCTGGGGCTCCGGGTTGGTAATCTTTTGGGGCTCTGAAATAATTCTCTTCCTTGATCTGATGGAAAATCTCGTCTGTGTGACGATTCCATTGAGTCGGATTTTGCAAATCATCTCGGTAACCACCACGCTCTTCCCTCTTCTCTGCCTGCGCCGTGATTAATGAACCTGTTCCGGCCTCGATGGCCATTGTTGGGATTCTTTGAGGTAGACCTCGGTAGGGATTCCTCGGGATGTATTTTTCTCCAGCGTCTGCGCTGTCTTGCTTCTTAGATTTGAGTTTATCGGCCTCTGCTTTTCTTGCCATTTTAGCGTCTTCCAACTGAAGATATCCCGGTATTATTGTCATGATGTCTTCGAAACTAGTGGGCGGCTTGATCTGGAGTGCCTCGAAGAGTGGGCCTTGTTTTAACCCTCTAGCAAAAGCGTAAGACTTAATATGAGATTCTGCGTCTGGTATATCTAACGCGATTGTGTTGAATCGTGCCACATATTCGCGAAGCGTTTCTTGTGATTCCTGCCTGATGTCCATCAAGGAAATGGGCGTTTTCCCAACCCGTTTTGCGCTGGCAAACTGTCTCATGAACATGAGGTGAAGATCATCGTATGATTGTATGGAATCATTTCTCAGGTTGTGGAACCATCGCTGAGCCATGCCCGACAGAGTTGTGGCAAATATCCTGCATTTGATTCCCTCCCCATATTGATGTAGCGCGGCCAGCCCCTCGAAGCGGGCTATATGCACCTCCGGATCGGTGGTGCCGTCATAATCCAGTGAGATAGGACGATAGTTTGCTGGTAGGGGCTCCAACAATATTTCCTCTGAGAAAGGGCTCTTGTGGGCAGATGTCGATATAGGAATGTCGGAGTGGTGTCCCTCCCGGTCTCTTGTGAATATGGTATCGTTTGGCCTGCGCCGACTTCTTTTAAGGAGCTCCCTCCAGGGTTCTTCAAGTCTCGGCCCATGCTGGTCGGGGAATTTGTTCACCTCTGTGTTATCGTGCTCCCTGAGTTCTGTCTCCAGACTTTTCAACTGGTCTCGGAGAAAAGATACTTTTTCCTTCAGCCTGTCATTGTCCTTGTGTGCTCCCAAGCTGCGCTGCGGAGTAGTCCCGCTGGTTGAGTCAGTCACATCTTCGATCTGGACACTGTTCGTAATAAACTTCCGCTTGTTCTTTCTCCCTTCTTCTCCCCTGTCTATTCCTGTCTGAGCGGCAATCGTTGTCTCTCCCCCAGCCTGCGCAGGCGCAGTTGCTGCTTTTTGAGCAGTTATGATTCCCTCTGGTGAGGCAGCTGACTGAGTAATGCCCATTAAAGAGCGCATAGTCGCGTAATTGAGCATGGCCAAAACTTGGTCAGTGATAGGGACATTGGCTGGCCCTGGTGCTGTAGCGATAGTAGCCGCGGCGGGCACAGCTGTTCCCATATTAGATTGTACAGACCCAGGGATCATGTTGTTGATCGTAGTGAAGCCCGGCGGAGTAAGCCCAGTCAAGTCGATTCCCTTAGTCGATGTGTTGTCAGTAGGTTTGGTAGATGTGTTCCCTGCAGCGGCCTCGAAATCCTTGTTTAGATCCTTGCAGTGTTCATGAGTTGCCATTGTGAAGTACCTGTTCACTGTATCGCAGTAAAATAAGAAATAATGAGTTAAGGTTGGAGAAGTATACCGGCGCAGGCGGGCTGCGCAGATGTCGCTGTGTTATATTGGCGATAGGTGGGCCTATAAGCATTCCACTAATAAAGATAAGCCCCAGAAAAACCCACGAACTTCGGCCCATGGAACGATTCTCGATTAAATGTACGGAAATCCGTAGATAGAAAGGAATTTATAGAAATCCTCTTTGAAGTTCTTCTGAGATGAACATCCTCCTTTTCTGAGAAATAAACCCAGAAAAAGGTGAAACGAAGCTCCCGTCGTTCATAATTAGGTAAAGGACATTTCCGTAACGGAAGGTCCTCTCCGGTGGAATATGCTCTCGGAAAAGCATAAAAGTTAGCCAAGATAAACAGCGAAATATCAAAAACACGGAAAGAAAAATACCTCTTTCGACCCGCAACGGGCACACGTCAAAATCAAGCGAGTAAAATTAATGAACGGCATGGATAGAAAAGTTCAAAAATTCAAAAATAGCACAGTTCCCAAAGAAAAATTCAAAAATGGCACAGTTCCCAAAAAACATTTGAATAAACCGTCTCCTTCCCCTGTTATTTCCCCTTTGTTCGTGCAAGGTGGCAGAGGCCAACAAGATCCCGAAAATCCCAGTGGATTGCCGGTACAAACAGCAAATATGCATCTCATCAATTATAAACGTAAAATGAACCATGTTAAACATTTATGCACAGATCACTTGATTATTCCGTCCCCTTCCGCGTATAATCCTCAGATATGGTTACGAATATAAACACAAACGCAGACTTGATAACGAGACCCCCCTTCTTCCCTTTGATTTACGCCAGAATGAACAGATCTAAACCAAGCACGGATAAGAACACCCAGACACCCTCCCAAAACTCACGCCTTAGCCCAGAGTTCCCACAGACGGCGCCAGTTGGTGAAGCCTAACATTCAAACCTATCTAAACAAGCCGGAAAAGGAGATCGGAGTAACCTGTATAGCAGTATGAAAGGGAGCTTGCTTGAAAACTTGCAGATGAGAATTCTTAGAGTAAAATTGCGTGTTCTATATAATGAGTTACAAGGTATATTTATAGGATTACATTAGGGCGAAGGGTAAAAGGGGCTTTACACGTCGTTCACGTACTCCACATGCGGCGTACGTGAACGATTCTCTTTGCTCTAACAAACTCTCTAACTACTTTGCAGCTTTTCGTTGAACACGTGCTCTTTCCAAGCTTTCACTATTGGTTGTTTCCATTCCTTTTCTGCGCTGAATCTTTCGGGCTTGTTTCTTTCCCTGGGTCTTCTCCGGGTGTTGCTTTAGTGCTGCGCTATCTTCTCTAGTCTGCGCAGACATTAATCGGCGCCGCTATCTTTATTTTGTATGATATGACCTTGCTTCTTTCGAGCCAAGTGGGCCTGGAGTTTAAACCAGCTTCTTTCTTAGTCTGCGCCGACATTAGACGGCGCCGCTATATTATTTCGACGATCATGTGGTGTATCCATGCTTCTTAAGTCGCGTATGCTCAAGGCCCTAAGTCGGCGCCGCTGTCTTTGCTTAGGATAGGATGACTGATGGGATCTTCACTCCTCATCAGTATCCTCATCAGCATTATTAAGCCACACCAACTTTAATTTTTGCCGGAGAAATTTATCGTGGGAAAAATTAGAATCAATCAAAAGGTTATGGATTTTTATCTAATTTATAAAGATCGTGGCAAAAACAAAAATCGAGTAAAAGTTCGTAAATTTTGGCGCTATTTGGCCAAAATAAAAGATAATACCCGTGCAAGGATGGGGGCAAGAATAACGGGTCGGAAATGGGTAACCAAAAACCCGAAATGTTGGTATCTGTACCCGAAGATTTTATACTGCTTCCGTCTCACTTCAACGAAAATGGATCAAAAAGACAATTTTAATATTATGCTATATGTTAATCATAATTCTTCAATTTATTTTATACAATCAATTAATTCAAAGATAATTAAATAATTCAATCTTATTTTATCCTATTACTTTTTCTTTTTTGTGATCTATTTTATCCCTTAAATCAAGCTTCACCTAACTATTCGAGATCTCGATTACGTTATCAAAGCCCACAATACCGCAAAAATACGAAAAACTTAAAAAAAAAAAAAATGGAAACCAGAAAACTTTCCACAACTTATATACCGCTTCGACGCCGTCATATTTGATTGACCACTGGGGCCGCTACCGACCTTTCTCACTATATTTTTAAGGATGAGTAACGGACAGAATCAATATTCCAAATTTATTCATTGAATAATAGATGATTGACAAAAAAAAAAAAAAAAAAAGCCAAATTTATTCGTAGATGATTCACTAACACCAAAAGTTTATTCATAGAATCATAAATGATTCACAGAATAACGCCAAATTTTGATAAAATCATATAAATTTTGTGTGACTTTTTATACCACCTCTGACACAGTATACGTTATAACATATACTCCATAAAAACAACAAATTTGTTATTGACTAAATTTCTCTAATATTAATTAAAATCAACCATAAAATAATCTTAATATATCATATCAAACAACATATTTCTTCCATCCCATAAAAATATACCTACCTTTCCTTTTTCGTCTGTTCCATAAAAACATGCATACCCCATCATAGTAATTTCTCTCATTTATTATCTTAATGATATGAGACTCTTCCTCTACTCACAATATACTTTACATAATTTCTTCAAACTTATGTCATCTCATGCTAGACATGCTTTTATAGGACGAAGGAAGTATTATGTTTTAAAGTTATTTTAATGCATTCTCTCAAATATGACATTAATACAATAACGGCAAAAGATATACCTATGAAATATTTTACATTTTATCTCATACCATATATTTGTCACGTTAAAAGAGATCATAATGCTATCGCTCACTCCTTAGCGAAAGCGGCGAGGGATTTTAGTACACAACATGTTTGGGATGAACCTCCAGCTTTTGTGGTGGGTCATCTTCATTTACCATGTTCCTGTGATCAATAAATTATCCTCTCGTTCTCTCAAAAAAAAAATCTCATACCATATATTAAAGGAGCCCTTAAGATAGTATTCATGGTATATGTATAAATATAATTTCCTTATATTTTAAACAAGAGTATTATTTTTTTCTTTAATCCTATTGTACCCTGAACTCAATATTGCCGCCTAACAATCAATTTGCAAGTGTTGGGAGAAAAATAACTTTTCATATTCTCTTTTAATAATAAAATAAATAAATAAATTGTATAGAAAAATAAAAGTAATTTCTCTTTCCTCTATCTTTTTCTTTTTACTTCTTTATCTTATCTCTCCAATCTCCACGATTAGATATATGACAAGAAAATGACAATCTCCATCTTACATATATTTGTCCCTTTTTCTCAAAATTTTGGTGGGGTAATTTTTTTTTCTTTCTATAATTATACATATATATTAAATATTAAGTATACTAATTTCCTTTGGAGGGGACAATTGCCCACCACCTCATAGTGTGCTCCGCCCCTGCCATGAGGTATCACGCATATTTTATTCAATCACACCTTCCACTTGTCATTTTATATAATATTACAAAAATAGAAGAATCTTTGACTTTAAGCACATATTACTGTTTTTTTTTTATATATATAAAATTGCTGAAAAGTACAAAACATAGAAGAAATATATAAGAGATTTTTTCCTCAAATATTAAAGATAAGTTAGTTATTTTAACCATAAAATATTTTTATGAAGTGAACATTTTTAATTTAATGGAAGTGCAACTTTTTCTTATTAACACTTTATTTTATTTTAATAATTCGATTCTCTTTTACTTTTCTTTTACTTTTTGAACAGATATCATTTTAATAATCTCTGTTCTAAAATTTCCTTAATTACTGACATCGGCCGGCCCAATGGCCCCACAAAATCTAGGGTTTAAATGTGGGAGGTGTCTTTTAACTTGTTTTTTCGGCGTTACGTTTTCTTATCGCTTTGACCCATAGTTTTGTTAAAAAAATAAATTAAAAAACCAATTGAAAAAAACTAGTAGATCCGATACGTTTATTAATTTAATGGATTAAGTTAAAGAGCGAGAGTTAATTTAAGTATCACAAAAAGTAAAAGTAAAATAAAGCAGAGATGCAAGCTGTGTAACAGCGACGTTCACGTGGCTCTGGCCTACCATTTGGCAATAAACAATGATTAAATCTTGGACGGCACAGAGATTTTCCACGCAATACAAAATTATACATATGATTTATATATAATTGGTATTATGCTATGCAAAACCATATTTAGACATATGAGTTTCTTTTTGTATTAATTAAATCGCACCAATGATGTGCGTCTTTTATGCACATTTACACCAAATTTTATCACTTTGATTTAGTACTAGTAACGGAGTCTATTAAAATATAAATTTATAAATTATTAATATTTTTTTTGTTTCATGAATTTTTTTAGTAAAATAAAAAATTTAATGAAATTATTTTTAAGTAAAAAATTATAATATTTATTTGAAATTGACCGGCCTAATTTAAATATCTTATGAAATTTATATGTAAGCAGAGTTTCGATCCAAAAATTATTAAAAGAGAAATTGACGGATTATGGAGATGACGGATTATAGATTCTCATTCATTCTAATTACTCCGTTCTAATTTTCCTCAATTCTAATTCATTCTAAAAAAAAAATTCTAAATTTCTATCAATTTTAATATCTAAAAATTATTAAATATCTAAAAATCATTATATTAATATTCCAACAAAATAAATTTTATCATATGTATAACACTCATTTTTCTCAATTCTCATTCATTCTTTCTTTTTTTCTAAATTTTAATTAGTTTTCATATACAAAAACCATTAAATATCTAAAAATCAGTATATATCTAAAAACTATGAAATATCTAAAAATCATTATATTAAGTTCACCAGTGCTCTTTTGAACAATGGAATCAATTTATTTATATTTGATGGAATAAATGTTAACAATTGAATTTAATAGTTAATATATATATATATATATATATATATATATATATCTAGGTGCGGTTATAGTGAGAACCACAATTATCGTGAGAACATAAGAACCAATAAAATTACTGCATCTGCTATACAAATTAATGCATCCGCTAATAAATTTAATGCATCCGAAAAAAATAATTTTTTTGCTCCCTTCAGGATTTGAACCCAGCACCTGCATCCATCCATCAAGATGATGCATCCACCGTAGATCTTGATGATCGAATGCTGAAAATGGTTCTCCGTTCTTTTTTTATTTATGGTTCTTTCTTGAACCTCTCCATATATATATATATATATAGGGGAGAGTTCAATGAAGACCACTCCCCTATATAGAGAACGAAGACCAAATCTAAAGCGTTAAATCCATGTAATCTTGCGGTCATGATTTATTTGATCTGATTATTTAATTTTCGGCCATTTAAATTCATTAAGGCTAAGAATGTAAATTAATCTTTTGCACAGCCGTTATTAGCTATATATGAATCATATCAAATCTTTTATTTATGGTAAATCATTATTAAGATATGTTTGTTACAAACTATAAACGTTTTTGATGCATTTTTTGTATCGTTTTCATCTTTTCCTATTTGCATCGTCAATACCAGTCCACCATTGAAGAACGATTTCATTTGTTGCAGAAGATTTTATGGAAAATCAAGGTGATTTTTATTGTTAATATTTCAGCAAATTCTTATTATTTGTTTATCATTTTATTTGTTCGAACAGTTCAAAATTAAATAATCTATATGTTTTATTTGTTGTTGAATCCATAATTAGTCAATGTTATATATTCCAGAGTGACATTCATTAATTCTTATATATTCATGAAGATGTGTTATTTTATGTGCATTTATAGTTTAATACGAATCTAATAACCAGATGGATTATGTGCCACAATAACCAAAAGAATTATGTGCATTTATAATTTTATTCGAACTTAACTCCGTTCATCTATTGACAGAGTATCTTCGTATCATTATGTTATTTAATATGATGCTGGGCGACAATTCATCCCTTTAATTTTGACGAAGGATTACAGTTAAAGACAAATTGATTATGTGCATTTAGAATTTTTTATGAACGTCAATTCGTTCAGCAGTTCACATAGTATGTTCGTAACATTACGTCCTAAATTCGTCCTTTTTAGTTTAACGAATATTTACAAGTATTATATTGCAAAAATTGAATGACAAATTCATATCTTTTTTAACCATTATGTACCAAAACACTTAGAGTATGCAGTTTGATTATGTGCATTTATAATTTGTACAACGATGATAACTTTGTTTATCCATTGACAGAGTATGTTCGTATACATTATCATATTTAATTTACAGTTACCACTTGCAGAACTCACATATTCAAGAACACCAGATGGCCAATTGTGTTATCCGCTCTGCGATGATTCTAAGAAACCTCACAATGGCATGATATTTAGCACCTTAGCAGAAGCTGTTAAGTTTTATAAAGATTATGCCAAAGTTTGTGGATTCGACACCCGAATGAGCACAAACCGAAAAAAGAAAGATGATACAATCACCTGGCAATATGTGGTTTGTAACAGGGAAGGAGTATGGAAAAAGACAAACGAACCTCAGATGCGCACCAATGATTCCGGCACAAAGAAACGAAAGACAACATCTTGCAAGGTTGCTTGTAAAGCTAAAGTTATTATTAAGATTGCTATGGAAAGCTGCTACAAGCTTACTCAATTTTGGGAGGGTCATACACATTCCATGGTACCACTACCAGCTAGAGACCTTATGCAAAGTAACAGGAATCTTGATGAATTTCAACAAAGGTTCATAATTTCTGGTATAAAGGCTAGCATTGGTCCGATGGTTCATTCCGTATGTTCAGAGAGATCATGGGCAGTTACGATCGAATTGGATGCACAGGTAATGATTTCAAGAATTTTGCTAGGGATTTGAAAGTGCATTCCAAAGGATTCGATGCACATATGTTGTTGGAATTATTTACGAATAAGCAGGATCTTGGTAATGGTTTTAAATTCTTCCACGACGTAGATGAAGAGAATAAATTGCGTCGAATCATCTGGGCTGATGGAACTTCGATTAAGAATTTCAGCTTGTTTGGAGAGGCTGTGTCCTTTGATGCCAAATTTATGTTCATATTTATTTTTTGTAAAAATATTGCAGTTCATAATATTCTAACATTATTATGTTAATTTATTTTCATATGAAAATATCGATGAACACTAGTATGTTCACTAGTATGTTAATTAGTGTTTTACGAAAATATCCAAATACATTATTATGTGCATTCATTTTTTACGAACATATCAACGACTACTATTATGTTCATTTTTTCTTTTATGAACGCATTCACGAACATATGTATGTACACTTGTGTTTTATACGAACACTGTGTTCTGTGGATTCATTGTTGACGGAATTGGCTCCTCATCAAATTAACTTTCCATCAATAAAAAATTTGTTTCACTATATCTATGACAATTAATGAAAATATCAAATATTCACAAGATGATTCATCACTCTTTGATATACCAAGATCGACGCACATGATTTGGTGCTCGTTGTTCGAATGTTTGATTTACAATTATTCCAACAATTAATGGTTAGTAACTAGGTGAATGTATTTTAATCATTAAGGAGAATGTATTTTTATCGTGAATGTATTTTAATCGTTAATCTCGATTAAATTAAAAATCTAATCATATTTTTCGTGTACTATGTTGAATATTAATGAAATAGGGATGCTTAATTAATAATTGTAGAATATGACCTCAAGAGCATTTTAAAAACACATCAATAATTCTGTATTGAACGATCTTTCACAAGTTGGATTCATACGAAAATGTCGATGAACATCGGTATGTTCATTAGTATGTTATTTTTTTTACGAAAATATCGAATAACATTAGTATGTTCATTTATTTTTTACGAACATAACAACGAATACTATTATGTTCATTTGTTCGTTTACGAGCACGACAACGAACATGTTGAATGTTCATTATTATTATGTACGAACACTGTGTTTTGTGGATGCATAGTTCATGGAATTGAATCTTCATCAAATTACTTCTCCAATGTAAAAATATTTGCTTGACTATATCTATGACATTTAACGTAAATATCAAGTATTCATAAGATGAATCCTCACTCTTTGATATACCAGGATTGACGCACATGATTTCATGCTTGTTGTTTAAATTGTTGATGGTTTCCAAATAACTCAATCATATTAAAAAATTCATAGTTTACTTTTTTTGAAACAAATTTATGTTTGCAATTATTAGCGAAAAAGTGAATTTTTCAAATTTATATTTATATTTATGTTATTGTAAAAATATTACAGTTCATAATTTGTTAACTTTATTATGTTAGTTTGCTTTCATACGAAGGCATAAGTGAACATTAGTATGTTCGTTAGTATGTTATTTGTTTTTTAACGACAATACTAAGGAACATTAGTGCGTGCATTTATTTTTTACGAACATGGCAACGAATACTATTTCGTTTATTTTGTCTTTTACTAACAAATCAACGAACATTTTTAATGTACATTTGTCTTTTGTGGATGCATTGATAAAGGGAAAAACTTAAACTATGCATATAAGTAATAAAATAAAAATTGCCATCAGAAAAAACTTAATATAATACTTATTTTAATAAAAAAAATACAGTTAAACATGCTGATAAAGTTTAAATAAAAATAATGAGAATGAATATGTATTTTATGTGGTTCAAATGAATAAAGTTTAAAAACAATAGTTCAAAATTTGTAGATTTTCGTAAAGTCGTTTCTCATTTTCTGCGGTCAAATATATCTACTATTATTAATTTACTTAACTTGTAAAGAACAAGATTACGAGATTTTGCGATCATATCATCTTCATGTTCAAATAACATTATAAATAAACGTCCAACGAACTGACCCATAAATGTCTGTTCACACAATTTAAAAATATATGAATAATAAATTATTAATGCACAGGAGGACTACATTTGTAAAAAAACTAGCAAACACATGCAACATGAATATATATAAAAAAAAAAAAGAATCGTCATATAATATAAAAATTCAATAAATCATCAAAAAATAACAAAAATAATATAAAGACAATATTTGATACGTCCAACAAAAACGTGGAAATGTTAAGAACACCACCAAAATTAATCTAGAGAACTGTATTATCAACCTAACAGGATATACCATCAAATTTGGTTGGATTCACTGCGAGCTCAGAACCATAAGTTGCAGAAGAATCCATTAAAACTCTATCCTTAAACTTGTTCTTGTCCCATGAAATTATAGATACGCAATATCTCATCCTCAATATGTGTAGATGAAGGTTTTCTGCGTTCAATAAACCAGTCATCCAACTAGTTGATGTATCGCCAGCAAAAGTCTCCATATGCCTCATCAAATACAAAGAAGAGTCAATTGTGTTCTTTTTATTTGCCCAGTTGAGTTGAACGACTTCAATTGTTGATTTTGCAACTGACGCCGCACTCAAATGTTCTCCATTGTCGTTTAGAAATTCGGACAATAGAGCAGGCTAAAATATAATAAAAGTATGTAAAATATATTAAATCAAGACAACCTTTTGCGTTGTTCCAGTTTAGAAACTTACAAAAACATCACACAAGAGGTCGTAGTTGGTTCCAACAGGAAGATGATTAAACTGTACTGAACTGTTAATAACGAACATCAACTCCTTGCGTAAATCAAAACAAAGAAGATATGGGATGCCATCTGGAAATACAGGGAAAAAAAAACTGAAAAACAATCCAAAAAGTCAGTATTATTATAAGACAAAAAATTCGTGTAAATAAGCATTCAAAAAATTACCATGTCAATTACACCCAGAGAGTTGGTTTGATACAAACGCAACTCACACTCCAATCCATCAGAGAATGTTCGTTTTCGGTTCACATGTGACATTTCATTGTTGTATATGCAATCAATCTGTGTTCCAGCACTTCAAATAAAAATTTCATACAATATATTCACAAAGCACTGTTACATACAGATTTAACTTCGAATACTTGCATATATGTCTGTAGAGGCAAAGAATCGTATTGGTTGTTTCACAGCATCAGATATAGACACGTGGTTCAACATAATCGACCATGCATTAACTATCGATGGCTGCACTAGACATCCTCTTCTCATAGAAACGAAATCATATCTACGTAACTCAACATCTTTTACCATGAAAAGAACCTTGCCACTGTAAACATAAATACATTAAAATTAAATAATATACTTAATTTTAATATAGATGTTATAGTTTTTAAAGTTTAGAAATGTTCGTACTCGTCCAGAGAATCATTGTGCATACAATGCATAGCAATCGCCTTTTATCTACAGCTGAGCGGAGTCTTAATGCACACAATATTATAAATATCATATGCTCAATAATTCAATTTCTTGACAGGACGATTCTTCAACACACACCCAAGTATTGGTGATTCTCCTCCAGTACCCTTATTGTTAAATATAAGAACATTGTCATCTCTACTTACAATAACGAAAAGAAAAAGAAAATACTATTGATATGTGCAAGTACAAATAAAAAATGATGAGTGTATCTGGGAAAAATTTAAAAATCAGAACAAATGAACCTAAAATTACTATTCATAAGAAATCACTTGTACCTGGAACGACAAATTCATTTCCATGCTCCAACTCCATAACTAACATAAAAGTATACCATTTAGAATGTTAATGAACAAGAACGTGTATAAAATAACTTTACATGAATGAATAAATTTTGATCAACACATTATTTTCCGAACATTAATTCATTATAATTAACAATAAGTTCATCAAAACATAGTAAAAAGGATTTAAAAATACAACCAGTTCATCGAATACAATTAAAAAAGACAAATTCCAAATAGTTCAAGGATTCGTATGACCAAATTATCATAAAAATTGAGGGTTTAACCAGTAAATCAATTGATATGTATTACGATATAATGTGTCTATTTTGAATTCAGAAAGTATAGATTTTGAATCCTTAAAAAATAAAACCCTTCTCACCGGCGATTGAGAAGACGCCGAATCACCAGCGCGATACCAAATTCTTCAATTATATCTTCTGTGAAAATATTTCTTGGAAGGGAAAATATAATCGCCATTGTTTTGGAACAGCTTCCCTTCGAATGGAAAATGCGTGATTCACGGGATATATTAAACAGCATCATTTCGTTGAAATAGAAGTTCACGTTTTTACCCTCAGCGGTTCATTAAAACCAGATAAATAATAAGTAATTTCATTAAAACAATAAATCCGAAAAAAATCTAGATCGTTGATTTGAGTGAGATCAACGCACAAGGATTGGTCTTTATTCTCCATCTAAGGCAATGGTTGTCATAGAATGCAACCCTATATATATATATATATATATGGAGAGGTTCAAATAAGAACCACTAATAAAATAAGAACGGAGAACCATTTTAAGTCATTCGATCATCAAGATCTACGGTGGATGTATCATCTTGGTGGATGAATGCAGATCCTGGGTTCGAATCCTGAAGGAAGCAATTTTTTTTATTTTTTTGAGTGCATTAATTTTAACAGCGAATGCATTAATTTTTACAGTGAATGCATTAGATTTGATGGTTCTCACGTTCTCACAAATAATGTAGTTCTCTCTAGAACCACACCCTATATATATATATATATATATATATATATATATATATATATATATGGTAGTTCAAATAAAAATCATTTTATTGTAAGAACTTAGAACTAATTATTTTTTCATCTTAACGGCGATATGATTAAATCCTATTTCAAAGGTTGTTTCTTAAGATCAACTTTGTTGTGATTTTTAAGGGATTTATAGTCTTTTTCTATAGTAGTTTTTTATTTCTAATATACAATAGGTATTATAGGCAAATTAAAATATAATAAATTTTAAATCGTGTCCATTAAAGTATTATTGATTAAGGGTATAGATTAGTTCTAAATTCTTATCTTAAGGGTGATTTTTATTTTAACCCAATTAAAGTATTATATACGTTGGAACCTGAATTGGTCTGCCATGGGGTCGAAGATAATTTTTTAGGGAATATAAATAGAATTAATAACATCAAAGTCATATATATTAAATTAAAGTAAATCAAGTATGTTTTTAAATTGAAACTGGAGAGTTGGATATCATGAAGTATAATATTACAATAATCATTACAACCTCAAAATTACAAATATATGTATTTTCTATTTTTGTCAAATAAAATTTTATTGATAAGTGGAATACTAATACAAAGATTTTTAGATATTTAATAGTTTCTAGATTATAATGATTTTTAGATATTTAATGATTTTTGGATATGGAAATTGATTAAAAATAAAAAATAAATATGAATGAGAATTGAGGAAAATTAGAATGGAGTGATTGTAAGACGCCGCGTAGGAAAGAATTTATTTTGTTGGAATATTTATATAATGATTTTTTAGATATTTAGTTTTTAAATATATCATGATTTTTAGATTTTTAATGGTTTTTAGATATAGAAATTGATAAAAATTTAGAAAAAAATAAGAATGAATGAGAATTGAGGAAAATTAGAATGGAGTGATTGTACGACGCCGCGTAGGATAGAATTTATTTTGTTGGAATATTTATTTAATGATATTTTAGATATTTAGTTTTTTAAATGTATCATGATTTTTAGATATAGAAATGGGTTAAAATTTAGAAAAAAATAAGAATGAATGAGAATTGAGAAAAATTAAAAAGGAGTGATTATAGGATGTCATGTAGGATATGATTTATTTTGCTTTAATATATAGATGTCATTTTTCATTAAGATAGGTGCTTCAGACCATGGTGAAGTGCCCGGACTAATATAACCTATCAAACCACTATTGTCTAATTCGCTGAAATTCGATGGGATCATTTTACATTGTTATTATAATTATTTTATACTATATTATTTTTATTAGTTATGAAGGAAATTATTTACGTTGTTGTAGTGGGCAAAATCCGTCAACTTGGCTCAAGCCCAATTAACATTGCAAATTGGACCAATGAGCTAAACAACCCGGCCTGTCCAGCCCGACAAACTTCGAACCAACTTGGATCGATAACGAGGCTGGCTCAATTACTTAAGAAAACTTGTTCGCCTAGCCCGATAAGTCAAGTTATACTTATTGCAAGATCAACCTGGACCGACCCAGGTTGACTATCCCACTTCAAGTCCAATTTGTCTCAACATTGAGACCGAATAATTCGCACTCAGCCTAAGCCCATCAAGCTAGCTCGTCAATCTGGCACGAACCTACAAAGCCCAATTACTCGAACAGATTGGTCCATTTAGCCCGGAAAGCTATAGATCGACTTGAATCCACAACCTAGCTAGATATATCGCATGCGACCCAAGGGTTATTGTTAACCTAGATTGACGAAGTTACAAGGCCCATCTGTCAAACCCTAAAAGACGACTCTCAGCCGTCAAACCCTAAAAGACGTCTCCCACCAACCTGAAGCACTCAGAATGTAAATCTTTATGATCCCATCCAAATCGCAACAACCTGGGAGATAGGGTTTTGACAAGGCCAGACTGTACAAACCCTTGCGATTGGATGTCATCTATATAAACATTCAGAGTAGGTCACAAAAGGACACGGAAAATCCTACTTGCTCTCTACATCTTGAATTCTCTCTACTCTGCCACCAAGTTGATTGCTCTTCTAAGTCGGAAATAGCCAACTTGGCCTATCTCTGCCTCCCACCTTCCATTATCACAACATGCCGTCACCGTTTCCACCCTCCGATGCCGCTGACACCTTGGAATAACCAATCATTCCAACCTATCTTTCTCTCTTATTTCAATTTGTTAGTCATTCTATTTTGCTATTCCTTTACTGACTTGAGCGTCGGAGGTTCTACGGTCGACACCCCCTCCCGGTGCTCAACCTAGGGTTCTTACGTGTTCTTGTGTTAACAGGTTGCTAGTGCCCAATCTATCCGGACGTGCAGACGTCAACTTCAATTGTAGATTTTAGACTCTACAATTTGGCGCCCACCGTGGGGCCCTAGCAATCAAGCGAATCAACGCACGTTCCGTAGATCTCTACGAACATCAATCATGTCTGACGGTCGTGACGGATCTAAAACTCCCTACGCACCCCACGTGGCTGCTCAGATTGCTCAGGCTGAACTAGCCGCCTAGATCGCTTCTCTGACAGAACAGATGAATCAGGAGCGGGAGAGATGCAAGAAGTTAGAAAATGAGAACGCCAACTTGTATGACCATCTCGAAGCTGTGGAGCCTATCGAGATCATTAAACCTCCTGGCTTACGAGCCCAAGTGTCTTCCATGCAGCCTCTAGGAGATACACCGATCACTCGTAAGGATGTATCCAACCATCTCGTGATGGATCCATCATCTTCGGTAAGAAACCGCAATGTCATTAGTAACTTGACTGATCCAGGCCGTGCTACTTTGAATGCAGGTACTAACATTATAACGTCCACACTGGAGCAAGCGAGTGAGCTTGGCCAATTCAACCTGGACGCCAGACCTACAGGAACACTCCGACAAGATGGAACAACCATCACCGAGGGATCTTGCCCGAACCAACTTCACCACCCCGGGCGTAGCAATGAGCAATGCCGTCATAGGAGGCACACAACCTACTATATTGGGGCCCAATCTGGCGATCACGCCAAGTCAAGTTAACCAATAGGCGAACGGACACGATCAGAGGGAGATCACCCAAGAACAGCTGTTTGGCAATAAATTCGCCCAACCAGACGCGACCGCCCCGTACGCAATCAGAGATGAGGACCTAGCAAGAAAATTGACCAAAATTGAGGCCTAGATCCAGTGAATTCCAGGTGTCCCGACACCCATCCACAAAAGTTCAGAGAATTGCTACGCAGACTCGCCATTCGTGGATGAAATTGCCCTGGTTGAAATGCCCGTCAAGTTCAACTTTCCAAGCATGCAAATGTTTGATAGCACAACAGATCCAACCGACCACATAGCTTAATACAAGTAAAGGATGTTCACTGTCGCAATTCCTCGTTAATTGAGGCAGGCCTGCATGTGTAAGGGGTTCGGTTATAGTCTAATAGGACCGGCCCTCCAGTGGTACACTAACCTTCCAAATTATTCTATTTCAAGTTTTGCTCAACTAACCGATATATTTATGTAGCAATATGCTAGTAGCAGGAAACTTGAAAAGATATCGGAGGATCTTTACTGTTGGATTTGTATACTGAAAACAAGAATGTTTTACGCTTGTATACAATGATTCATGTGTTCACTATTTTATCTCCTATCTGATTGTGTTCATGATTGCATATGTAAGTCCTTTATCTCTATATAAGTAGATTATATGGTGATTAACAGATTACAGAAGGTCATATAATTAGAATAAACTTAAGATATATAAATAGATCACAGCCGAGATGACTCTAGGATGAGTCGTTGGTATAGGCTGCAGTATAGATGGAAATAGTTTATCTTGACTATTTGTCTACACTGGTACGCCATAACGTATTGATAGGATCACAGTGAGATGTATTTTTCTATCTGACATAAGTGAAGAATCAAGATCTCGGTGACTTAATAAAATCTTAATACTAATAAGATTTCAGATATATATGTTGATTCGTGTATCACTTTGATTTACTATGGGTGAGAGTTATATATTAACTTGAGTACTCTGTATCTTGGGTGATAGCGGTCAATATATGATATTTGGTTATCTGTATTAGTACCCGTATTCGGTATAGGATAATGACATCCCCTTAAGGAGCTCAATAAGGTTTATTGCGTTAAACCCTGCAGGTTGATTAAGTTCAGGCGCAATAATAAGGTTTGAGTGGTATTGCTTAAGGATTACAAATAGATCAATTAATTTAAGCTGTCAGAGCTTTAATAATTAATTAATGGATGTCGGATATTTTAAATACGGAGATTTAATAAGTCTAAATACAAGCCCCGACTCATCATCAATAATAAAGGGGTAAGTCAGTATTGATTCTCTAGTGGAATGAATTAATACTTATGAATTAACTATGATCTGGGCTGATCATAAGAATTAATTCATTAGAGGCCCATCTTTATTCCTTGTATCTGATCCCTGGATTGCCTAAAGTCTCCTGAGCCCAGGAAAGAGTAAGGGACGCCTATTACAGTTATCGGGGCCCTAGGACTGTGTATTGTCTATAAATACAACTATCTGCTCTCAGAATAATACACACAAAAAATAGGGTTTTAGAGAGAGCAGTAGGGGGCGCCGTTTTCTAGGTGGTCGAATTCTCTGTGGGAGTTCTCATAGTTCGTTGTCCATCCAATGTTGAGAATTGAGAGGGATACAGTTCAGAAGGTCAGAACTGGAGTCATTCGATTCAGCCGTTAACAGCCTCTGCATCCAATTCACAAGTAAGTAATTCTAACTCCAATGTGCAACACTTAAATTCATAGAAGCATGTTAGGAATTAATCATTGTATGGTGAATTAAGATATCCGAGAAATGATCCATGTGGGGCTAAATCCTTCACTTTACGTCGTGGTCCAACGACGTGACGAATCTCTTCGAGACTACATCGGTCGATTCAACAAGGAGAAGGTGTCCATCACAAATTGCAACACTCAGACAACGATCACCGCCTTTCGAAAGGGTCTCCTGCCCGACTCAAAACTCCACAAAGATCTCATCGAATACCCTTGTAGAACAATGGAAGATGTCCTCGTCAAGGCATGGGCACAAATCAAGTGGGAGGAAGATCAATACAACCATCACCGATCTTCACCAAGCAGAAACTCTAGAAGAGATTCCAGGGTGGATAGACGGATGAGTGACAGGCTCTCTGAGCCTTACTCACCTCCACGAAAAGAATACAGAAAGAAACAATATGACAACCCCTACGAGTCGCGACCACGTGAAAGGGCAAATATACCTTGAAGAAAAAGGCTTGAAAAAGTTTATGGGCCGCCGAACTACCTGGAGTGCTCTGGTCATACCAAACGACCACTAGAACCTCAACTCGAGAAATTCCATTCTCATTAGCTTACGGGATGGAGGCAGTCATTCCAATCGAAAGCACAGTACTCACCTCCAGGACCGAGGTTGCCTCAGATAGCCAAAACGACCAAGCAATATGTCATGAGCTCGACACACTTGACAAAAAAAGAGATATGGCAAGGCTACGGCTTGCATCCTACAAACAAAGTGTTGCTAGACACTACAACATGCATGTTCACACTTGAACGTTCAAGTTGGACGATTGATTACTTCGACGTGTATTCCAAAATACCAAGGAGATGGGAGTTGGCAGGTTGGGTCCAACCTGGGAAGGTCCGTACCTAATCACCAAGGTGTTCGGGAACAGAGACTACAAACTTCAAGATAAAGATGGACGCAACATCGACAACAGTCGAAATGCCATCCATCTTCTACAATATCATTTCTAAACTCTTCATTTGATTTATATTTTTCTATTAAGTTTATCATTTTTTCACACTATTACTAACAGTTCTATTTAGACCAAGTCGGAACTACATCGAACTTGATCCCGTCAAAGGGTATGTAGGTAATTCTATGGAGCATGACTCTACGGAGCACAGTCCGGCCTAAGAACTACATTGGGCTTGATCCTCGTAAGAGGTATGTAGGCAACTCTCCGGAGTGCAGAACCTCAAATCAACACGTCTCAATCTGACCCATCCCTCCATGATGTTAACATCTTGCGAGGTACAAGTCGCCAATAATGACTCGTCTGCGCCAACAATATAAACCTATATCAAGAAATTCATCTCTAGTCATCAAGTCAGATGGACTACCCAGCTTGGAACAAATCGACGATTATAGTCAAGAAGTTTGTACACATTTATCTTTTATAAGTCATAATATGACACATATTCATGTATTCTCATCATATTGTACTAGCCACAATTGGTTGAGTTAGTACGACTCAATAAAAATCAACTTGCTTCAATTTCAAGTATTTGACTTAGGCAATTCAGAACCAACAACACTACAATTCCAGAATGTGATTTAAAAAAAATCCCAAGCCGGCATGTTCCATGAAACTATTTAATTAGTTGGCACACCAAGATGGGGCACAACTCACCCAAGTCAAACACAATCACAAGTTGGCTAGTGTCAGCCGGTTTCAACTTAGATTACCAAATAAAAATCAAAGTGTTATTCCAATTCATGAGGAAGTTACTTTGCTCATATAGTAACAAGGAGTACTCGTCCCAGCTTGGCAAAATAAATTCAAATCATACACAAGATAGCGCATATGAGTCCTGCCTGGCTTCGTCTAAATACAAAAAAAGAACATGGGAAAAGAAAATCCCAATTTATCAATATAATATTTCAGCCTATGTTGGCAAACGTATCCAACTTGGCCCACATATTTACAGACTGACACTTTCATCCCACGTTGGCAGACAGGTTCAACTTGGCTCACATATGTACAGGCTGACACTTTCATTCCATGATTGGCAAATAATTTCTACTCTCTACCTGAAGATGAAGTTCCCTTTTTAAGGAGGCAAAATCGGAGAAGTTTGGGTAGATCAAGCCGTGTCGAAGAAATGTCACGTACAAGTGTTAACTCAATACTCGGGACAAAAAAGGGAAAGGTCAGTACACCAAACAGAGACAAGTAAGAAGGGGAAAACTGGAACGATTACGGCTTCAGAGCCCGAACGGAAAGAAATCGCAGAGCTGCAGGGGGAAATGATAAGATCCCCCCCGTCACCACCAATGATACGTGCATGGTTATTGAGCTTTTCACGGATAAGAAGGGATTCACTACCAAAATCGAGGCACATATGGAACCAAAACTGCAAAAAAAGGTAATAGCTTGCCTGCGCAAGAATGCCAATGTATTTGCGTTCAGCACGGCGGACCTAAAGGGAATCGACAGAGAGCTAGCCGAGCATCGATTGAATGTAGACCCCACAATTAAGCCAGTGAGACAAAAGACGAGGCACTTCGGTGCTGAAAAAGACGCCGCTATTCGGGAGCAGGTACAAGCATTGCTAGAGGCTGGACATATTGTGGAAGTTCAGTATCCGGAATGGGTGTCCAATGCTGTTATGGTGGAAAAGAAAGCTAAGACCTGGAGGATGTGCGTGGACTACCGGGACCTCAATGCGGCCTGTCCGAAGGATTGTTACCCATTGCCACGGATCGATCAACTAGTGGATGCTACATCAGGGTGCGAACTTTTGTCGATGATTGACGCTTACCAAGGGTACCATCAAGTTAAGATGTATAGGAACGATGTTATCAAAACGGCATTCGCAGTCTGCGCAGGGATCTTCGCATATGTGAGTATGCCGTTTGGACTAAAAAACGCGGGGGCTACGTACCAGAGGATGATGGACAGAATTTTCAAGGATCAATTAAAAGAGAATGTGTCGGTCTATGTAGACGACATGTTAGTGCGCAGCGCTGAAGCACGTACACATGCGGATGACTTGGAGGAAATTTTCTCGGTTGTGCGAAGACACAAGCTCATGCTCAATCCATCCAAGTGCACTTTCGGGGTTCAGTCGGGAAAATTTCTGGGATACAAGGTTACACCTGAGGGGATAGAGGTGAATGCAGACAAAGTTCGAGCTATTCTTGACATGACAGCGCCGCGGAACATTAAAGAAATACAAACACTGAATGGAAGAATAACCGCGCTAAGTCGGTTCATATCAAAGTTGGCAGAAAGAAGTCTGCCTTTTTTCAAAATTCTAAGAAAAGGAAGTCGGTTCGAGTGGAGTAATGAGTGCCAGTAAGCCTTTGAGGACCTCAAGGACTATCTCAAAGAACTACCCATCTTGACCAAGCCAGTACCAGGAGAACCATTATATCTATACACTTCAGTGGCGGTAGAGTCGCTGAGCGCTGTGCTAGTTCGAGAGGAAAGAGCTATGCAGAAGCCAGTTTACTTTGTGAGCAAAATCATCCAGGGAGCAGAGATTAGATACACCGCCGTGGAAAAGACAGCTTACACTGTTATGATCACGGCAAGAAAATTGCGCCCTTACTTTTTATCACATAAAGTTATCGTCAGAACAGCGCTGCCTTTTCAGCAAATTCTGGGGAGGCCAGACCTTGCAGGAAGAATGGTAAAATGGGCCATTGAATTGGGCGAATATGATGTGACGTTCGAACCTTGTACAACCATTAAAGCGCAGGTCTTGGCTGATTTCATCCAAGAAACCACAAGATGGCCATTGCGGGGACCATGGACGGCGCAGGTCGACGGCTCCGTCACCAAGGAAGGGTGTGGAGTCGGAATATATATCGAATCACCGAAAGTTGGAGCCTACCAGTTTGCGATCAAGTTCGAGGACAGGCTGTCGAATAATGAAACAGAATATGAGGCAGTGATAAGGGCCGCCCACATCTTGAAGGAGCTTAGAGCAGACACAGCTATAATCAAGACCGATTCACAACTAGTAGCCCAGCAGTTGAGGGGTGAATGCGAGGTCCGCGACGACAGAATGAAAGCTTATTATGATCAGATGCAGCAAATCAAGGAAAAATTTGAAGAATTGGAAATAGTACAAGTACCCCGAGAGGAAAATCGAAAGGCTGATCTTCTGGCGAGGATGGCCAGTGCCGTTGAGCAATCATGGAACGATGAAATCACACTCCTGTTTGAGCCAAAGAGGAGTTCAGAGGTCCAGGTCTGCGCAGTCGAAGTTGGGAACGATTGGCGAGCTTCAATTATTCATTTTTTACGAACAGGGGAAAGAATGGAGGGAGACACCTCAAAGTACGCTAAATATGAGAATTTTTGCTTGATCAGCGACCAGCTTTATAAAAGATCTTTCACACACCCGTTCCTTAAATGTTTATCATCGGAAGTGGCAGAGTTTGCTCTAAAAGAAATCCATCAGGGTTGCTGCGGGAACCACGTGGGATATAAAGACTTGACCAGAAAAATAATCAGAACAGGATTTTATTGGCCCGGCATCGACAGAGACACCAAAGCATATGTAAAGAAATGTGGATCTTGCCAGAGACACGCGCCAAGAATCAACACCCCAGGGGAAGAAATGGGGATAATGTACTCGGCACATCCCTTCGACAAATGGGGAATTGATATCGTAGGCAAACTGCCAACGGCACCAGGGGGAAAGTGTTTCTTGATAGTCGTGGTGGATTATTTCTCAAAATGGGTAGAGGCAGAGGCTGTAACAAGGGTGGACGAGGCCACCATCGAAAAGTTCATCTGGAAAAACATCTGTAGCAGATACGGAGTACCCAAAGTTTTAATATCAGACAATGGAGCCCAGTTCACCAGCCAAAGAATCGAAGATTTTTGTTCAAGGATGGATATCAAGCAAAGATTCGTATCAGTGGCTCATCCACAAGCCAACGGTCAAGTAGAGCTGGCCAATCGCACTATTTGTGAGGGCATCAAGAAAAGGTTAGAAAGGAGCAGAGGACGGTGGGCTGAAGAACTAGATACAATTTTGTGGGCATTGCGCACCAGCCCGAAGACGGCAACAGGGGAAGCCCCGTTCACTTTGGTCTATGGTTCAAACGCGGTTATACCTGCAGAAGTAAGGTTAGAGTCGCATCGAATCTGTACATATGATCCAGCGCAGAACGCAGAGCTGCGCCGACTCGAATTGGACTTGATAGACCTTAAAAGAGAAGAAACCCAGGTCAAGGCAGCCAAGTACAAGAGTATTATTAAAGCGGGATACGACAGGAAAGTCAAGCAGCGCCGACTCCAGAAAGGTGACTTAGTACTCAAGCGCGCAGACGCCCTAAAGGCCACCGGGAAATTTGAAGCTACGTGGGAAGGACCTTATATTATCACTGAAGTCTTAGGAGGCGGAGCCTATCATCTGTCTGATCAAGAGGGGAGAACTCTCGCGAGGCCGTGGAACATCAACCACCTCAAGAAATTCTATGTGTGAACTTCAGACATGTTCTGTCATTTTGTAGACCAGATACTCTTTTTCCCCACAGGGGTTTTAATGAGGTCTGGGGCTATGGTCATCATCAATAAAGATCTATGGTTTTAGGGAAAATTCGCCTCTTATATCTTCTTCAGCATAATTTGCAACACAGGTCATGGAGACGGCGCAGACAAATTCAAGGCATTAATTGCATTATTCAAGGCATAAATTGCACGACGAGGGCATTAATTGCACAAATTCAAGGCATTAATTGCATTATTCAAGGCATTAATTGCACGACGAGGGCATTAATTGCACAAATTCAAGGCATTAATTGCATTATTTAAGGCATAAATTGCACGACGAGGGTATTAATTGCACAAATTTAAGGCATTAATTGCATTATTCAAAGCATAAATTGCACGACGAGGGCATTAATTGCACAAATTCAAGGCATTAATTGCATTATCCAAGGCATAAACTGCACGACGAGGGCATTAATTGCATTATTCAAGGCATAAACTGTGCAACGAGGGCTTTAATTGCACAAGCTCAAGGCATCAATGGTACAAGTTTAAGGCATCAATTGCACAAGTTCAACACATCAATGGTACAAGCTCAAGGCATTAATTGCACAATCCAAGGCATAGACTGCACAACGTAGGCATTAATTGGAAAAACTCATCTGCGCTGCTGCTGCTAACTTCACTAAGGACATCACTTACAAAATTCAAGATATTACCCACAACAACGAGGGCAACGATGACAAAATCGCAGGCATTGATCGCAAAATAAGGACATTAATTGCGGAAATGTAGAATTATGGTGATCTAAACCTACGAAAAACATCGCGAAGAAAGAAGGTAAGAAAGATCCATCAGAATAAGGATAATAGACGGGCCAAGCCAATCTGTCATTACAAAAATCCAAAACACTTAAGATAAAATGTTCGAAGTCCTACAAACTAAACAAGGAAACATACAAAAATCTGAAAATTAAGAGGCCGGGGCAGGAGGATCTTCAACATGGATGGACTCATCCGCACTGCTGCTGCCATCCCTTCCGGAGGGTTCACCCTGCGGAGACTCATGAGCTGGAGATGTCGGCGCCGCTACAACTACGGGAGCTGGCTCATAGAACACCCCACCACCTGGGTAGTTACCCCGAACTGATCGGATACGAGAATGAATCTCGTCCAGATAAGGTGTCCTAACAAAAGGCTCAGCAGGAAAAGGGTCAGCGCTGCGGCTCGTCACGAACAAGCTAATAGCCTTGTCTATAACAGGGAACCACCATTCGGGAGTTGTTCGTGAATCAGCATTGATACCCATAATCCTCCCAAGACCACCCGAGTCGATGGCGCTCAGCACCGCCTCGTTCTCACACAGGGCCCTCTGTTCAGGGGAAGCTTGGATCAAATTAAGGGTGATCTGGGTTGACTTTTTGACAAGCCATTGCAGCGCCGGAGCCGCAGCATTCAGCAACTCAGGAGTTCGGACGAATGCAGTGATGGTCTCTATCAGCATGATGCGCAGGAACGCATGACCCTCTGAAGAAAGAAAGTAGCATAGCCGATATTGCTCGGTGCCGCGCTGGAAGGCCATGTTCTCTTTGGCCACGATCTCCTTCTTAAGCGCAGCCAATTTCTCTGAACAATCTTGAGTAACTGCTGCGAGCTCTTTCCCCTTCTCCTAGTTTACGCGCGCCAACTCCCCCCGAACCCGGGCCAGCTCCGTGTCAACGGATAATCTCTCGGCCTTCAACCTCTCGTTCTCCTCTCGCAAACGGCAGGATTCTTCCTCGGCGAGAGTACACCGAGCCAGCGCCACCAAGAATTCCTTGTCTTTGGCTTGAACCTCACCCTCTGCGCGGAGAAAGCTTCGGGAGTAGGCTAGACATTCGACCCTGGCCTGCACAGGAAATGAAGGAGAGAAATTAAAGAAACCCGTTAAATACAACATAAAGAGCGCAGATAATAATTTTTTACCACTTCAATCATCAACACAAGGTTGTCAGCCATCTGCTGGCATCCCCAAGATTCCCGAGCTTGGAGGTCAGAGGGAGTGATCTGGGCGATCATCTGGGACCGACACTCCTCGCCGGTCAGATCCACGAGGGCACGAGGGGCAATGCCCACCCCAGAGGTCGTCTCACCACCGAGAGGACGAGGAGGAGAAGCAAGCATCCGAGCAGCAGAGTCAGCATCCTCTGAGATCAGTTGCGTGGTTTCCGGCTGCACCGTCGGCCTCGTTACCCTCTTTTTCTTCTTTTGCTGGGGTTGTTGCTACGTCGGAGCATCCCTTCGTTTCCTCTGAATCAGGGGATTGCTTTCTTCCGTACCTTCATCATCCAGTTCCTCATCACGAAGCCGAAAAGGACTGGGTTGGGGACGACGAGAGGCCGAAGACCCCTCTGCGATGGCCTGAGCGGCGCTGCCAACGGTCTGCGCAGCTGGGACCGGTTGGCCAGCTCCTAATTGAGTAAAGTTAAAGCTGGCGATGACACCGTGTACCGGTGTTTTCCACGTATCCATACCTGTCATAGATTAACCAACATGAAAAACACGTCAGAAACATATTTCAAGAAACGACGCGAACATCAAATAAGTTAAGAGGAGCGGATACGAATGCAGAACAAAATAAATACTAATATTAAACAGCAACAACACAATCAATACCCGCACGGGACAAAGGATAGCGGGAGAATAAGCCTACGCCGGCCAAGACAGAAGGCCTAGCCACTAGTTCTTTCACCATCAAAACATTTTTATCTCGAGTTGCAGCCAAATGTTTTAGAAGGCTGTCTTTAATATCAGTAACACGTGCAGAACTTGAGGGAGAAAGATGTTTATTACGATGCCACTGAATCTGAGCATCAGCGCCGATGATGTCTGGCCAAGTGCCACGTCGGGTTCGGACAAAAAAGTATTTGTCATGAAAATCCTTATCTAGAGAGGTCAGTTTGTTCATAAAGGCCATGTAGCCCCCAGCCTTGGAAGTAAAATTGTAATGGGACCCGGTTCGTTTTAAAACGTGGGTCTTATGGAATAGGGCGGCGCTGTAAGGATAATTATTAGTGGCGTAGACTATGTGCAATAAATGGGCCCGACGGATAGAGAAAGGAGAAAGTTGGAAAAAGGGAATGCCATACAGATTACATAACTCGATCAAAAAGGGGGAGGGAGGGATTCGCAATCCTGCATCGATTTGATGAAACTAGACCGGAATGACATCGGGATTAATGCCTCTGCGAGTATCAGGCATATCGGAAGCAGGGTCAGCCGGATTTTGGATCCGGATTTTGTAGTCCGGGTCGCCGATATTGATACGAAGAGTATCCCTTATCGCCTTCAGGGACCGGGCAGGCAAAGTGGATTGGGAAAGTTCAGACCCTACGGCGGCCATGGACGATGCAAAGCTCTGAACGGAGAGATAGTACGAAGCGAGAAAGGGAAGGATGACGAAGAAACTGCTAAAAGAAAAAGTAAAGTATTACAAATCAGAGGAAGGAGAGAGGGGATACCTGGTTAGACCTAGCAACGGGGAAGGCGAGGAAACTAGGAGGAGCGATCGGCGGGGAAGAAGAAGAAATTGAAACAGGGATAGAGCACAGAGAAGTGAGAGAAAAAAAGAAGAAAGAAGGAGATGACGGATATTTATAGAGGGAGTGAATTCAAAAAGACAGGGAATGAGGGAAATCATTAGGGCTAAAGCCTAAACAGGAAAAGAAGGGTCCAGATTGAATCACAAAATGGCGGTTGAAAATGGAGGGCGTAGATTGAATCAGGGGCAGTGAAAAGACGTGTACAAGGAATAGTAAAAGTGTCAGTCATTAAATGAGGAGACGTCATAAAGAGAGAGAAAACCCTGCGTAGACAAGAAAGTATCAAGGGCTCAGTACAATTATGAAAAATTCAAAACTTCTTTTTCATAAACTAGGGGGGAGTAGCTGATGAGGAGTAAGGATCTCATCAGCCACCCTATTCTAGAAATGTCGAACTAGCGGCGCAGACCCAAGTCTGCGCGGACTAAGAAAGGGATTGATCCAGACTCTAGGCACACTTGGCATGGAGGAGCGGAGTCACGTCATACAATCATCAAAGCAAGATTGCGGCGCAGACACAAGTCGGCGCAGACTAGAAGAGACAACACACATGAAGGGCCCAAGTACGCCCTATATAAAGAGCAGCGCAGACGAAGTTCCATCCTGATCAAAGTCAGCACGGACAAAAGCTCGCCACAATAAAGTCAGCGCAGACAAGAGAATGGAAGCAATCAACGTCAAAAGCTCGGAAAGACCACAGGTTTAACGTAATTAAAGCTGCAAAGTAGTTAGGAAAGTTTGTTAGAAGATAGAGAATCATTCACGTACACCGCTTGTGGAGCACGTGAATGACTTGTAAAGTCCCTTTTACCCTTCGCCCTAATGTAACTCTATAAATACTCCTTGTAACTCATCATAATACACACGAAAAATTACTCTAAGAAACTCATCTGCAAGTTTCAAGCAAGTTATTTTCTAATATCGTTACACAGGTTGATCCGATCTCCTGTGTCCGACTTGTTTAGATCTAGGTTTGAATGTTGAGCTTCACCAAGCCTGACTCACATATTTACATGCTGGCACTTTCATCCCACGTTGGTAAACGGGTTCAGCTTGGCTCACGTATTTACAGGCTGACAATTAATTTTGAATTGATCAATGCCATCTACCTTCGCGACTGGTGTGCCTATTTCAACATCCACACTGGTAAACGGCGCAAATTTCGTACAATTAAATAGACTCAGCCTGACTCACTTAGCTAGAGGCTAGTATTTAATTCTGGGCTCACACATCTACAAATAATACAATATATTGGTGGCACCAACTTGTGAAATCCTAACCTGTGGAGATAAAATTCATACAACCTGTTATTATTATGTGGAACAACTCCAAGCTGGTAAAACACCATGATCCATGTGGGCAAACGACTACAAGCTGTATTATTTCTTTGAAAAATCCCAAGTTGATAAAGCACCAAAATCCATGTTGGCAAACGGACTCAGCTTGGCTCACATATACGGACTGTTATTTAATTCCAAATAGCCTCACGTCATCTACCGTCACAATAATTTTCAAGCTGGAAAGCCAAATTACATATTTTTATATATTTATGAATTAAAGAAGGAATAGTTTTTCCAATCCGAAAAATCGACACAATCCGATTATATTTTCCTCAACTTGACAAATCGATTAACGTATGCCCAGATTGCAAATACACTAGTCTCATGCCAAGCAAAGGAGAATTTGCATCCGATATGCAAGCTAATTTTGCAATTTGATTCAGCTTGGTAATATAATAGCCGACCAACACAAATGATTGACTTTTTACAACCGGTTGGCTATACCAACCAAGACAGCTCAATATCCTAAAAGTTCACCTATACGGAATAGCTATAATCAATTAACTCTTCAATTAGAAAATTCTAATTGTAAAGTGGGGGCTAACTGTAGTGGGCAAAATCCATCAATTTGGCTCAAGTCCAATTAACATTCCAAGCTGGACCAATGAGCTAAACAACCCGGCTAGTCCAGCCCGACAAACTTAGAACCAACTTGGATCGATAGCGAGGCAGACCCATTTACTTAAGAAAACTTGTTTGCCTAGCCCGATAAGTCAAGTTATACTTATTGCAAGATCAACCTGGACCGACCCAGGTTGACTATCTCACTTCAAGTCTAATTTGTCTCAACATTCAGACCGAATAATTCGCACTCAACCTAAGCCCATCAAGCTAGCTAGCCAATCTGGTACGACCCTACAAAGCCCAATTAGTTGAACAGATTGGTCCATCTAGCCTGGAAAGCTATAGATCGACTTGAATCCACAACCTAGCTAGATATATCGCATGTGACCCAAGGGTTATTGTTAACCTAGATTGATGAAGTTACAAGGCCCATTTGTCAAACCCTAAAATATGGCTCTCAGCCGTCAAACCTAAGAAGACGTCTCCCACCAAGCTGACGCAGTCAGAATGTAAATCTTTATGATCCCGTCCAAATCGCAACAACCTGGGAGATAGGGTTTCGACGAGGCCAGACTGTACAAACCCTTGCGGCTGGATGTCATCTATATAAACATCCAGACTATGTCACAAAAGGACACAGAAAATCCTACTTGCTCTCTACTTCTTGAATTCTCTCTACTCTGCCACCACGTTGATTGCTCTTCCAAGTCGGAAATAGCCAACTTGGCCTATCTCTGCCTCCCACCTTCCATTATCACAACCTGCCGTCACCGTTTCCACCCTCCGACGCTGCTGACACCTTGGAATAGCCACTCATTCTTCCAACCTGTCTTTCTCTCTTATTTCAATCTGTTTGTCATCCTATTTTGCTATTCCTTTACTAACTTGAGCGTCGGAGGCTCTATGGTCGACACCCCCTCCCGATGCTCAACCTAGAGCTCTTACGCGTTCTTGTGTTAACAGGTGGCTAGTGCCCAATCTATCCGGACGTGCAGACGTCAATTTCAATTGTAGATTTTAGCCTCTACAGTTGTTATTTATAATTATTTTTATATTATTTAATTTTACTATCATAGCATATATGAAACAAACTTTATATAAATTATTTATTTAATTAATTTGATTTGATTAAATTAAATTAGTGCTACAATATTTGAAATAATATTGATTCCAATCGCTCTCTTCATTTAAATGTTAATTTTTGGTTGGAATAATAGAGATAACCTTTTATATAAGTCTCAATTGATGAAATTTTATAAAAATTTAATGTGGGCTTAAAGACTTTAGAAAAAGAAAAAAATATATGTAAATTTGACAGATGATATATGATGGATAATTGATGTGCCACATTTGTTGTTAATCGTATATAGACAATGTTTATTAAGTTTGTACAAGGTTTTTAAATTGACATATAAGAAATAGTTTAATTAAGACTACATCTGTCATCTGAGTATTATTTCATACGGATCTTATATGACCATATCATCATCTGGAGCTCTAAAGACCACATTTGACTTTTGAACGCAAAACTTATGAACACTATCTCGTTTAGAGCTTGAAATACCATTTTTTTGGCTTTTGAGCATCATATCTTGTTGAACTTAAAGACCATAACTTACTTCTGAGCATCATCTTGTCTAGAGTTCGCAAGAGTGTAATAAAGCTATGAGAATTATCTCGTCTAGAGTTGTCATCTTGTCTGAAACTTGAAAGGCCATAACTAAGTTCTGAGCATCATCTTGTTTGGAGCTTGAAAAATCATAACTGATTGGTGAACATCATCTCGTTTGGAATCTGAAAGACCATAATTGAGTTATAGGGATCTATTTGGTGTTTGACAGACCATATATTATTTCTTAGCATCATCTCGTCTGAAGCTTTAATTATAATTTAGTAATTTACAATTTTAGTTTAGTAATTCATCGTAATTACTTCCTCCTTCCCACTCTAATAGGCTCACTTCTTTTGGACACATGGATTAAGAAACTTACTTTTTATGAGGAAAGTGGTGTGGTCCACACCAATTGAGTACATTTTTTTTACTCAAAATGGAAAACGAGCCTATTCTAGTAGGACGTTCCAAAAAGAAAAATGAGTCTATTAGAGTAGAACAGAGGGAGTAATATTTATTATCCCATATATCTTTTTATTGATTTTTTCCATGTATGGAATAAAATTGTAAAGTTGAAATTGTTTTAGCTAAAGATAGCAAAGAAATGATTAATAATCTACAATCAAGAAATAAAAATACTTAACTATGTAAAAGCAAAAGTTCAACGAGCCAAGGACTCTTCACGCTGTACATCTCATTCCTTTTATACTGCAGAATGGTAGGGAGCTAACCCTAGCTGCGCCAGTTCTATATCTTCATTGAGATTTTATTTCCTTCTTTAGCACAATCTCCAATTGATCCGATTGAAGATATTCTCCAACTGCAATCTTGAGTCAAACTTCCCTTCTTCCAGATTCTTCTGTAAGGAGTTCAGACCAGTGTTCTGTCTCCGTGAGATCTTAGTGCCCAGTGTGCGCTAGGAGTGAGAAATCCAACCCAGTGTGTTGGTACTAAAGATAGGATCTTCAGTCGTTCGGTTTGTGTGCACCCGCAAGCACACGTTCAGGTTTGCTGTGCACCCGTAAGCACACGCATCGGTTTGCAGTGTACCCGTAAGCACTTACCCAATGAAGTTGTTGGTCTGATCAACCGACCGTGGATGCAGGAAGTGTTTTCAGAACCACGTAAAAATATCTGTGTTATTTACAGCTTTCGGTACTTACCTTCTTACTTGTGCTCTTACCTTCATAAACTGAAAACTGATTAATTGCAAAGAGAACCTTAACTGCTGACAATGTGTTTAATATCATAGGCTATTTCGAAACAAAAGTTTTCCGCTGCGTGTGTTATCAGTCGAACTGATCTATCTTTTGATAGTCAGTAAGATTCAGAACGTCTCTCTATTTATCAAACTCGACTGAAGCCTTACGTGTATCAGTTAAAGTCTTTGACTTAACTGATAACTCCTTACTGAAGAGTTTTCAGTATCAGTCGTCAACCCTGTTTTGACAAAACTCTTTTCAGTAAACAAGTTGAGTCAGTTTGTATTTGAAGTTTCGTTTTAACTAAAGAAAAATAGCCTATAGGTGTATTCCCCCCCATACACCCTCCGGACCTAACAATTGGTATCAGAGCGGGTTGTTCGCAAAAATAATTTTGCTTTGATCAGGTTCTACTGAACTAGATCCTGCTCAAAAGGGTCTTTGCCTTTTCTGTTTTCTTTCTTCTTTTAAGTGCCCATTTCCTATATTCTTGCTTCCTTTCTATGTCTTCTTTTCTTTGCAGTTCATCTTCTCTTCATCAATACGACAAGCAACTTGACAAAGGAAAGACAATGGCTGAAAAAGAACTTGAAGATTCGAGCTCATCATCAAATCCCACTACCTCTGAACAAGATCTTCTTGAAATCAAAGAAGTGGAACAAGCCTTAGCAGCATACAGTGATCAACGGATAATCTTTGAGAATGTTCTTGTACAGAAACAAGAATTGGAATTGCTCATCGTGAAGACAGCCTCAAAGATGAAGGAAATTACCATGATCACAGCTGAAGAAGAAGATGAAGTAGAATTGGCTATTGAGTATGCCAAATTGGAAAGCTTGATGCAGACAAGTCAGAATGAGAGAAATCAACTCATACAACTTCTCAAAGATGTAGATGCCAATCTCATTTGGACGAGATGAGAACTTGACATGGCGCTGATCAGAAATGCAACTGCAAGAGTCAAGTGCGAGCAATAGGTTGAATTCGGCCAAAAGACAGTCAAAGTAAAACTCTTCCCTTCCATTTCAAGAGGAGATTATCTTGAAATGAAGCAAATCGAAGATGCCAAAGGAAAGAGAACTCTGACTGCAAGTTCCTCACTGACAACCAAACATCAAGAAACCTCGACTGATGATTCTTCATCACAAGAAGGAGATCAACTGTCTATCCTCCCGCAGACTTATCATCTCAACTGATTAGACTTTCACTAAAGGATATACGAGACTCTACATCAGACGAAGAAAATGAACAGAAGCACAAAAGAAAGAATCAGATGAGAACATGCGTCGAAGCATCAGTCAAGGGGGAATTTCATCGATTGATAATTCATAACTGACGCCACCAGTCAACAACTGAAGAAGAACAAAACATCAATCAGAAACTCATCTATGCTGTCTAAACCAGCTGTTTTGTAAGCCTTCTCATCAGTTACTAAAATGTTTAACTGACATGTCTTTCTTAACAAGTATTTAAGTTCTCTGATCTATGTATACTCAGCTTTTCAACTTCTGTCATGTAATTTATTTAGATTTTTCTTTTGCAATTATCTCCACGTTTGCACGATCCCGCTCTTTTTACTAACAAGCGGAATCCACGACACGTGTTGATCCCCCACTTGTCCAGATTTCAAAAGTTCATTGAAACTGCCTTGGACACGATTTTCCATTTTCTCCTCCATGACGTTTCATCTTCTATAAGGATTCACTCAATCCCTCAGAATCTCTCACGTCAAATATTGATACTATATTTTCTTTGCAAACATCTTTCAATCTTGCCTAATATTTGAATCCACATATTTACCTGTGAGATACTCTCTTAGTTTTTGCAGAACTTCTTTAACATACTTTCAATGGCAAGATCTTCCACATCCAACAAACAACAATCTGTTTGTTTTGAAGCTTCAATCACTTGTGAAGCACTACTAAATCTTGAAGAACACGACAAGATCAATGAAATATTCAGTCGACATGGATGGATCAATTTTCTACACAGTGTACCCGAATTCTTATTCGACGAACAGACCATCAAGAAGTTCTATGACACCATAAAGCAAGACGAATCGACTGGTGATTACACAGCAGAAATCGACATCTTCACCATTGAAGATTTCTCAGAGTCGATAAAGTTCGTCATCAATGTCTCAAGAGCAACAAGAGAATTGTTCCATCTCTCTGCTGAATGCCCTGCTCCAACCTTCTCAAATGAAGAAGCCACCAATCTCTTAAGAGACGCCTTGAAGGATGATGCATCTTCCTACACGAACATCAAGAACGTCTTGAGCATGTCAAGACTTCATCCTCATCTCAGACCTATTGCCAAGATGATTAAGAGATGTTGGTTTGGCATTCTTGGGTCGCCAGATCACCTGTCGAGGCCGCACAAACTAGTGTTGATCGCACTCTTGCAAGAAGGCCCATTCAACTGGGAAAAGGCATATCTTCAACTTCTTGCTGAAGAAAAGGGGGAAACTCACTCTTCCAGACACATGCGACAAGGGACAAGAGTGTCGTCAATAATCCTGCACAGCACCAAATGGATTCAGTGTTTCTGGAAGGATACCACCAAAGTTTCCTCATCCATCTACCGGTTCAAAGATCATAAGAGCACTACTAAAGCTCCTCCCACTGTGGTCAATTTAAGTCCTGATTCGTCAACCGGAGTTCTCAGACGAACAAGAAGCTCATCAAGAAAAACTTCTATTCGTCTTTAAGGTCCAATAGAAATTGACCTGGTCACTCCGAACATCACGACTGATGTTCCTCCAAGGGCAATTCTTGAGAAAATCATTCCCAATTCATCCGCTCCACTGGACGAATCTGGTCAACCGCCTTTGAGATCCCAAGAACCTCTTTCACCAACTCATGAAGAGCAAGCTCCTCCTGTCCCACCAGTCAATACGGAACAAGAAGAACAGTTCCAGGGACCACTCCCTCCTCTGTCAGGATACTTTCAGCTCTGCGCTGAAACCTTCCAACAAAAGGTCTCTTTTTCTGATCCTAATGCTCCTTCCTCCTCAACTGCTACACCATCCACAGAGCTTAGGAACTACTTCCTGAAGCTCGCACAACATAGTGTCAACGTCTCTCTTTCGTCAATCCTTGCCGAGAAATATCCTGATGCCTATCAAGACCTGGTCAGATACCATTTCTACACTTTCATCAAAACGGCACCCAAATCCTAATTTCAAATGATTGAAGAAATGATGAAGGTCTTTCAGTTTGAATCCTTAGAGACCGACATCTTTGAGAAATTCAACGTCTCAAATTTGTGGGATGTTATCCACGACTGGGTACCAAACTTCAGACAATATCTACTTGCCAGAGGATTGCTCAACATTCCTGTCAATGAAGAGGAATCTCTCTCAGAGCCACCTCAAGGTGCAGGTGGCGTTCGATCGGATCAAACGACTGAAGAGACGCCAGCTGCAAGAACTCACTAAACTGATGCAGAAATTCAACTGATGAAGATAAAGCCCGAAGCTCAAGAGATGGAGCTAGCTGACATCAAGATCAAAGTTGACTTTCTCGAGTCAGCGATAATGAGTCTACAGCATCAGAGTGAACAAACAGAGATGGATGCAACTGCGACTGTAATAAGAGAGCGTGCAGAGGAAAGCAAAGAAAAGAAATGAAAAGAGAAAGAAGAAACAGAGACTGGAAATAACCCTGAAGAAATAACCGGCAAAAGACTTCGCTTTGATTAAGTTCAGGTGAAGTAATGAATGGTAAAGAAAGACAAGCTTAGCTGATATCTGAGTATGTACTTTTAGTGAAAAGTTCTTGTTAGATTTCTAGTCTTCGTGTGTTTCCTATCACGTTTTGCTTTGATTTTTTCAATTGATATCTCATCAGTCCAAGTCCCCAATACTTATTGAATGAATTAATTTACTGTTGTCTTCAGAAAAATGCTTGTTGTCTCATTCATGGTTGTTACTTGCTCTATTGAGTTTAGATTGTGAAATATAGGAGCATATATTTTAGGGGGAATATTACTATCAGCTCCCTAGAAATCTTGGAAGTAGATTCACATAATGAACAACAGTCCAGTTATTTTTATTGTGCAGCACATTGTTGTGAACTTTGCAGTTTTGTTGAAAACGTGTTACAATCTTCGACTGAAATGTCCATGTCTGTAACTGATAGGAACTGAATATGATATTTTATTGGGAACGGAGACTATGTTTTTCTTACTGAACAAGTTTGATTCAAATTACTTTTTGAATATATCTTATTCTGATCCACGCATGATTTGAACTCATATTCATCCCCTTTCATTACTAGAGATTACGCCAAATATTCTTCATCATTTAAAATCTCTTATTTTAAGAAATTCCTCTGACAGAGATTTATTACGGATTTCAAAATTCATTAAATTCGACTTGGCACACGGATTTCAAACCGCCGATGCCTTTTCAAATGACCTAAGTAACTGTCCATCTTCCACGATCACACGTAGTCACCACTTTTTCTCTCTCTTCTCACCAGCACTTAGCACATTCTTTCTCTGTCTTGCTTGCATACTAACCCCTGTTCCACAGCAATCAACTGTGAGAATCTCCATTCAAAAATTTCTATCTCTCAGATTCACAAAATGGTGAGATCAGAAGAATCAAAGAAATCTGTCGACTGCAGCGTCAAGGAAATCCATTATGAACATTCACTTCATACATCTTCCTTCCAAACGAAGCCCGGTCATGGTGAGGCTGAAGAAATTTTGACACGACATCAATGGCTTTCACTAGCCATCACGGAAGCGCCCCTGCTACTGAAGTCTCAGATCAAACAGTTCTATTAGGAACTGCGCTTCATTGAGTCCGGTGAACTCTTCACCAAAGTTCATGTGTTCACCTCTCTTGACTTCCAATCACAAGAAGAGGTTCAAATCAACGTAACAGAAGCAGTTCGGGAATTGTTTAGTCTTTCTAACATTGGCCCTAATCCATCCTCCATTACTGATGAGGAGGCTAATGAAACTCTTAAAGGAGCAATGGCTAAGGCGGACGAGTCAACTGGAGGAAGACTCAAACTCTCTCTGCTCAAACTTGGTTATCACCTTCTAGCCAAGATCGTCCAAAAATGCTGGATAGGCGCAACAGGGACTCCAGACAAAGCATCACAGCCGTAGAAGAATATCTTGGCTGCCCTGATGAAGCCCGACCCCTTTAACTGGGAGCGTGCCTACCTCGAGTTGCTTTGCAGCAAACCTCGCAACTCCAAACCTGCCAATTTGCTCAGACAACGCAACAGGGTTTCTCAGATCATCATTCACAGCACCAGAAATTTACCTCAAATCTTCTGGTCAGATACCTTAGAAGTAATTGATCAAATCTGCCTGTTTAAAGTGGCGAAGGGAGGACCCAAACCCTCCAAGAAATCAAAGGTGATTGATATTTTATCACCTAAATCAGTGGAGATTGTGCCCATTGAATCTCCAACTGATTTGAGTCCCATACCTTCTTCCACTCCCACTCAAATTCCATCTCCTACTCCGTCTCTCACCCTACCAAACATTCCCCGCCGTCCTCGCTCCACATCCAAATAGGCTGTCTCAAAATCTACATCCCAGCCTACCTCCAAACACCTTTCTACAGCTAAGTCTAAACTCAAATCAAAGGGCAAAGCAGTTCAACACTCTCCTGTGCCAACTCGGTATGGGACCTCAGAACAATTGAAGGCTGTTGCAGCCATATGAGTCGAAGCCCATGACAATGCTACTTAGCATTTGAATCACCTTCTTGGTGAATTCGATACTTCTCTAGAAGTCTATAAAAATCTTCATAGACTTCTCACTTATACTTTCCTAAAAATTGCTCCCTGCTCAGACATTAATGAGCTTCAACTTGTTGAAACCGATGACTCTTTTGCGCTTGAAGAAGCTACTCTGTTCAGCATCTTCGATCTTTCCCTTGTGTGGAATGTTATTTACAAGTTTGACAAGTTTGCTCTGGACTATCTTGAGTCCCAAGGGTATACCAAAAATACCCTGATCCTTGATGCTGATGCTGGCATATCCACATCCAAAGTTGTTGAAGAGACCACTGATGTTCCAGCATCTCCTAATCTTCAAAGACCGGCTCATGAAGTCACTCTTCAAGAAACTCCTGCTCCTAAGTCTGTTCCTCAGACAAGCCCTCTTCCTCTTTCCACTCCAGATGATTAGTTCGATAACCAAGCAGTTGATGATCGATCAGCTGCGACTGAAGATATCTCTACTCCTGAAGGATGCATAGAGGACATCACAGAAGATCCTCAACCATCGTCTCCACCCCAGTTTCCCTCTGATGATCCCACTCCAGTCAAGGGAATCGCTCCAATCTCAGGACGTATTCTTGCTCCCTCTCCCTCTGCTCCTACATATCCATCTGATCTTCCCTCTACATCTCAAGGAGCTTCTACATCTCAACAGCAACACAGGACACCTCATACTCCTCCGGAGCTTCCTGAAGAATTCATTGAGATCCCTCGCAAACCACGGGCTGTCAGATATGATTTAGACCTGGAGACTGATGGATACATCACGGAATGGAAGCGTTGTATCCCGCCCTAGACCACATTCCAACTTGCTGAAGATGCAGAAGATCCGATTCAAGCTCTTTTGGATGTCATCTCTGAACAGCAAAATGAGATTGCTACTCTCAAGCATGAACGCGAACTGCGCGACATCTATGGCGCTAAATTTCTCAAATATTTGTGTGATGTCAAAAAATAGGCAACCGAGGACATGATTGCTCATGATATTCGAATTAAGCAGTTTGATTCGGCCTTGACTAAGCTCCGTCAAATTCATTTTGACTATGAACAAGAAATGATTTCTACCAAGGCAATTACTGCACTCACTCAGGATAGACATAAGGCCCTTCACACCTATGTCCTAGAAAACGAAGTTCAGACCAAAGAGAAGCTTATGTCGCTTCAAAAAGAACTTCATGGTCTTCGAATAGAATTCATGAAAGACTTCATGACCTCTACTGATGCTCAACTGATGGTAGCAGAAGTTCTTCTTCCTGTCAACGCCAGAATTACACAGCTAGAAGGTGAGCTTCGATGTCTTCACAATTCTTCTGACTCTATGCTCCTGCAATCTATGTTGGCCGATATCAAGGAGCTTCAACTTCAAGTCAACTCTATCCCTCGTGATGATGCCAAAAAGGGGGAAGAGATTATGGATGATCGCTTCCTCTCGGATGCTCTCCCAAAAGAATTGGCCCAGACCTTTGCCGATTCCAGAGCCATCCTTGCTCGCGCCACTTCCAAGAATGCTCCTGCCACTTCAGAAGAATTCAGTCGAAAAAGAACAAGGGAAGAAAGCTCATCCAGAGACCCAGAGCCCAAAGCCAAGAAGGCTCTCCACCTGGGTGAAGATACTCTACAACCGCCTCCTCAACAACCCTTCCCTCAAATGATTCGAGAAGAACAGAGAATGAAGCATTATGTCAGCGAAGGACTCTTGGTATCCTACTGATGCGTCTTTGACTTTTGGGCCATTTGGCTCTATTTTTTCCCTTTGTTGGTGTCAGTTCAGGTCTGTCCGGGGGAAAACTCTATTATGGAGGAAGGAAGGTCCAGTAAGAGGTAAACGGAAGAAATGTGGTCGGAATGGGCATTACCAGCCCAGATTGCAATGTCATGTTCACCAGCATGGAGCTTAGGCGCAGTACCTCTCAAGTTTAACTTGGGGTATGGGAACCCGAAGCAACCCACCTGGTATGAGTCAAATCCGAAGAAGCAGTTCGTTCGACCACAACCAGCTTAAGCAGACAGCCGGAGCCAAGAAAGGAGAGTAAATCATGAAGATTTGACGGAAGAGTGCAGAAGGATGGAGAAGCTTACGGAAGAATCTGGAAGAAAGAAAGTTTAACTCAAGATTACAGCTGGAGAATATCTTCAATCGGATCAATTGGAGATTGTGCTAAAGAAGGAAAGAAAATCTCGATGAAGATATAGAACTGGCGCAGCTAGGGTTAGCTCCCTACCATTCTACAGTATAAAAGGAATGAGATGTGCAGCGTGAAGAGTCCTTGGCTCGTTGAAATTTTGCTTTTACATAGTTTTAGTACTTTTGATTCTTGCTGATTTGTGGCATCTAAACAATTTACATTTCCAGTACTTTATTGCTTTCATTTCAATTCAAGCAAGGAACAAGATTAAGGCTCGTGGCCTTAAGTACTCTTTTATTAATTCAAGTATTTCCCTTTTGTTATATATTATGTTTATTTCATTTTGCGATTATGTTTACTGCTATGTGTGAGTAGTCCCCTTGGTGAGGTTTAAGGGGCGGAAATAATTGTTGTCAATATGTAAACATTAGTGAGGCATTTGTTCTTTCGGTTGAGTCTCATAGTTCCAGACGAATCTGTACCAAGCAATGGACAGTAGGGGCCTAACGGGTGATCTCCGTTCCGTAAAACGTTGTCCGTATTAAGCAAAGGCCAGGGCATACCAGGGCGTGACAACCGGTATACCCACGACTGAGTAGCTGAGCAGCGTCAACAAAAGGCGTTGTAGATCCGGAAGGTGAGGAAAGGATTGATGGGATACAATGTCCTTTCTCAGTCTTGGGCTTCTCTAGAGACTACCCATCAACTGTGACGAGGCATAAAGCTATGGTTATCAAACGAGGAAAGCAACTACTGCGACGTAGCATGTCTATAACTAGTCGGCTGACTAGCCGGAAATGGTTGTGTCCAGGAGGCATGTGTCACTCAAAGTGCAGAGTTGGGGACCTCAGGAGAGAAGGTTGGTGAGGGTCATACTTGGTGAGTAACGGGTATGACTACTACCTAAGGAGGAGTGAAGCACTGCCTTGTGACCGGGGATTGTGTGACCTTCGGACCAAGTGATTGCAATGGACTCAACCATCCTAACTGTGAAGTATAGCCTCTTGAAATGCCCCAATGTCTTTGGGCCACGCCTTGAGTCTATACAGATCATGGACGGATCATCAATATGCCTATGACCGAAATAAATATTGACAACAGTTATGACCTAACCGTAAACCTTACCCCTTTGTTATTATTGATCTTTGTTTAGTTTCTTGTGCAGAGTATACAGATTTAGACTTGTGATACCTCAGTTTGTCGTTGGAGAACAAAGTGGTTCCTCACTCCCTGTGGGATTCGACCCTATACTTGCTACTAAGACTTATTTCTAATTGCGAGAAGTAGGAGCGTGTACTGTCCGTCTAGGTCATACACAAGTATTTTGATCGTACCTCACGACGGATGTGTGTCACCTACCTGGATAGGTTTGATAGACAAGATCATTGGATACTAACTGACATGAACGAATGGTGGGAAAAGCTGAAAGAATGCTACACCAAGTGGGTTGTCTTCGCCAATCTTAATAGGAATCGGGATTTCCAGAGAGAAGCCTGGAAGTACTTTCTTGTTAACTGGCATGAAAGAGGAATGGTTGAAAGGATGCAAAAAGAGAAGCAAGAATTCCGACCTCTAATTCCCTGAAGACATCAGTTTGCCCACCAAAAATCAAAAATGGCATCAATAGAGAATCCATCAAGAGAGAAGTCAGAGCCATCTGTAAAATCTGGAATGTGCCCACAAACTCCAATTCAGATGATTTTGACAAAATCAGGAAGACTGCATTCAATCTATATGGTCAGAAAACATAGCCTTTAGAACTTGTTCTTCTTTGTTGTTCTGCTTTCTTCCTGTAATTTGAACTAATGTCTCATCAGTTTTTCTTTTAATAAAAAGATCTTCTCTCTTTGGTCTCAACCTGAAGACAATAACTTTTTGTCCAGGCTCTGATTAATGTCTTTCAGTTTTGTCCTTGTTCAGTTTCTTAGAATTGTTGTGTTCTTCCTTCAAAGTGCAAGTTTTAGGTTATATTGTTAAGGGGGAATACTATTCACCCTGTTTAATAACTTGTGCTTTGAGTTCAGTCTTTTTCTTGCTTAGAACTGTTGTGTGGTTTTGGCATCATCAAAAAGGGAAAAATCGTTGGGAACTTAATGAAATATCCTAATCCTAATTTTGATGATACCAAAATCGATAGGGTTCAATTGCAATGGTTGTTGTTAGGTCCAGAGGGTCTCGAATAGGTGTATGGGGGGGGAATACACCTATGGGCTATTTTTCAAATCCTCAATCAGAGGGATCTTAGTCAGAGATCAAAACGAAACTTTGCATGCAAACACAGACTCCTGTTTTACTGAAAACAGTTTTGACCAAACATGATTGACGACTGATACTGAAAGCTCTTCAGTAAAGAGTTATCAGTTAAGTTGTTGGAACTTAACTGATGCACGTAAGGGCTTCAGTCGTGTTTGCTAAGACAGAGATGATAACACTCTTCCTGACTATCAAAAGATAGATCAGTCAGACTGATATCATACGCAGCGAAAATTAAACTTACTTTCGCAATAGCCTTGGTGGAGCACGTTGTTGGTTGTTAGGTTACTCTTTGCAGTTAATCAGTGTTCAGTTTATCAATTGAAATAACACAAGTAAGAATGTAAAACTGAAAGCTGTAAACAACACAGAGACTTTTACGTAGTTCGGAAAAACCCTTTCCTACATCCACGGTTGGTTGATCAGACCAACAATCCACTCTGCAAGTGCTTAACAGGTGCACTGCAAACCAAACCGTGTGCTTGCCGGGTGCACACAACCGTACCACTGAAGAAAACTCTTCTTCAGGACCCACGCTTCACTCGCGTCGGATTTCTCTGCTCAGCACAACCCGTGCTAAGACTTCTCACTCAGAGTCAGAGTACCTTCCTGAACTCCGAATCACTCAAACACTCTTTTGGGGGGGAGGTTTGAACGAGTGCCAACTTCACTACAAAGAACAAGTTCTTTGAAGCAAGTTTGACCTTTGGCTTCTGGGTAAACAGAGACTTGCCTAAGGTCTAAGAGAATATGTGTAATCAGCAGTGACTGATTTTGGCTTTGGAATTCTCTTCTTCGATTCAAGCTTTGGGGAGATGCCTTTAGGCTGAGTAGCAATTTCGACAGAGCTTCAGCTTATGTCGTTGAATCGGTGAAGGTTGAAGTGATCCTCGAGCGCTATTTGTAGGAGAACATAACATGGGTTTCAATGCAACAAATGGTGATTCCAATGCTCTTTTATAAAATCTTTTCGTATAAACTTAAAGCAAAATCATATAAGAACATAATTTTTGTAAGATTGTAAGCTGATTAATTTATATTGTAATATCGAATATTTAATTAATCATATCTGATAGTGCTAGAAATTGAGATACTTTATATATGTTGCCGTGTTAATTTGGGTTTGGCATTGACAATATGAGATATAATAAAATTTGTATAAATATACATATATAATTGATAATAAAAAAATAAGTTGTGGGGGCACGTGCCCCCATAGTGGGTAAGGTGGATCTGTCTCTGTCTTCAACAATTCAGAAAACCTACCACTACAATCATCAAATGGTCAATTCAGACATGCAAACCAAAATAACCAAAGAAGAAGGAAGGAAACCGCCCAATTGACAACACCACAACGAAATAGAAGCCGAAAAGCGGACCAAAATGTACTTCAACCCAACGCCTACCTCGAGAAGACGCTAAACCGTCAGACGCCCGGAACAGAAGACGATAATGGCGCAATGGAACTGAAATCGCCGCGAGAGAGAAAAATCGCCGCCAGAGAGAAAAACCAAAAGCCGCAGAAGATGTTCTCCAACCCAGAGCCTCCCACGAAAATAAACGTCAGACTGCCGGGCCAGAACACGATACTAGCGACCTTGAACTAGAATCACGACGAGAGAGAAGAAGCCGAAAGAGCGCGAAGTTATTCTGTGGTAAAAAATCAATTGTGAAAGGGGTAAACGAGAGAAGCTTCCCTTCGAAGCTTTAGCGATGGTGGGCCCGACCAAAATTAACAAATACTAAAACAATTAAAAATAATAGGGCCCGCAGATGTATTCAACATTAAAAATAAAACCAAATACAATCCCAAATTTGTAGAATATCGATCCAGATGCCAGGTGGGGCCACTTTCAAACTTGGGTTGAGTTAAATGAGGGAAAAAAAAATGAAATAGAATTGCATGCCACGTGTTGTCCATCCAGCACCTAGGTGCAATATACCTAGGTGCAAGATGGAAAAAACCCAAATATCCTCACATAACTCATTATTTACATCACATGTCATCTGACCCACACATAGTCTCTCTTTTCATTTAAAAAAATAATATATTCATTTTTCTTTCTTACGTTTTGGACAAATATATCCTCACAAAAAGTTAATCTATCTATCATGTTTTATACAAACTATTTGTTTTTTAACATCTGTGGCTAGCCTATTAAATTGTGACGATATGTGCCTAGTCCTTATGGCCTATTAAATTGGGATGGGGGGGAGTAAATCTTTCTTCAAGCCCTTTCTCAACCCTAGGCCTGGCCGAGCCTCGCCGTCGGCCAAGCCCTGCCACGCTGTCGTCCAGTCGTCCTTGATATGTAACAAAATTATTTGTTGATTTGTTTCGAAAATTATTTGCTGATATGTAACAAAATTAGTTTGCTGATTTGTTTCGAAAATTATTTGTTGCCAAACAAGTTGGAATTGGAAACAAGTTTTTGATTTCAAAAAGTATATATATTTGAAACGGTTTATGCCAAGTCGAACCAAACCAAACCGAAAATTTGCGGTTCGATTTAGTTCAATTTTAGCAAATGAAATGATTTTGTTTGGTTTGAATATTTAAGGGCGGTTTGAGTTCGACTTTTTTCAGTACGATTCGGTTTCAACTCAAACCGCCCAAATGCCCAGTCCTACTACCTTCACGGGAGCGCACCATGCGCTCAAAAGCCCATGAGAACGCATGCAAGACCCCCTACATCTACAAAGTGATTACATTATGGCATATATAGTGATTTCTTTTTTTGACTTTATTATAGTCGGGGACTATAAGTGTAAAATTTGCTGTAGATAATTTATTTTGGATTAAGAATAGACAGAACCGATCACCTACCCACCGTGGGCATGCATAACGTGCCCACCATGATGTGACAATTGTAATTATAGTAAGATAATTTTAATTAGAGTAAGATTTATTAGTTATCTTTCCTAATTAAAATTGTCACATCAATGGTGGGCACGTTATGCTTGCCCACGGTGGGTAGGTGATCGGTTCTGTAAGAATAGAACTACCCAATTCTCAATCGGGCCCAAATTTCAAGTTCAGGGCCCAAGACTAGAAACAGATCCTGGTTCAATAAATAAGTATAAATAAAAATGAAAAAAAAAACAATATGAAAGTATTCCTCGTCCATTCATAATCGTAAAAATCAAAATATCAGATCCCCGCTTTGAAACAAAAGTGATATAAATAAGACTCAACCACTCTCTCCTCCCCAACTTATCCAACCACCAGCCCTCGCACAACACACATTCTGTGTGAGTGTGAATTTTCGCCATGGCCGGAGTCCTAGAAACCCTAATGATTCCTCGCGCCTCCGCTCTCCCGTCCGCATCCTTGCCGCCGGTCGCCGCATCCGCCTCCGTCCGATTTCCAGAGTTGAGGGGTCTCAAGATGCAACCAACTCGGTCGTCGGCAAAGCTCAGGACCACTCACAAACTTGCTCGAGGTGGCAGTAGAATCGTTTGCGAGGCGCAGGACACAGCTGTTGGAGGTCTGTGTTTTCTGCTGAATAATATTTTATCCGAGTTTTTCTGTACGCTAGTTATTTCGATATCTTCGCCTTTGATAGAGTATAATATTGAGTTAGGTTGTTTAGCTGGTATGCAGTTGATAGAGGAATCAACTTCATGTTTAATTAAATTCTGTTGTAAAACTGCAAATAGTTTCTGGTTAGGTTAAAATTCCTCATGCTTATTTTTTGTGCATTAATTCTTTGTGCTGTGTAATTATTTGGGTTTGGCAACAACATGAAAAACACCAATCGAGTTATTGGTGTTTCGATATACTAAATCCAGAATCTGACAGAGCGAACAAGTGCTCCAATTGCCTTTTTTTCTGAAAGTTAATAGCATTGATTATACTAAAAGAAAGTTAAGCTAGCACAATGCAAGTAAATCAGCTGTCTCTTTAGGGGGAGTTTAATTTGAGTGATATGATTGATAGATAAAAATAATTCAAGCTAGTCTACCATTTACTTTGATGGATTGATTAATTTTGCACTTGTTTGACCATCTTATTCTTCAAATACTCAATCCTGTGTTTTATCAATCTATCCTATTACTCAAACTAAATGCCCCCTATGCAGTTATCCTCTTTAACTTTATACTTGATACTGAGTCATCAATTGTTACCTGAATTGTTTTTCCCATGGAGTTTTCACCACAAAGATTTTAATGCTTGGCCCTTGAGTCTTTGTTTTGTGATTTCTGAGAGTTCAGGTTTTCTTTCGTCTTTAATATAATCTCATTTCATCTGCATGAATGATAAACTCATTGTTGGCGATTTCATGCACTTCAAAGTTTCTGAACATTCAGTAGAGTATTTATAGCATTATGGAAAGGAATAGGAATTCATCGAAAAGAATCATGTTGCAGTACAATATGAGTTTGGAAATCTTCCACCTTATACAATGGCTTATCATTAGTTCCTTGGAAACTGCAGTGGCTGCTGTTACTGATCCGGACTGGCAATCTCTTGTGCTTGAATCTGATGTGCCTGTTCTGGTTGAATTCTGGGCACCATGGTGTGGGCCCTGCCGCATGATCCACCCTGTCATCGACAAACTGGCTAAGGACTATGCTGGGAAGCTCAAATGCTTCAAGGTTAACACTGATGATTGCTCTACGATTGCAACCCAGTATGGGATCCGGAGTATTCCTACTGTCATAATCTTCAAGAATGGGGAGAAGAAAGAAGCAGTCATAGGTGCTGTTCCAGAAACTACATTGACAACTTGCATAGAAAAATACTTGTAGAACTGTAAGTGCACATGTATCTTCTGAAAAATCAAGCTCTCTTTTACTTGTTTCCGTCCCTTTATTTGACGACATTCCCAAAATCATTGTAAGAAACCATATGAAAATCATGTATAGTTGATACAGATTTAAAGTATCATTCATACTTGTATTGTTGGCTTCTGAAATCCTCCTGTAGGTTGGCTGATTGATTACCTGTTCTTCTCTTTCTATCTGTGTATCTGAATACTTACACATCTGCTAATGAGTTAACATTCTTATTGATCCTTTATGTAAATAACATTGAAATGATATGAAGGAATTTAAAGTAACAGACTCATGCCATTGCCCAGTTAGCTAGAGATTTAGGGGGGTGTATAAGTTGTGGATTTACACAGACTTTAAAAAGTCCATGGAATTTAAATTCCATGGAATTCACATAGATTCCAGACGACTTTTAAAGAATTCGTGGTTGGATTTCACCCCGATTTTCACTGATTTTCGAAGACTTTAGGGGATAATTTTGGAATTGAATTCCATGAAAACCAACGCCCGCTGAGTTCCAGCACCGCTGGAAACCCAGCGACCGCTGGGAATCCAGCGAGCACTGGAATATTAAATTGGTGCTGCAAGATGTGTAATTGATGCTGATGAGCTATGGTGTATATACAAAATTCCGTGAACGCTGATCAAACTCACCTCAAAAAATATACCAAACAAGGTTTTTGGTATCTTTTTTGCTGATGCTTCGGACGCATTTACATAAAGAGCAACGGGTTGGTCTGCTTCGATCCCATCAGCAGAAGATTGGCAGAATGCACTCAGCGCAATGAAAAAGAAGAAAATTCCGGGCCACGGACTAATTGCACCCATCTCTTCCGTGACGTATCCAGTGTATGGTCAGCCTATTGTAAGAACATATGAATGCTAATTCAGTTTTCTTCTATCAGTCAAGAGGAGCAAACCAATTGACAGAAGCAAAGTACCACGACTAGACGTGAAATGGCTGTCTTTTATAACAACTTGATAAGATCTACATTACAACAGGTAAAATCTACAAAACTTTTAGCTTTAAACTTTACATATCAAGGGACTAACTCGTACAAATTACAATCTGCATCTATCAACCTATCAAACTATCCTCTTTTTCCTTTCTCTTTTTTGAAAGTAATTTGATTTTATGACCTCAAACCATCTACCATCTGTTTATTTAGACATTGGTGTAAACACACAGCAACCAAAGAAGTTCGAGGACCAAAATATTGTCTGAAATCAGAATGCCAGTTTCTTTAACTATAGTTTTCATACAGATTAGTGTGATCTCTCCCATGTCACATTCTTTAAATAATTCCATGAATCCTAACACCCATATATGAAAGGAGAAAGAGTAGACTGCTAAAAATCATGTCTGATCATAAATTGGATGTACTAATAAAGGCTAAACTGCATGCTTTACAATGCCATGCAACAATCTTTTTCACTAATTTTCATCAATTTCTAATCATCAATAGCAGAATATGCCTGGCGCAATACCTTTTAAGGGACACAAACAAAACAATTTTCCTCTATAAAATATCCATCTCTATCAAGAATTGAAATAGAGCAGACTATAAATAGAACAGAAGCTGGAATTGGAATCAACATCAAACGAGAAAGGATTCCACCGCCAAGTTTCACATCACAAAACTCAGAGATTAATTATTCAAGAATTGGTCTCCAATTGTACCTAAAAAATAAAAGCTAAAACAGAGTAAAATCTGAAACTTTATTCAGTAAAGCCAAGATTTCCTTATTTTGTCAAGGTAATTTTACCTGGAAATGGTCCAACCAGGTAAGAAGGTCTTGCGCCGAGATTTCTAGTTTTTTTTATTTATGTGCGACTGTGAGAGAAAAAAAGGATGCTCGCAAATTGCAATCTTGGAGTGAGAGATGATAGTGATGAATGGCGATGACGACGATGATGACGACGAGAGAGAGAGAGAGGGTGGCAGTTAAATAGTGAGCTCGCAACTCCTTGCTTGCTTGTGATTACCATTAATCACTTTAATGGCGTTGAAATTTGTTGCCAAAAACACACTGTGTGTGTGCCAGTGTGTGTCTTTTTCTTGCTTGAAGACACAAAATTATGGCTGCGAGAAGCAGCAAGTCCAGATTTTGATCTTTATCTTTATCTTTGGCTTAACGTAAGCGGCTTCTGAAGGTTGGCTTTTCTTGCAAATATGCTTTTGTTGAGAATCTTGAGATTAATGTTTGAGAAAATTGCTTTGTGCAGATTACTAACTTAATTTCTATGTGTTTCCAGCGAGCGCTGGACTTTCTCAACGGATGCTGAGTTCCAGCGCTCGCTGGCTTCTTGGCCGCGGGCGCTGGAACTCAGCGCTCGCTCAAAACTCCATGGATTTCAATTCTCGTGGTTCTTGGCCGGATTTCGTTGTGTGTATTTTTTGGATGAAATCCATGAAAGTCATTCCTGGATTTGAAGTCAATGGAATAACGAATACACCTAGATTTGTATGGATTTTAAAAAGTCTGAAACGAATACACCCAGATTTATATGGACTTTTAAAAGTCTTGAACGAATACACCCAAATTTCTGCAGACTTTTAAAAGTCTGAAACGAATACACCCACACTTTTAAAATCCATAGAAATCTATTAAACTCCACAACGAATACACCCCCCTTAGACAGTGAAATGATTTCGACAACGTGGTAGATTCCAGCGTGGATCCACATATATTCTACATTGTGACTTATTACGGTAATGACTTTTCTTTTCTCCCCTAAAAAGCAATTTCAATTGTAGAAATATCAAGTATTATGGACGTTGGTAAGATGCTGCTTTGGTAGCATATTTATATAACTATCTTAGATAAACCATTTGCTTCTAGCGTTGAGCAAAAGTTCAATTCGTGGATGAGTGAGTTAATATCAATTTGCGGACTACTTAACTAGTTTAGTAGAAGGGAAAAAGCAAAATAAAAGAACCCTAGTTAATTCACCAAGTATCGACTAATCTAGAATTAAATTTCCAAGTAATCAATTTGAGATGGATTCTAGTAAGTGAGCGAATCTTGATCGTTTGCCGGCACTCGACACAACTTATCTACACCGTTATGAGAACATATCCTTTGTCACTAAATAAATATTACTCCATTTGTTCCTGTTATAAACTAGAGAGAAACGGGAGAATAGAGAAGAGAATATGTATTGAGCGTATTCAATATGAGGCCCAAATGCCTCTATTTATACAAGTAGGAAGCTAGGGTTTTAGGGAGATTTCTTGGTCAACACACATAAGATATATCTTATAGATATATTTACAACACTTCCCCTTGATTGACCAATCCCTAAAACAAAAGTTGTTGCCTCATTAAAACCTTGCTAGGAAAATCCAATGGGACAAAACCTAGTCGAAGGAAAAAGAGTACAACTGCTTCCCCTGAACTTGAAATCATAGAAGATCTTTGAGTCGACGTATGCCGATCATGTACCAACTTTCTAAATGTCGATGTTGGTAATGCCTTGGTGAATAAGTCCGCCAGATTATCACTTGAGCGAATTTGTTGAACGTCGATATCGCCATTCTTTTGAAGGTCGTGTGTGTAGAAGAGCTTGGGAGAAATATGCTTCGTCCGATCGCCTTTGATGTATCCTTCCTTGAGTTGCGCGATGCAAACAATATTGTCTTCATATAAAATGATTGGTTTGGCCTTTGATGAAGCTAACCCGCACGACTCTTGGATATGACTCGTCACATTTCTCAACCATACACATTTCTCGACTTGTTTCGTAGATTGCAATGATTTCAGAATGATTTGAGGATGTTGCAGTCAAGGTTTGCTTCACAGATTTTCATGATGTAGCAGTTCCACCACATGTGAAACGTATCTAGTTTGTGACTTAGCTTCATGTGGATCGGATAAAAATCCTGCATCCGAGTACCCCACTAGAGTATTATCAAATTTTTCTTGATAATATAATTCAAGGTCAATGGTACCCCTTTAGATAATGTAGAATGTGCTTAACACCATTCCAATGTCTCAAATTGGGTGCAGCGCTAAATCTTGCTAGAAGATTGACAGAAAAAGCTATATCTGGTCTAGTATTATTAGCCAGATAAGTCAACGCTCCAATTGCACTTAGATATGGTACTTTAGGATCATGTATTGTTTCACCCTCTTCAATTGGTCGAAATGGTTATTTCTTAGTATCAATAGATCTAACGACCATTGGTGATGAATGTGCATTATCCATGTAAAAGCGTTTTAACACTTTTTCTGTATATGTGGATTGATGGATAAACGTTCATCCACGGATACGTTCCATTTGCAAACCAAGACAAAACTTTGTCTTTCCCAAATCTTTCATCTCAATTCTTTCTTCAAATATTTAGCAGTTTTATTGAGCTCTTCAGGAGTCCCAATTAAATTTAAATCATCAACATAAACTGCTATGATTGCAAATCCACTTTTTGTTTTCTTAATGAAAACACAAGGGCGGATATCTTTATTCTTGTATCCTCTTTCAAAAGATACTCGCTCAGTCTATTGTACCACATACGACTAGACTGTTTCAGTCCATACAACGATTTTTGTAGTTTAATTGAATACATGCTTTTGGGTTTTGACTGCAATCCTTCAGGCATTTGTTAAATCCTTCAGGAATTTTCATATATATGTCATTATGTAATGACCCATATAGATAAGCAGTTACTACATCCATAAGGCGCATATCAAGCCTTTGTGACACAGCCAGACTAATCAAAATCTGAAAGTAATAGCGTTCATTAGGGGAGAGTATATTTCCTCATAATCAATTCCTGGTTTTTGTGAGAAACCTTGTGCTACGAGTTTTGCTCTATATTTCGTAACTTCATTTTTCTCGGTTCTCTTTCTAACAAAGATCCACTTGTATTCAACATGGATTTTAGATTCCGGAGTTAGGGCTATGTATTCAAATACTTTCCGGTTATCACAGGAATTTAATTCCCTTTCTATAGCTTCTTTTCACTTTGGCCAATCAAGTCTCTGTTTGCATTTTGCAACAGATTTTAGTTGAGGATCCTCATTTAAAACATGAAGAGCTATATGAAAGGCAAATATATCATCAACAATGATATTTTCTCTCTCTAGTATCTGATGTAAATAATTTATTGAGATCTCATGATTTTCAGATACTTGTAATTCTTTAGGAATTACAACGCTTTCATTGGTTGATTAGTCATTTTCGTCATTGTTTGGTTTCCATCTTGCCCCTTTCTTTTTCTAGGCATAGAATCTTTGGAACCAACTGGTCGACCACATTTTTGACGAATTTTAGACTCATTTGCTGCCAAATTTATTTGTCATTCAAGGACATCAATTTTAGCTGGAGTATTTGCAGCATATATGTATGTGAGATTGTATCACTTTTCTTGTATCTACAAAAGCATCAGGAATTTGATTTGCAATATTTTGCAAATGAATGATCTTTTCAATTTCTTGTTCACATTGATTTGTTCTATAATCAAAATGTGATAAGTTTTTCTCATTTCAAGAGAGTTCCTTGTGCTTTTCTGGATGTAGATTTATTCCTCATAATGTTGGAAATGTCATTTCGTCAAAATGACAATCTGCAAAACGTGCAGTAAATAAATCACCTGTAGGTTCTATATACCTTATAACCGAGGGTGAATCAAATCCAACATATATCCCAAGTCTTTGTTGGGGACCCATTTTTGTTCGTTGTGGGGGTGCAATTGGGACTTGAACCGCGCAACCAAAAATTCGTAAGTGAGAAACATCAGGTTCTCGGCCAAAAATAATCTGCATTGGGGAGTATTCATGATTGGCTGATGGCCTTAGTCGAATTAATGTTGCAGCATGTAATATGGCATGACCCCAAGCATTAGTTGGGAGTTTTTATTTCATAAGTAATAGTCTAGCAATAATTTGAAGACGTTTAATAAATGATTTCGCTAAACCATTTTGAGTATGGACATGAGCTATTGGATGTTCAATCTCAATTCCAATAGCCATACAATAGTTATCAAATGCTTGAGATGTAAACTCACCAGCATTATCAAGACGAATTCTTTTAATTGAATTGTCTGGGAATTGAGCTCTTAATTTTATGATTTGCGCAAGTAGTCTAGCAAATATTGCATTTCTAGTAGAAAGCAAGCATACACGTGACCATCTATAAAAGGCATCAATTAATACCATAAAATATCGAAAAGTTCCACAAGGTGAATGTATAGGTCTATAAATGTCTCCTTTAAGTCTTTCTAAGAAAGATGGAGATTCAGTATTATCCTTCGTATATGAAGGTCTAATGACTAACTTGCCTTGCGCACAAGCATCACATTAGAATTCATTTGTAGAAAGAACCTTTTGATTCTTATGTTGTGCCCATATGAATTATTGATTATTCAGCGCATTATAGTTGCTCCAGGATGTCCAAACCTATCATGCCAAAGCTTAAAGCTTTTGTGTCATTGAACTTCACGTTCATGACATGGTTTGTCTCAATTGCTTTTATGAATGTATAATACATTCCAGAAGGTAGTGATGCTAATTTTTCTTTTGTCAGCTTATAGCTTGAAACAAAAGAATTTATGCAAAGATATTCATTTTTACCTTCCACACAATTGTCTCGATGTGGTATCCATTATTACGGACATTCTTGAAACTTAGTAAGTTCCTTTTAAACGTACTAGAGTACAGGGCATTTTCAATATCTAATTTAGTATCATTTGACAAAATGATACAAGCTCTTCCGGAGCCTTCAATGATGTTTGATGCACCTGATATTGTGTTAACATTATTCTCATCTAATGTCAACTCAAGGAAACACTGCTTCTTCTTTTGAATAATAATATGTGTAATTATTTCACCAAGACAAATATCATAGGATTCCATATGATGTTAGTGTATAAATGTTCATGCCTTGTTAAAAACCTCTCCGTAAAAACCCCATGGGAAAAATTCGGTAGAGGAAAAGAGTGCAAGACATATATATTTACTCATATATTACACTAGTTGCCTCGTTAAAAACCTTAACTAAGAAAACCTCGTAGGAAAAAAACTTAGTAAGGGAAAAAGAGTACAACCATTCGGCCTTTAGGGCCGTTTGACCTTCAAGGTCTAATTTTCAAGAGCATGTAATATGGATTGCTCTTGAAGACTATGTAATATTCTTCATGGAATATTGATTGTGCTACATCGAGAGCAACAATATGAATCAAATAGATAAAGATTCAAGGATATGTTATCCAAATATTTAATTTACATGCTCTTAGAGCATGTAATATTCTTCAGGAATATTACCTGTGCTACTTTAATAGCATCAGTTTAAGATTTTGAATGTAATATTCTTTAAGAATACTACTTGTGCTATTTAAATAGCACCAATTTAAGATCTTGAATGTAATATTCTTCAGGAATACTACTTGTGCTATTTAAATAGCATCAATTAATTTTCAAGATCATTTAAAAAAAAGATTGTATATATATAGTATATTTCATAATATAACAATAAACTTCACAGTAAACAAATTTATTTGATTTGTTTTAATGAATATTTATTCGTTAATAGCATAAGCAAATGAATAAATTTCGCATAAATTATTTGCTTCCAACAATTAAATACTAAAAATAAGTGATTAGAAGAAAATATTTTATTTATTATTATTATTATTATTATTATTACTGTACAAATCAACTAAGATATATGTAGATGCAAAAACATGAAAAGACTGTGCGTCATACATATCTATAAGAAATTCACTCTCAACCGAAGTTTGTGAGGGAACGAACTCAACTTTAATAAAATAGTAGTACGTAAATCTACTCTGCTAAATTGGACACAATTCAGAAAATTGTAATTACTCAGAATACTATGATGGTAATCAAAAAGTAAATTCAATTTTGCACTGTAACATACAGCAGATTAACTAAACGATTAACAATAAAGTGATGTGTTGGATATATATATATATATATATATATATTGATTGAATACATATGAAATCAAATAATAATTCACCATCATTAAAATTGATATTTAAAATTGTAGCGATCCTTCTGGGATTGTTTTAATGGCAAATCAGAATGACAATCAAACATATATGATGAAATATACATCATTAAATTTATAAATGGCGACAACATATATTGATATGATTAGGATTCACAAAAATTTAAATTAATCAAGCAAACAATTTGTAAATCGTATCATAGATTTAAACCGTGTTTCATCAATTTTTTTTTTCAATTTCGAAGTAACAATTCGAATATCACTTCTATAATCGAATATGAATTACCTTATCGGAAAGACACGATTCTTTCCTAGGGCATACCTCCATCATTGAGTCAATCGATTAGTTTCTACGATTGAAGAGAGATGAGAGAACTAGAACTATCGTGCTGATAACGTGTTATAAACTAGAGAGAAACGGGAGAATAGAGAAGAGAATATGTATTGAGCGTATTCAATATGAGGCCCAAAGGCCTCTATTTATACAAGTAGGAAGCTAGGGTTTTAGGGAGATTTCTTGGTCAACACACATAAAATATATCTTATAGATATATTTTGTCACACCCCAATTCTTGAATGAATAAATATAATCGATGTGTGAATAATTCATAGAAATAAACAAGGAACAACCTTGTTAAAACCCGAATAATAAGATAACGAGTCGGGCTAGGCCCCTTTGGATCATAAGTTTTGTTTCATGCTTCTGACAACCGACATTCATTAGCATAAATTTAGTAGTGAAGAGTCTAAGCTCGGTCAGATATATCATTTGTAATTTAACATGAAGATCTTAAGTTGGGAAAACAAAAGACAAAATGTTATTTACTGCTACAGCGGAAGTCTTAAAAGGAATTTGAACCCTAGCCTCAGCTCAGTCCCGTCAGCACCGACCAGCCAACCTGAAAACATTTGAAAGTATTTTTGGGCTAAGTACTAATGTACTCAGTGGGCATGCATTTTCATAAACATTTCATATTTTCGTAATAGCAGTTTATCCAATCATACTTGACATGACTTAGAAGGTTTTAAATTGAAAGAACTTCTAAGCATGTTAAAACATTTTTCATTTGTGCGCACATGTCACACTCCCTTTCTGTTACTCGCTGTGATCCCGGACCTTTTAGCCACCGACGGATCCATTTCTCCCATTGCACTTGCCCTGAGGACGTAACTCAGACAAGTTGAATTGACCTCGGGACGCTACCCAGGCAGGCCCTTACATTACATGCTTCGGAACACATCCAGCAAGCACCCTTATAACGCCTCTTAGTTAGTGCCCGATGGAGATCAACCCACCGAGTCAGCTAACGAGTGTACACAATTCTCAAATAACGTGTTAGGCCATAAGAGAACCTCAATTGATTCGTTGTGGCGAGCCTTAAACAGAGCAGAGTGCACATAAACATTTTATTGGATAAACAGTTTTCATTTCATTGAATAAATAATTGCATTTAATTGAAACATTTAGAGCTTAATAACTCAATCATACTTTATACATTTGGAAAGTAAGCCCACCTGGATAGGCAAAGCCTAAAGATCATAATCACATAAACTCGTCTTGGGAAAGCAGCGCTAATCCCCTTGGTTCATAAAACCTACAAGAAATTCTATTCTTAATAGGTCTCCTTGAATCTAATCTTAAGTCATGGTGTAGTGCTTAATATTCTATGATTCACTTAGCCGGGTTTTCAAAATTTAATGAATAAATAATTGAAAACATTTCTCTTGAGTTAAGAACACCAACAATATTCTTACTCGTCTTTCTTTAATAATTGGATTTAATGAAAACCAATTTAAATCATGATGCAAATGCATAGCTCATTTCATACTTTAATCATATAGTAAGTGATTACACTTAATATATGCACATAATAATAATATAATATTATTATGCAAATCATCTTTAAAATAATTAATCAAATTAATTAAAATTTCGCAGCCCAAGCAATTAAAACAAAGGCCCAAACTATTAAATAAACTCAGCCCACATAAATTTAATAATACAATCGGGCCAAACACTATTAATAAATTCCGGCCCAATCTATTTAAAACCAATCAGCCCAACTGCAAGCCCTAAGCCCAAACCAAATTCCTCTCCCTTTTCTTCTTCTCCTACAGCCGCTCCCCTCCCCATTCATTCTCGTCTCTCTCTGTTCTCACAAAACACACACACACAGAGCACGCTGGTGCCGGCGACACCGCAGTCGCCTCTCCAGCCTCGTCTCTTCCTCACCCCATCGCCATCTCCTTCCTTGGCTGCGGCGAGAACGCCGCCGCCTCCCTCTGAAAATCGGCGGCCGCAGCAGCCAACAAGGCCTACCGCCGCCACCTGACGTCCCTCGAAACAGACCAGCGAACAGCAGCAGTTAGTTGCAGCCATCGCCTCATCTCCCTCTGTACCCCCGGCGGCCGCATCAACGACAGCCACCAACCGCCGTCGTCGCACTTCCCTCATTTCCATCAACCTCCCTTCTCCTCCGACCCAGCCCTCAGCAAAACCCAGCCCAATCCACTTCTCTCTCTCAGTCAGCCACCACCCACATACTTTATCTCTATGCTCAATTCCGGTCGACAGCAATGGCTCTTTGCAGCCAGCGTCGCCGCCCGGACTTTACCTGACTCGACTCACACACACACCGAAGTAACAACCCCGACGCAGCCAGTTCAAAACAAGAAATAAAAATCGAAGCTTCAAACTCTACTTCCCCTTTTTTTTCTTTATTAACATGCTTCATGTAATGTATATATATATATATATATATATATATATACGCAAATTTTATGCATATGTATATTAGTGAGTGACATTCTATTCAATTGCTTGATATACAAGATGAGTTAAAGGTGTAACCTTTAATAGAATCGGTTGGGTTTGTGCGGCTGGAAACTGGAATGGTTTGGCTGCTTAAGAAACTTGGGTCAGGCTGCGTTGTTGTCATCTGAACTTGGTTGAAGTTTGGTGTTTGATTTGCTACTATAAAACTGGACCTCACTGAATCGATTTTTGCACTTGAGTCTTTTCTCTTCTTTTTTTTTGTGAGAAGGAGATCTGTTGAATGGTGAGGACCAAACTGAGAGGGTTGTGCTTGGATTAAGCAGAGGAGTAGAGAGCCTTAGGCATGGCTTAAAGCTGATTTTGAGGTTGCTTGCTTGCAGGGACATGAGTGATGGTGTAGGGTGGCGGGTAGGAAAAATGGAGTATGGGTGAGTTGATGTTTTGATTGGACAAATAAAATCCCTCTGCTTGAATTATCGGAACTGTAATATTTCCTTAGGTTCGTTAAATAAATAACACGTGTAAATGCTCAATTGTTCAATTTAAATAAATATGTAATGCATAAGAATTTGAATAAATGAAATTTTACAAAAGTTTTTTTTGTAAATCATTTGTTGGAATTAAAAATAAATCGTTTCATTTCTCCAGCGTGAATCATCTCATACTTCTAAGTTCAAAATTCACTCTAAATTTAGCTAGGGAAAAGCGGGGCGTTACATCCCTCCATCCTTATAAAAATTTCGTCCTCGAAATTGCATATGTGGGTAATCTAGTTCGAGATATACTAGTCATTTGTTTCATTTGCTTCTTATGTGGTCTTTTCCATCATGTGACGGTTCCACTACATGACGAGAACAATATCATTGTTCCGTAAAACTTGAACCTTGCAATCTAGTCACTAAACTGATTTCTCTTCATAACTTAAGCCTTGAGCTTGGAATATCTCATCTTTCTTAATCACATACTTTCTTAACTGCGAGACGTAATACTTAGTGTATATATCCACAATCCTCCACTAACCATTAGTGCATTATTCCTGACTTTCGTTAATCCTTTCGTTTTTCTTATTCTTGAGGCGAGACACATTTTCTCACCAATATCCATTTTCATTTCGTGCTTTCATAATCCTTTCTCGCAATTCACACCTAACTATTGATGCAACTGCACAGCTTGATATTGTCTCCGGATGGTGAACAATTACTAAACCGAATAAGGCAATCACCAATCAGTACTTCATATTTAGTGGTGAAACATCTTATCTTAATTTCCAATTGATGGTACCATCATAATTCTTCACTAATTCGAGTCGTCTCTGTTGTCTTACATTCAAATCTCTTTGCTCGAAAAAGCACTTCAAATTCTTGTCATCTACAAGGACCTCACACTTAACTCCGTAGAGATAGTGTCTCCAAATTTCCAACACATGCACAACCACAACGAGTTCTAAGTCATAAGTCAGGTAATTCAACTTTGGGACTAATGAGACAGAGTGCTCAAGTTCTATGCAGTTTAAAACAAGTATTTGCTTCCTTTGAACATTCATATTGATGGAGCTTTTGACACTTTAGCCGAAACAATCACCCTTCTAGCGTGAGGTTGTTGGCTCTGAGGCTGGGTTGGATCTTAAGTCTTATTCTAAAGTCCTTTTTCTATTCTCGAAGTTTCTGTTGTTTTCTTCATTTCATTTTCTTTCCTTCACCACATCTTGAGGTGGTGTATATCCAGATTGTGTCGGAGTCTTCCCATTCTCCCTTGGTAGCAGTGATTTGATGGTGAGAGTCTTGCTCGTTGGTTGCTCCTACGTAATATTTCTTTGGCTTGATAGGGGAATTGAATATCTCATGACGCCATTCGTTTGCGAACTCCTTCACGCGTTTCTCATAAGTGTCCACCATATTTGGAGCACGTCCTGACATTTTGTTGAAAACTCTATCATACTAGTTATCTGCCCCGGTTCTCCACTTGGGATTCCAGAAGTTGCTTTGTTTCTACCGACTGACGGTCAAAAGATAGGTTGATGCTTAGTGTATCTTTCTAACTGTGAGAATATCACCTTCTAGTACTTCGAGAACTGACAGCAAACTAAGTCATTCTAGTCATAACTGTGCTTATCGTGAAGATCTTATTGTGACAACTACATAGTGTGGGTCTATACAATGGGATGACGCTCTACTCAAGGTCAAAATCCTAATTGACAATCACCGAGATCTTAGTTATGTGGGCTGGCCAGACCCAGCACAACGAATCACTCAGTCAAATGGGAGCTTCGCCCCTAATCATGTCAACTTTTTATCTCTTATAAAGCTCTATGTCAACTTCTAACTTAAAGCACTTACTTCTAAGTACTTCAATCATAAATATTTAGTATCATATAAGTCTATTCTATGTCGTTCTAGCGGTGCTATCACGACTAACATTCGTAAGGCATTATTGGGTGGTTCTCAAACGATTTGTAAAAGAACTCATCATTCTAATCATATAGGCAGTGAACCTAAAATGATAACATAAAACTTTCACATTCATTCATACATACATACATACATACATTTGCTTTCTTTAAAACTGAGTCATATGGACATTAAATGCCCCTTTCATGAACAATCTTGCTTATGCCGGAAAGATTCATGGAATCTAACTCGACCATACATACATACATACATACATTGATTCGTTAAGGGCTCGGGTTGTCCCAAACACAAAATACATTCATTGAGTCGTTATGGGTTCGGGTAGTCCCAAACACGAAATACATTCATTGAGTCGTTATGGGTTCGGGTAGTCCCAAACACGACAAAAACATTCACATAGCATTGTAAACATAAGGCGCACATTTTCTTGAAAACTTTCATAACATCTGAAATACATATATGTATATTTTTGAAACTATTATCGTACCTTAGTTGCGGCAGTGTGACGGCGAGCTGAGGGCTACTGACATTCTTAGAAGTCTAGAGATACTATTCTAGACTCGACATCAAAAGCTTATGGTTATCAGAGTCATGAAAGAAAACTTATGCTCTGATACCATTCTGTCACACCCCAATTCTTGAATGAATAAATATAATCGATGTGTGAATAATTCATAGAAATAAACAAGGAACAACCTTGTTAAAACCCGAATAATAAGATAACGAGTCGGGCTAGGCCCCTTTGGATCATAAGTTTTGTTTCATGCTTCTGACAACCGACATTCATTAGCATAAATTTAGTAGTGAAGAGTCTAAGCTCGGTCAGATATATCATTTGTAATTTAACATGAAGATCTTAAGTTGGGAAAACAAAAGACAAAATGTTATTTACTGCTACAGCGGAAGTCTTAAAAGGAAGTTGAACCCTAGCCTCAGCTCAGTCCCGTCAGCACCGACCAGCCAACCTGAAAACATTTGAAAGTATTTTTGGGCTAAGTACTAATGTACTCAGTGGGCATGCATTTTCATAAACATTTCATATTTTCGTAAGAGCAGTTTATCCAATCATACTTGACATGACTTAGAAGGTTTTAAATTGAAAGAACTTCTAAGCATGTTAAAACATTTTTCATTTGTGCGCACATGTCACACTCCCTTTCTGTTACTCGTTGTGATCCCGGACCTTTTAGCCACCGACGGATCCATTTCTCCCATTGCACTTGCCCTGAGGACGTAACTCAGACAAGTTGAATTGACCTCGGGACGCTACCCAGGCAGGCCCTTACATTACATGCTTCGGAACACATCCAGCAAGCACCCTTATAACGCCTCTTAGTTAGTGCCCGATGGAGATCAACCCACCGAGTCAGCTAACGAGTGTACACAATTCTCAAATAACGTGTTAGGCCATAAAAGAACCTCAATTGATTCGTTGTGGCGAGCCTTAAACAGAGCAGAGTGCACATAAACATTTTATTGAATAAACAGTTTTCATTTCATTGAATAAATAATTGCATTTAATTGAAACATTTAGAGCTTAATAACTCAATCATACTTTATACATTTGGAAAGTAAGCCCACCTGGATAGGCAAAGCCTGAAGATCATAATCACATAAACTCGTCTTGGGAAAGCAGCGCTAATCCCCTTGGTTCATAAAACCTACAAGAAATTCTATTCTTAATAGGTCTCCTTGAATCTAATCTTAAGTCATGGTGTAGTGCTTAATATTCTATGATTCACTTAGCCGGGTTTTCAAAATTTAATGAATAAATAATTGAAAACATTTCTCTTGAGTTAAGAACACCAACAATATTCTTACTCGCCTTTCTTTAATAATTGGATTTAATGAAAACCAATTTAAATCATGATGCAAATGCATAGCTCATTTCATACTTTAATCATATAGTAAGTGATTACACTTAATATATGCACATAATAATAATATAATATTATTATGCAAATCATCTTTAAAATAATTAATCAAATTAATTAAAATTTCGCAGCCCAATCAATTAAAACAAAGGCCCAAACTATTAAATAAACTCAGCCCACATAAATTTAATAATACAATCGGGCCAAACACTATTAATAAATTCCGGCCCAATCTATTTAAAACCAATCAGCCCAACTGCAAGCCCTAAGCCCAAACCAAATTCCTCTCCCTTTTCTTCTTCTCCTACAGCCGCTCCCCTCCCCATTCATTCTCGTCTCTCTCTGTTCTCACAAAACACACACACACACAGCACGCTGGTGCCGGCGACACCGCCGTCGCCTCTCCAGCCTCGTCTCTTCCTCACCCCATCGCCATCTCCTTCCTTGGCTGCGGCGAGAACGCCGCCGCCTCCCTCTGAAAATCGGCGGCCGCAGCAGCCAACAAGGCCTACCGCCGCCACCTGACGTCCCTCGAAACAGACCAGCGAACAGCAGCAGTTAGTTGCAGCCATCGCCTCATCTCCCTCTGTACCCCCGGCGGCCGCATCAACGACAGCCACCAACCGCCGTCGTCGCACTTCCCTCATTTCCATCAACCTCTCTTCTCCTCCGACCCAGCCCTCAGCAAAACCCAGCCCAATCCACTTCTCTCTCTCAGTCAGCCACCACCCACATACTCCATCTCTATGCTCAATTCCGGTCGACAGCAATGGCTCTTTGCAGCCAGCGTCGCCGCCCGGACTTTACCCGACTCGACTCACACACACACCGAAGTAACAACCCCGACGCAGCCAGTTCAAAACAAGAAATAAAAATCGAAGCTTCAAACTCTACTTCCCCTTTTTTTTTCTTTATTAACATGCTTCATGTAATGTATATATATATATATATACGCAAATTTTATGCATATGTATATTAGTGAGTGACATTCTATTCAATTGCTTGATATACAAGATGAGTTAAAGGTGTAACCTTTAATAGAATCGGTTGGGTTTGTGCGGCTGGAAACTGGAATGGTTTGGCTGCTTAAGAAACTTGGGTCAGGCTGCGTTGTTGTCATCTGAACTTGGTTGAAGTTTGGTGTTTGATTTGCTACTGTAAAACTGGACCTCACTGAATCGATTTTTGCACTTGAGTCTTTTCTCTTCTTTTTTTTTTTGTGAGAAGGAGATCTGTTGAATGGTGAGGACCAAACTGAGAGGGTTGTGCTTGGATTAAGCAGAGGAGTAGAGAGCCTTAGGCATGGCTTAAAGCTGATTTTGAGGTTGCTTGCTTGCAGGGACATGAGTGATGGTGTAGGGTGGCGGGTAGGAAAAATGGAGTATGGGTGAGTTGATGTTTTGATTGGACAAATAAAATCCCTCTGCTTGAATTATCGGAACTGTAATATTTCCTTAGGTTCGTTAAATAAATAACACGTGTAAATGCTCAATTGTTCAATTTAAATAAATATGTAATGCATAAGAATTTGAATAAATGAAATTTTACAAAAGTTTTTTTTGTAAATCATTTGTTGGAATTAAAAACAAATCGTTTCATTTCTCCAGCGTGAATCATCTCATACTTCTAAGTTCAAAATTCACTCTAAATTTAGCTAGGGAAAAGCGGGGCGTTACATATTTACAACAGTTCCTAAAATGGATACTCCTATTTCTTTTTTGATTTGTCCCTAAAATGCATATCCATTTCTTTTTGATAAATATACTCTACACAATCCACTCACAACAAAAATCGTCCTTATTTCATTCTCGCACACTCAATCAAATTCATAAGACTCCTGTAATTCTTAAATGAGTACCTATTTCAGGAAAGGAGGGAGTATATTTTAATTCTTTTGTAAAGATGCTTTGTTCCGATTGTTTGTCAAAGACTTGGAGATATGCTTGAATTGAAAAATTGAAGATAAAAATTGATAAACTTGGGAAACAGTGATTTTACTTTCAACAAGCTTGAAAAAATGCGACGCATCCAAGTAATCATCGATGACTTTGCTTTTTAAACGGTTATATTCTTGGAAGTGGGCATCACTGCCAACGTTAGCATCGAATTTTACTAGGGGTGGGAGGGAATCTATTTAGAAACAATTAGACAAAGGGCTATATTAGATTATGAGAGCAATAACCATCACAAAAACATTGAGACCAACAACTCAAATGGAAATTGGCCTCAAAGCAGCTGAGGACCTAACCATCCACCGGTGTCTTCCTCTTCCGGTCCGGTGTTGTCGAGGAGTCCTGTGTTTGGGCCTGACCAAACACTGATCTGCATCATCAACAGGAACAAGATTAAGACACATCATACAGAATGACACTTGACATGTGTGCATTGGTCGTATCATGTGAAAGAACATTGATGCATAAAGCACACAGCAATATATAGGTGGAGACAATATTGAAGCCACAGCAATGCTATACAAGGAAATTAGTAGCTTCTATAAATAAATGATAGGATTTTCAGAGTTATAAATGAGAAAGCTGCAACTCACCCACATGTAGAACATTTCTTCTGATGCTTGCAGAATATAGATAAACAAACAGAGCAAATGTAGCCCATATCAATTGTGTTTTTGTGGCAGAAACACCTGCACATTGATAGGGTAATTAGGTCATATTCTGATCGAACCGTTGGGCTCTGCATGATTAATATCTTACAGTAAACGAACAACCAAATTCAGAAGTAATCCAATCAACTATTACTCAAGATATGTAACCATGCATACAAATGTATTGTGTTGAGCACTTGCATCTGCAGCGTGGATACAAGAGGTACAAGGACAGAACACTCTAGATGGAGAAAATTAGATAGGATGCTATAAAGGAAAATAACCAAAATATAAATTTGCATACTGTATCGCAGGCAGTTTACAATCGGCATACGGAATAATGAGAAAATAATAAGAGCGGGTTTTAACTAACATCCCTTGAGATTGAAGGAAAAATCAAAACTATGCAGAAATATGAAAACTACATACATGACAAGGAGCCATGTAGTTAAATCGATAAATGAACTTTTGAAATTTATAAAGTAACTTACGACGCACGAAAGTCTACTCCTGCAGGCTTAGGAAGTTGTAAAAAGCAACGAGAATGCAAATCAGTAGCAAACACTGTCTGCATGTGACAAAAGTCTCACTTTAGTACCAAATAGTTTAAGGATCGTAGAAAAACATCTGCAGCCTACAAATATTTACAATTCAACTTCTTTGTATTCCACAAAATCTTACAATCAGCAAAGTTAGTCAACACGAACATTGCAGTCTGAGTTAGATTTTGCCTACTCTAGCCAACTAAAAAACATCCAATCTAGAGAATCAGATTTCGACAACAAGAATACATCAAGATACTAGTGTATTTATTATTGCACAGTTGCCAACATGGAAAAGTAATTACCGAAAGATACTGAAACAATCCGTCCAATATCTGCGGCTTCAGATATACACCACCAGTTATATAAGAAGCCTGTCGAAAATTATGCATGTTATCAACCAAAATACCAAAGAGTAGCTGAGAATTATAATTTTATAATTACATAATGTAACAAACAAATTGGTAACATCTAATAGATTCGCTACCTGCTGTAGGAAAGCAGAGTGTTGAGCTCCTATCACGCATGCATCTATAGGAACCTGAGAGGAAGAAATGTAGATAAAATTGGCAAATGATCTAAGAGATATTTTTGGTTTTTGTATTGCTGGATGAAAAATCAAGGCTGGTGCCAGAGATGAATTAAGCAATAATGAATCTCTTATGATACTTGATATTTGCAAGTCTGATCATATTTTCCTTTACTGGGCCAGTTTCCTTTTTATGTATCTCCGAATTTGTACTTAAGGTAATAGGCGTGTATAATCGATTTTCATCAACATGGATGATAAGAAAGAAAAAATGTGCAATAATAACTAATCAACCTCTAGTTGGCCTTGATTTTATCACCCAGCAATATGATAACCATAGTGACACAAGTAAGCCCATGAAAGATGACAAAAATACACAGAACATAAATAATTCCAGAAAAAAATTTGTTTCTCTTGCTCGTCACATGTAGATTAAATTAAGAAAGCATTTATCAAATGACAATTTAGAATAGAAAACTTAAGTCCCACTATTACCATTGATCGCTGAGCAGAAAAAATTGAATTCATGATTGCTACATATCTGCAGGGGACAAAGAGTCAGCATAGAGACCAACAAAGACTAAAGCACTTTGTAGATCTTTAAGGAAAAAATAAGTACATACTGTCCAGGTCCATCTGGAGATCCATGCAAGCATAATATCTGCAATCATAGCATCACTCATACTTTAGAGATTGCATAAGATTTGAAGAAACAACGAAAGGAACACAATATATCAGTTGGGAAAAAGGACTACTGTGAACATAAATCATTCAAAGAACTAACCATGCGTATCATCTTCATGGAAGAAATTAAGAAAACTTCCATGTTACATTAACATTCCAGATAGTAATGCTGTGCACTCAAAAGGCAATATGTCAGCGACTGGTCAGGTTGAAGAAGGAAAATGAATGCTAGGCATTGGACAGGGAGAGGTTACTACAGAGTGATATGTGACTACTGACTAGTGCAATCAAGACTCTCGGTTCACCTTATGTTTAGTTCAACTACAGTTTGACTGTTAATCTAACTTTTTAGTTATTACTATTTCCAATAAGAAATTCTTCGCAAAGGGAAATAAGGGTTAAAAGGCACATTACTTCATCAATTTCTATTATTCTTTCAATCAATAATACAATATGTCTTGAGTAACTATTCCACCATAGACTTACCCGAGGCTGGGGATGAAGCGGCACTGTACGGAAGACCCTCTGAATATCTATTTGGTTCCAAAGTCACGGAAAACAAATAATTCATTATTAAAACAGACAACCACTACAAAAAACGTCCGCATAACTAAGCTGAATATTCATGCCTCTCAAAGCAATGAAAAGGAAGAGAAGGATACAGCAAAGGGCCATCGAGAGGGAACCAGATAAAAGTGAGAACCCAGGGCCATCCACAGACTGTTCACGACATAGTTCCTGGTCATTGTCCACAAATTCCTCCAATTTATCCAGCAAATCCTCTGCCCGTTGATTTTGGCTCTGTGGGTCTGAGGAATCAAATATGTAGCCACACGAATTATAACCAGCTGCAATGACAACCACTTGGTTCATCTGATTCAGCAAAAGTATAGAATTCAAAAATGCAAGTACCTGTAAAGAAAAATCCCACATTACCAGCTTTACATATTGCAAATAAGCATTGAGCCTTGATTTTTTCATAGAAGTGGAGGAACTACACTAAATCAGCAAAAGTATAGAGTTTAAAATTGCTGCAAAGAAAACTCCATTTATATATCAAATTTGCAAATAAAGAACAAACCCAGATTTTTTTCATGAAAGTGATGCAACTACACTTGAGTAAAGGAGATTACATGGGTCAAGAACTTGGAGAAAGGAAGCGTGGATTGAGCCGAGTTCCAAAAGAATGGATTCGTGTCAATTAGTACCATCAACAGACTCACATCATCTGCAAAATCCAAATTGTTCATCAGAATAAGGTCAGATAGAATTTGCAAACTGAAGGCATACTTCAAAAACAGAGTAAATTAAATGATTTCTCGATACACATACAGAAGAAAAGAGGACCTGCATAAAGCTTGGATGAGACAGGGGTCATCTTCCCCTCTGTTATCTGAAATTTAATGAAGGAATGTAGCTTCAAGAAAACAATCTTGAAATCAATCACAAGCTTGAGAAAGTTTGATAATATCAAAAAATTTAAGGCGTCTCCAACCGAACGACATCTGAGCTTGCAGTCAAAAATCTGCTCCAACCGAACACTAAAGGCAAACGCTTTAAGCCTTATTTTCAGTGTCTCAACAGTAGAAATGCATATTTGTAAAAGTTCGCAGTAGCCCTGATGTTGAGGAATCGTTGTTGCTTTGGAGATGGAAGTAAATTATAGCTCACATTTAGGGCTTTAGGAAGTGAGGGAGAAGTGAAATTGACCTTGAATCGAACAAACAACAAGAGATGGCGGCCGGTGGCTGTTGACGATGAGCGACACGCATACCAGACTCAGACGGCGGCGATTCCGCAGCGACGGTGACTACTGAAACGACGCGGCGGCGACCGGTGGCTGTTGACAATGAGCGACGGGTAGACCAGACACGGACGGCGGCAATTCGGCAAAATTAATAATCAAAATCAAAATTAAAATATATAATCTACTTTCTACATGCACGAGTCCATTTGATTGCGAAAACTAGTTAAGGCTCGTTAATTTTTAATAATCTAGGGTTGTGTTTGATAAATTAGTTTGAGAGAGCCCACTGCAGATAAATGTGGATGAATAATCTAAGGTTGTGTTTGATAAATTAGTTTATATGGCAGATAAAAAAATTCAACGTTTGATAGAACTTTTTATCTGCAAGATTAATCCATAAATTTACATTTATATCCCTGTATTAATTTAATAATGGTCATCATGTCCTTAATTATTGAAAAAATCAATACTAATTGATTTAAGTTAGATCTATGCAGACCTTGACTCATAAGTGGTCCTGAAGCATGGATGAGTCAGTAACAGACTCAACCAATATGAATGCTCTTAAATGGCAACGCACGAAGAAACTTGAGTACACAAGCTTTACATACGTATAAGAAAACATGTGTGTTTGAATAAAAGTAGAGTCTTGAAACTTTAATTTTTCCATCGATTTTTGTACTTGCGGTGTTAAGTCGAGATGGGGGACAGAGGGCGAGGATGGTGGCGGCAGGAAGCTACTGCCATTGGCCAAAGTTGAATAGAGGACAGAGGAGGGGAAGGCATGTCAGTGGTGCCCTGTCGTTTCCGTTTAACTTAGGAACGAGAGAGTCTGGGCACATCGGCGATAAGGAGCCATTGTTGTCGCGGAGACTGAGACTGAGGGCAGCACTACCGCTTGCAATACGAGCCGAGAGAGAGACGAGCGGTTCTTGATGAAGAATGAAGATGAGACTGTTTCCAGCCGAAAAGAGAAAGAGGGCATCAGCGTTGACTTAAAGAGAGAGGGGTGTTTGGGCCTCCTTGTTCTATTTTAGTATGGGCCTGATTAGGTGGGCTTGTGTATATTTTTCTTTTGAGTTGGACTCGTTTTTTTTTTTTTTAAGGAAATGTTTGGGCCACTGAATTGTTAATCAAATGAGCCTTTTTGTTTTTATTTGAAAGCCTGGGTTTCCCCTATTTAACAGATGGGCCGATGTTTTAAATGACTGTGAGCGGTGTTTTATTTAAGTATTAGGTTGCCCTAATTTAATTAATTAGACCTTATAATTAAGTTTGATTAATTATTTTAAAAAATGATATGCATATTATTATTATTATTATTATTATTATTATTATTATTATTATTATTATTATTATTATTATTATTAAGTATGAAATGAAATTGCATTTGCTTTACATAGTAAAAGTATTTATGATTTAATTGGTTTTATTTATAAATCTAATTATCAAGGAAAATCGAGTAAGGATATTGTCGGTGTCCTTAACTCAAAAATTTAAGTTTTCAAATATTTACTGATTTAAATTTTGGAAACCCAGCCTAATGAGTCAAGAATGTTTAGCACACCCACTAAGACACTAAGTTAGTCTCACGAGACCTATTAAGAATAGAATTTCTTGTAGACTTTGTAGACCAAGGGGATTAGAAAGACAAGTTTATATGATTATGATCTTCAAGCTTTGTCTAACAAGGTGAGCTTACTTTCCAAATGTATAATTAAGCTATTAAGCTTTAAATGTTTCATGAAATGTAAACTATTTATCCAATAAAATATTTTGTACATTGTACCATGTTTAAGGCTCGTAAATTAATTGTTCCAGGTTCTCTTATGACCTAACACGTTGTTTGAGAATCGTGTACACATGTTAGCTAACCCGATGGGCTGATCTACATCGGGCACTAGCCAGAGGCGTTATAAGGGTGCTCGACGGTGTCCTGAAGCATGTTATGTAAGGCCTGCCTGGGTAGCGTCCCGAGGTCAATTTAAACTTGTCTATGTTACGCCCTTAGTTCAAGTAAGTAGGAGGAAGCGATCTGATAATGGTGTAACGTCCAGGATCACAGCGAGCGACAAAATAGAGTGTGAGAATTGCACGCAAATAAATGAATTGTTTTAACATACTTAGAAGTTCTTTTACTTCAAAACCTCCTAAGTTATGTCAAAAATGATCAGATAAACTGCTCTTACAAAAATGTCAAATGTTTAAAAAGTTGCATGCCCACTAAGCACATTAGTACTTAGCCAAAATATTCTCAAATGTTTTCAGGTTGAATGGCTGGTGCTGCGGGGCAGATCTGATGCTAGGGTTCAACTCCGTATTTTGACTTCCACTGTAGTATTAGCTTTTATTTGTCTTTCGCTTTCTTAACTTAATGCTTTCATGTTATATTTCGAATATCATCTCTGATCGAGCTTAGACTCATTATTTCTAGTTTTATGCTAATCAATGCTAGTTATCATAAGCATGAAACAAAACTTGTGATCCAAAGGGGCGTAGCCCGACTTGTGTCTATGTTACGCCCTTAGTTCAAGTAAGTAGGAGGAAGCGATCTGATAATGGTGTAACGTCCAGGATCACAGCGAGCGACAAAATAGAGTGTGAGAATTGCACGCAAATAAATGAATTGTTTTAACATACTTAGAAGTTCTTTTACTTCAAAACCTCCTAAGTTATGTCAAAAATGATCAGATAAACTGCTCTTACAAAAATGTCAAATGTTTAAAAAGTTGCATGCCCACTAAGCACATTAGTACTTAGCCAAAATATTCTCAAATGTTTTCAGGTTGAATGGCTGGTGCTGCGGGGCAGATCTGATGCTAGGGTTCAACTCCGTATTTTGACTTCCACTGTAGTATTAGCTTTTATTTGTCTTTCGCTTTCTTAACTTAATGCTTTCATGTTATATTTCGAATATCATCTCTGATCGAGCTTAGACTCATTATTTCTAGTTTTATGCTAATCAATGCTAGTTATCATAAGCATGAAACAAAACTTGTGATCCAAAGGGGCGTAGCCCGACTTGTGTCTATGTTACGCCCTTAGTTCAAGTAAGTAGGAGGAAGCGATCTGATAATGGTGTAACGTCCAGGATCACAGCGAGCGACAAAATAGAGTGTGAGAATTGCACGCAAATAAATGAATTGTTTTAACATACTTAGAAGTTCTTTTACTTCAAAACCTCCTAAGTTATGTCAAAAATGATCAGATAAACTGCTCTTACAAAAATGTCAAATGTTTAAAAAGTTGCATGCCCACTAAGCACATTAGTACTTAGCCAAAATATTCTCAAATGTTTTCAGGTTGAATGGCTGGTGCTGCGGGGCAGATCTGATGCTAGGGTTCAACTCCGTATTTTGACTTCCACTGTAGTATTAGCTTTTATTTGTCTTTCGCTTTCTTAACTTAATGCTTTCATGTTATATTTCGAATATCATCTCTGATCGAGCTTAGACTCATTATTTCTAGTTTTATGCTAATCAATGCTAGTTATCATAAGCATGAAACAAAACTTGTGATCCAAAGGGGCGTAGCCCGACTTGTGTCTATGTTACGCCCTTAGTTCAAGTAAGTAGGAGGAAGCGATCTGATAATGGTGTAACGTCCAGGATCACAGCGAGCGACAAAATAGAGTGTGAGAATTGCACGCAAATAAATGAATTGTTTTAACATACTTAGAAGTTCTTTTACTTCAAAACCTCCTAAGTTATGTCAAAAATGATCAGATAAACTGCTCTTACAAAAATGTCAAATGTTTAAAAAGTTGCATGCCCACTAAGCACATTAGTACTTAGCCAAAATATTCTCAAATGTTTTCAGGTTGAATGGCTGGTGCTGCGGGGCAGATCTGATCCTAGGGTTCAACTCCGTATTTTGATTTCCACTGTAGTATTAGCTTTTATTTGTCTTTCGCTTTCTTAACTTAATGCTTTCATGTTATATTTCGAATATCATCTCTGATCGAGCTTAGACTCATTATTTCTAGTTTTATGCTAATCAATGCTAGTTATCATAAGCATGAAACAAAACTTGTGATCCAAAGCGGCGTAGCCCGACTTGTTTTCCCATACTCGAATTTCAACAAGGTTTTCCCTTTTTTATTTCTATGAATTGGTTGCGTCTCGATTATAGTTATTCATTCAAGAATTGAGGTGTGACATGTTTATAGATATATAGATTGGTGAAATTGGTCTTTATAATCTATAATCTATAATAATATATTAAAAAGACAACTTTCAATTTGAAATTAATTTCAAAATCAAATAATTTTGTAGTTATAATAAAATTAAAGGTATATTTGTAAACTATATTTTTCCTTTTCATTTTCTTTTTCATTATATTCTTTTTTTTCTTATAAAAATTGTGAAATTCGATTAATTATAAAATATCCAATATGGAACATGCGATACCGTTAATTTCGGAGACGCTCTGCCCTAGTGATGAGCCTTATCGTTCTATGCTCTTCTTAGTGCGCCGCCAGCCCCGGCGGCGCCAGTCGCTCGATGGGCGGCATCACTCTTGGTTCTGGTTCTGGTTCGCTTTTTATGGTGGAGAATTATCTTCAAAATTTTTCTCATCTCCTCAGCGGCAGCGTTCATTCGGTTTCTGCAGCGCGCGATAGTCGAATGCTTCTGGACAAGTCCGGCGCCTCTCCGTCTGCGTCTGCGTCTACGCGTGACGACCTTTTGCTGACGACTATGGACAAATCCGGGTTCAACCTCCCCAGTGTGGTTCCTCACCTAAGGTTTCCTCGCCCAGCCATGGCCGCAAAATTTTGCCTCATTCCTCGCCCAACCATGGCCGCCAACTTTCGCCGAGGGTGTCTCCGAACATTCACAACGAAGGTCGTCAGAGAGGGACTCCTACTGCCATCTCCGCGACATCGTCAGTGGTGCCTGATGCTAGTCGTGTTACACTTGCCTCTGGCGCAAAGGGAGAGTTTCTCCTGGAAAACACTAATCCAGGGAATCGCACTAGTGATGATGTTTAGTGCAGTTCTTATGTGGGGGTAGTTGCTCCTCGAGTTTTACGACGTCCAGACGTCTTCACTCAAAAGTTCACAGCACTTCAAGCCCAAGAATCTGGTCATGGTTTCACTTTTTCTTTGCCTTCTGAATTTTATAAGCAACACTTTGAGGAATATCAATTTTCGATTATTGGAAGATTGCTTTTGAAGAAAGGCGATAAGCCTCGTCCGACAACTGATCTTAAGTAGGAACTTCAATCCCTTTGGAAAATTTCTTCGGCATGGAAGCTGATTCCTATGTTCAAAGGTTTTTTTATCATGAAGTTTCAAACAATGGAGGAGAAAAAACTTGTGAAAGCTCGATCTTTGTGGGAGTTATCGAAGGGCTCGCTTCGAATAAGGGAATGGGTAAAAGGTTTTAATCCTTATAAGGAAGTGTCTTCGCTGAGCCAAGTTTGGGTTAGAATATATTTTCTCCTTGTGGAGGTTTGGCATCTGGAAGCTATCACGGCTATTGGCAACGTGGTTGGCACACCTATTAAGATTGATGGGGCGTCTGCCCATGCTGACGTTGGGCATTTTGTTAGATTGCTCGTTGAAGTTGATTTATCCCTTCCGCTTCAAGAGTCGATGCAAGTTCAAGGTGATGATGCTTCTTATCACGTTGAATTCTTGTAACACCCCGATTTTTCCTAATAGGATTTCTCGAGAATACTTGAACTTAGAATATTATTTAAGTGAATTCTTGCCCGGATAAAATTTTTGTAGATAAAAAAAGGGTATTTCTTTTAATAAAAGATTTTATCAAATTTTACCAAGAGAGATTAAATGCAAATACGTGACTATGTGAATTTATTTCATATTAACACCAGACGAGCTCAAAGGAAATGGTCTTACATTTTATTTTTCATTTACTTTTAATTTGAATTGGGCCTAAATAGAACTATTATACTAACTTATCTAGTTTGGAGCTTATTTAATTTTGAGTTAAGATTATGTGTATTTTATAAGCCCATTTTTATCCACAATTTTTTTTAAAATTCATATCAGCCCACATACTCTTATTAAATTTTGTAGATTTTTGACTTTTGTTTTTGTAGAGAGATTTATGGGTTATGTTTTTTGCAGCAGCCATGTGTCATATTCATCAAGAAATTCAACCACGTATCACTCTATCATTCACCACATCTTAAGCCAATCACCTTACATGCATTTTACTTTTCTGGAATAAATTTGACATCCCAAGCTCATTCATACCATTTTCACAGTAAACACAATTCTTCCTTCTATTTTCCTTATTTCCAGAATTTCAATCGAAACACAAGAAATCTCTTTGAACAATATCTACCTCAAATCAAATTCAGCCATACACCAAACAAATCAAAGAACACAACTTGTAAGTATATTTCTCAAGTGTTTTTCCCAATGCATAAGAAAAGATTGAATTTTTTTTTTCATAAGAAAAGATTAAAATTTCTCTTCACCATTTCAAAGGAATTAGAAGACTAGAATGAGATAGAGGGTTTTGAGATGATTTGGGGAGGGGTGTTGGGCGGCGATTTTTAGCCGGAGAAGGAGAGCAGCATCGGCTGCTCGACATGGCAGGAGGAGGAGGAGGCGTCGGCCACGGCGCCAGCACTGTCACGGCGCCGCTGCTGCTGTGCTCCTGTCGACGCGGCGCCAGCGGTGTCGGATCTGGAGGAAAGAAGAGGCAGCGACGCTGCTTCGTGCAGGGACGACGAAGGCAGCTGCTGCTGCCGGTCGAGAGGGAGACGGGCGAAGGGGAGGCGGCAGCTGCTGCCATGCTACTGTCGACGCAGCGCCGATGGTGGCTTTCGCTGCCGTCGACGGAGAAGAGGGAGAGAAGCAGGAGAAGAGAGAAGTCGGAGGAGATAAAAGGAGGGGGGCTTCCGGCCTCCATCGGGCCGTCAGGCGGTGACGGCAGTAGCGTGAGAGGGAGAGGGTGCGTCTGGGTGTGTGTGTGCGTGCGTGCGTGCGTGCGTCCGTGTTGTGTGGGTTGTGTGTGTGTGTGATTTTTCTTTTAATAAAGGAGATGGGTTGTGGGGTAGGGTTTTTAGTATTGGACTATTAAATTTTTAGGCCTATATCATGATTCAAGATGTGTCTGATTTAATAAAAGAATTGGGCTGCATTTTTTTTTAGATGTTGGGCTGATTTAATTTTTGTTAAATCATGCTTTACTTAAAATTAATTAGTTAAGTTCTTAATCAACTAATTTTTTAATAAGCCTATTTATTTTATTAAGTGTAATTATTTACTTTATGTGATTTTGAAATATGATATGAATATGCATAGTGAATATTGCAATAAAAGTATTTTGATAAATTTGATTTTTTTTTCCAGATTTCTAATCGAGTTTTGAAAATCCGGGTGTAGAATATTAAGATTTAGCAGCTTGGTAGAATTGTTAGCTCATACGATATTTTGCGACCTATAAGATTAGATTATCTTGTAGGTCCACTTGATAGAAGGTTTTAGCTCTGGTTTTACAAAAAAAGAATTGTGCAAATTTTATCTACAGGCTTGTCCTATCAAGGTGGGTTTTATTTTCCAAAGTATGCTTTGAGTTATTGAGTTCTACTTGTATTATGCAAATGCAAATGAATGTCCATGTTAAAATATTTCTTATCTCTCTATTGTTTAAAGTGCTCCTATGTTATCTAACGATCGGGTCCTAGCCGGCGTAGCGATTGGATCGCCCTGGTTAGGATTGTGTACACACAAAGGGGTATTGTGGGTTGTTCCCACTTGCCTCAGACTGTCAAACTTGGGTTGCTCCCATTTCTGAAACATGCATGGTAGTGGACCTCTGTGGGCTGCTCCCACATGTTCACATTATAGGTGAAGCACCAATAGAGAGAAGACTGGAAATGGATCCACAAATTTATTTTAAGTATGCATGGCATGCTTTCAAATATTTCTATGTTATACTGTTCATAGCATGGATTATTCTTTTAAATGGATTTTCAAATATTTTCAAATGGCTAAACCCACTGAGTATATTAGTACTCGGCCCTGCAATTGTTTTCAAAACCTTCTGCAGGTTGAGCGGCAGGTGGTGTCATGCGAGGCTGAGGGAGGATGTTGCTGTAGTTTCAATTAATAATTTCCGCTGCCATAATATTCACTTAAGTGGATATCTTTTGAGATCGACTCTTTAAATATTCTTAGCCTAATTATTATGAACTCTTTTGGCATTCGCATTCCTAGCGATTGAACCTCGCATATATGTATGTCTAGTATGAAGTGTTTCCTCTTTGTCTCAGACCTCCGAACTTTTGATCCTGGTTGGGAAAATTTCTATCTTAATTGTTTTATTTATTATCCTTCAATTGCGGCACTCCTTTATTAAAAATATGCTACCCGAATCTAAGAACATATCACCTATTTTATTCTAACAAAGTCTAGCAATCCCATTAAGTAGCTCGTTTCTTATTCTCCCGAGAGTCGAGCTGTTACAATTCTATTATGAGCAGTTGCCTTTTATTTGTACCCACTGTAGGATCACTGGGTATAGTGTTGATAAATGTAATAAGATCAAGAATTAAGCCTTGAGATGAGATGCTGGATGATGTGGAAAACTTTAAATCAAATGAGACTATTCATTCTGGAGTTCCTATTTCAAAGAAGCCTTCATGGCAAGCCAAGGCTACGGATGCGGATAATACCTTTCCTAATGACAATATTTTTGCAAGCATGTCTGGACCGGATTTATTGGATGCTATTTTGATTCTGGTGGATACTAATAGGGAAGTGAAGTGTATTCTCGATACTAACAGATTTCGAGTTCTTAAGGATAGTGAGGATGAGGAAATTGGTAGTGGAATAAGGTTAAGAGAATAAGAGAATAAATGGTGGAAGCGATATAAAGTGTTATGTGGACCCTACAATTATAAATGGTAGTTGAAACGATATAGAGGACGGATCAAAATGACAAATGTGAAAACGATATTGCGGACAACGGGAGTATTTATTTAAAGATTAAATTAAAAAAATCATCTCTCATCTTTTTTTGAATAAATCTATTTTTATTTCTTTTTTATTATTTAACTTATTATTTTTTTTTTACTTTTCATAATAGTAATTTTTACTATTGTGAATTCTTCTTTATATTTTTATTTTTTTCAATATTCAGCTCAAATATATTTAATTAAAATTAATTTTTTATTATATTTACAAATATGATAATTGAATTAGTATCAATTTTATATAAATATATAAATATAAAAGAGTTTTACGTGCATTGCACGGGATGCAAATTGCTAATACACGTGAGAAACCTAATGAGATATACATATATTCCTTAAATCGAGACATCCTGGTTTTCGAAACAATAAAATACATATAAATGAGTTTTAATTCAAGAAGAAACACTGAATATTTTCGTAAGCACACAATCAAAAATACTATTTTTCTTTTGAGGGGGATCGAAATCATGGGCAAATTTATTATGAGCCCACCGAATTTTAACCCAATACAAGCCCAATTTTTTTTCTTTGAAGTGTGATGCATGCAAAGAAATTAAAAAATTGGTTCAGCCCAAAATACATGAAAAAGTAAAATAAAATTGATGTGTTTATGACATGTGCAACACGAGCAAAAAAATCAGACTGGAAATATCATTCTCTCTAGGGATCAGCAAAACCGGACCAAAACCGACGGATCGAACCGAACCGATCGGTTTCCTCGGTCCGGGCCGGTTTTTGTCCAATGATTGGTCCGGTCCAGTCCCATTTTCATGGACCGACTTATGGTCGGTTCGGTTTCGGTCCGGAGGAGGCCAAAACCGATGAAAACCGGACCGAACCGAATATATATATATATTTAATATTTTTATTAATATTATTAATATTTTAATTATTTCTAATATTCTAAAACCCTAATTCTCTAATATTTTAATTATTTCTAATATTTTTATTAATATTTTAATTATTAATATTATTAATATTTGAATTATTGTTGTTAAACAGGTTAAATATGTGTAAAAATGTGATTTTTGGGTTAATTTCGCAAACTGCCCAGTTTTTTCGGTTTTGGACTGAACCGGACCGAGAACCGACGGCGGTTTCGGTCCGGTTCCGGTTCGGTCCTAGCGTTTACGTCGGTCCGGTTCGGTCCTAAAAATTTTAGAAATTCGGTCATCGGTTTTGTCGGTCCGGTCCGGACCGACTGCTCACCCCTAATTCTCTCCTCCACAGAACTTCGATCACCACTGTAGCACTGAGGTTATCATCGGTCAAAATGTATTCTTTTTGCGCATTCCAATATCAAATTCTAGATTCGTTCCTAAATATTGAAAAGATGTAAAAGCTTACACTCAAGTCGACCAATTTAGCAATTTTAAGATAGAAAGTCAACAGTCATATACACAATCATCACGGCATAGCATAAAACATTTATTTCAGTTGAAATAATTGTTGAAAAATGGTATAACAACTATGTGAAATCGAATAACCTTAAAAGCAATTGGTGATTAAGAAACCATGATATGTGATGTGGCGATTCTCTTCCCTTCTTAATTCTTATCCACTTATCCAACGAACCTATAATTTTGTCAATCTTGCATGTGCCCTGCCGACTTCAACGTTCAAAATAGAATTAACTACTTTAAATTTCTTTTGTATCTATCGTATGTATATTACTTAATAGCATTAATTTTCACATGCACCATCCAAATATATTTAGACCATCTTTGGTTGGACTTTTCGTGCCAAAGCCCTCCCACTAAATCAATTTGTATGAAAACTGATTAATTGAAATCTTGATTTCAATAAAATGTAGCTATCAGCAATGATTTTTCACTTACAACTCAGAATACATAAAGTAAATATATGTGTAACATGTCACCTTGATTCATTTCAAGATATGTAAATTAATGGCTGCCACGTCTCACTAAAACCGTCAACCGTCGGTTCACACGACAAGAAGCCGTCCCGCCGCAAAGTAAGCATCGATTTAGTTAACAATAAAGCTATCTAGACAACTTGTGGTTTTTGAAATTAAATCATTTTATGGAGTTGGATCGATTTATTTTAATTTTATAAAATTACAATTATATCCCTAATCTAATTTCCTCCATAATCTCCTAATTGAGCGGCCGCCGTCAATGGACCGCCTACCTTTCGTATTTCTAGATCCAAAATCAATGATGCATCAAATTTATAGAAATAATGTGACTTTGTGTGGGTTAATATAAAAACATGGGATTTTTACAGCACTACTAGTACAACTTTGCAGCAAAGAATTCAAGAATTACTAGTTTGTTGCCGCGTCCATTATTATATATAAATTTTGTTATTAATTTTAAATATAAATTTGATAATTATACAATTTACATATTATGAATTTCGTTTATATACTCGTATCCGTTTTAAACTCAATTAAAAATAATTTTAGTACTCATTTTCATTCTAAATTCATAATAGTAATATCAGCTAATTACCCAAATACAATTACCTAAATACGCTTAATTTTATTAAATATCTAATCAAATATAAGTTGTTACGATAATTAGTTATCTATCTCAATAAAAACTCATAACATTTCAAAAAAATATATATTAACAATAAATAATAAAAGATTAATAAATAGAGAAAGTTCCACGTAAGCATCTAGATAATCTTTTAATTTATTTAGATTCTAAAATTAGTGAAGTCTTCCGCAAAAAATAAATATGGATTCTTGAACATCTATACGTATATGTGTGTGCTAACAATAAATAGTATGAATAATAAAAACTACATAATTTATGCACTCGTTCATATACGTTTTTAATTTGAAATTGCAAAGTTGGATAAATTTACAATATTAGATAAAGAAATTAAAAGGCCGTTCCACAGGGGACTCAAACCTAAGACCTTTAGCCTTAAACATTAACCCCTTGCTGCTTGGCCAACACACGCACACATGAAATTGCAAAGTTGGATATCATGAAGTATAATATTACTATAATCATTACAACCTCAAAATTACAAATACTTATGTATTTTCTATTTTTTCGTGTAGGAATATAAATAAAATTCCATTGATCATGAATAGGGCTGTAAATGAACAGAGCTACTCGCGAGCTATTCGAGATTCGGCTAGAAAAAAGCTCGTTCGGAGCTCGATTCGATAATAAACGAGCCGAGCTCGAGCTTGATTTCGAGCTCGAAATTTTTATCGAGCTGAGCTCGAGCCTGACAGTGTTCGACTCGTTGAGCTCGCGAACATGTTCGAATTCGATTGTTCACGAACATGTTCGCGAGCCTGTTCATGAACCTTCAATCGAGTTAGTACACGAGCCTTAAACGAGTCGAACTCGAACTCGAATAACATATTAATTAAGAAGATTTTCTTAAATTTATAACAAATTCGAGCTTGAACATCATATATACGAACATCTAACGAGCCGAACTCGAGCTCAAGTTCGAATTCGACATTATCGAGTATCACCCGAGCCGAACTCGAACCGAGCTCGAGCTTAGTAAGTGGGTGACGAGCCGAGCTCGATCATCAAGATAAAAGCTCGAATCGAGCTCGAACACCTGAGTATTTAAACGAGCCGAGCTCGAGCCTGCTTGTATTCGGCTCGGCTCGGCTCGTTTACAGCCCTAATCATGAAGGATAATATTAGTATAATCATAACAACCTCAAAATTACAAATACTTATGTATTTTCTATATTTCGTGTATGGATAGAAATAAAATTCATTGATCTGTGGAATATTAATATAATAATTTTTAGATATTTAATGATTTTTGAAGGAAAAAATGTTAATAATTGAATTTAATGTTATTTTATATATATCCATGAGGTCGAAGATAATTTTTCAACGAATATAAAATTAAGGAGAATCATATACATTTTTAAATTTGAAATTGCATAGTTAGATATCATGAAGTATAATAAAAAAAATGTGGTTGTCAGAATTCATACAAACTTTTGGCTACATATGCATTTCTCCCAACTTAATTCTTTTTTTTTTCTTCTAAATCTCTAATCAATTTCCACATCTAAAAACCATTAAATAATCATACAAACATATAAAAAAAATCAATAGCATGTTCAAATCTTTGAAGGGAAAAAATGTTCACAATTGAATTTAATGGTTATTTGATATATATCCATGAGGTCGAAGATAATTTTTCAGGGAAGATAAAATTAAGGAGAATCATATATGTTTTTAATTTGAAATTGCAAAGTTGGATATCATGAAGTATAATACTCCCTCCAATCTTTTTTATAAGTCGTTCTATAAAAAATTTATTTGTAAAATATAAGTCGTTTTACATTAATGTGCCCTGTCTACCCCTGATTTAATTAATTATAGTTAAAACTTTATTAAGACTGGTTGTTTCTTCTCCCTAGTTTTCTTTGTATTCTTTGCGTCTTTTCTCTATCTTAATTATTTAAATGTTACTTCAATATCAATTATTTAAATTTTACTCCAGGTTAGTTTAGGCAAAAAAAAAAGAAGATAAAAAGATAATAAATTAAATTAATTGGAATCTTGTTGTTACATATATAGTGACTCGAAGCATATAATATAAGATACTGATTAATTAATTAATTCAAAATAAACGTGATAATTTAAAAAAAATCATAATTCAAATCTTTCACTCAATGTCATTCACACAAAAGAAGTGTATTATTTTATTAATAGATCAAAGTCTACGTCGCTTGAATATCACTATGAGGATAACATGCAATGTTTATAATATCTATATATAAATTGATTAAAAATTTAGAAAAAAATAAAAAATGAATGAGAATTGAGAAAAATTAGAATGAAGTGATTAGAATTGAGAAAAGTTACAGAATTTATCTGCACACCACCTGCTCGACAGAAAACCAAGCAAAGAGAACCTGCAAAACAAAGGGAAAAATTATAGCATGTCAATTCCAATTCAAGCTAATTTAGTCCCACTGACAATTGGTAAGATTTAATCATATAAAAAACTATGGTTGCTCTCAACAGATTTGAAGAAGTTAAAAAAATAAAAATAACAATCATGGCTCATAACACATATATAGAAATCAAATACAAGTGTTCAAACGTGTGAAACACCCTCTTGGGTTCCAACGACTGAGTTTTTTCTTCCACCCCGTCCACCTCTTCCACGCGAGACAGTCCCAGCAGTCCCTGGAGTCTTCATAGGTCGCTTTCGCTTGTTCTCAACTGTACTCTTGTAACGATTTTCTCTTGGTCTTCCCCTCGAGTTTGTAATATTCGGATCCAAAATTACAAAATCACTTGGCTGAGATTCTGAATCATTACAACAACTCACTTCACCGTCCGATGTAATCTTTAATCCAGCCAGTTTCTTTGCCAATTCATCCAACCTCTTCTTTATTAACGACATACTTACCTCATCATTAAAAGCCAATTCATTACACTCTGCATATTTTCGGTCATTCTCTCGGCACAATTGATACTCTTTCGTCAAGTGTGGCTATCTCCCCATGAATAAAATTTTTGAATGGGGTCGATAGACATCCTCCCTCCACCTTCTCATTATGTATCGATTATGTTGAGAACTTAATGAAATATCCTAGCCCTAGTTTTGATGATCCCAAAATCCTTAAATTTTCTTTGTAATAGACTAGAACCTTTCGAACTCAAGTGTTGGAGTTCATCTTCTAGTTGGTTAGTGTTCTGTAGATTGAAGATAGAAGACCGGAGGAATGAAGAATGAAGAACGAAGGACTAAAGACTGAAGACTGAAGAACTCGACAGCTGTTCGCGATTTAAGGCAGAGTCAAATACTGATATTTGACTAGAATGAGTTTCTCAACTGAAGAATCAGTTATGACTGATTCATCTAATGCTGGCTACGTGGAATCAGCAGACTGATACTAAAGTTAAGTATCAGTTGACATTCTTCCTCAGACTGAAACTCCAACGTTAAAAGAAAGCCACACAATCAAAGTACAACCGCATTAAATGCAGAGATACAGAGGATCGTCCTTTCTCTGCAGAGCATTCCTTTTTGGTGATTACCTTTTCAGAGGCATCTTACCTCATGTACCTAAGTAGCCGTTTATCACCAAACAAGGAACCTCGAAGATTGAAGCCTCAGCAAAATTCGAATTACTCTCCAACGGATGAATTCTTGAAGACCATCTCCGCTAACGGATCTATTCAAGATCTATCCAATAAATAGAGCTCGAGGATCACTTCAATCTTCACCGATTCAAATACACAAGCTGAAACGCTGCCGAAATTGCAACTCAGCCAATCATAACCTTCCAAAGTTTAAATCGAAGAAGAGAATCACAAATCCAAAATCAGTCCATTGCTGATTACATACATTTTCTTAGAACCTTAGGCAAATATTGTTTATCCAAAGCCTAAGTTACTGATTACAGAGAGCCTGTTCTCTGTGATCTAGTTGGTAGTTTTCGAACCTCCTTTCAACTGAGCGAAAAGAGTGTTTAAGTTGTGTGGAGTTCAGACCAGTGTTTTGACTCCAAGAGATCTTAGTGTCCAGTGCGCACTAAGTGTGTTTGAGAAATCCAACCCAGTGTGTTGGTGCTGAAACGTGTGTTTTCAGTTCAAGGTTTGCTATGCACCCGTAAGCATAAGCCCAGAGTGTTTGTCAGTGTGATCAACTGACCGCGGATGTAGGAATTAGATTCCGAACCATGTAAAAATCCCTTTGTCGTTTATCGCTTTCAGTTTCTATTTTCTTATCTGTGCACAAACGTTCTTAACTGAAACTGACTAATCGCAAAGTGAAACATTAGCCTGACAACGTGTCTCTAAAAGGCTTTTTCAAAAGATAAAGTTTTCCGCTGCATGTGTTATTAGTCTAACTGATAATTCTTCGGATAGTCAGTAAGATTCATAACACTTCTCTGTTCAATCCAAGACTGAAGCTCTACGAGTGTATCAGTTAAAGTCTTGACTTTAACTGATATATTTACTGAAGTGTTATTCAGTATCAGTCTTCAACCTTTCGTTAAATGATTCATCAGTCATACTTTTTAGTATCAGTTAACTGTTAAAGGTTGTATTGTGTTTGATTTTGAAAAACTGCATTTAGGTGTATCCCCCCTATACACCTTTTCTAGACCTTCCAGGATCCGACAATTGGTATCAGAGCAGGTTGTTCACAAGAACGATTTGCTTTGACCCTGTTCTACTCGACTAGATCCTTTTTCAAAAAGAAGGTCTTAAAATCTTTTTCCTTTTAAAAAGTGCTTCTTGCGTTCTTTTTCTGTATATCTTTCTTTTCTTTGAACTATGGAAACTAACCACAGCAGAGTTTCGTCACTCCCAATGTTCACCATTGAAAAATACTCCCTTCGTCCATGAAATGAGTATCCATTTATGGACGGCACGGGTTTTAAGAAATATATGGAGTGTAGTGTGAATAGTTTAAGGGTCCCATTTTTTGAGTGTATTAATTAAAGAGATGTGTGGGATACACTTACCAAAAAGGGAAATGGGTACTCATTTCATGGACGGACAAAAAAGGAAATATGGGTACTCATTTCGTGGACGAAGGAGTATGATATTTGGAGATTTCGACTAGAGAGCTATTTCGTTGCCCAACACTGCCGAATGTGGGAAGTCATCATGAAAGGACCAATCATCATTACAGAGACAGTCAAGAGAACTCCTCTTGATCCTATCAGAGATCCTTACGACGAACAAAGGATCAAAGACAAGACCGACTTCACCACCGAAGAAAGAAAGCAAGATGAATTGGATCCCGGACAAATATGTCACCAAGATCATCAAGAGCAGGAATGCAAAGGAGATGTGGGACATCCTTGAAGCAATGTGCATCGGATCGGAAGAGATAAAGAAGAATAAGCTATCAATAGTCCATCATCTTCATCAAATCTCCAAACATCTTCTTCACAGTCCATCATCTTCATCAAATCCACGCCAATTTCATCCAAAATCTCGACTTCCTTCAATTTCTTCCATCCACAAGATCCATCTCCAATCCATCTAATTCCTGCATCCAAAATACCACAAATCATGTAAAAGCATATAAAACCCATAGCAAACACACACTAAACTAGGTAACTAAAATACACACATCACAAGCATTCAACGAGCCGACTTGCTAACCAAGGCTCTTCCGAAAGATAGATTCAATGATCTATGTGGAAGGATCAAACTACTCAACCCGAAAGAATGATGCTGAAATCAAGATTTCAACTGAAATCTCAACAACTGATGTCAAGTCAACGGAAGCTCCTCAACTGATGACGTTGCGACCTAAGAAGATGAGTCTTCTTCTGAGGGGGAACTGTTCTTAACTATTCAACTGAAATAGTGGTATCGACTGACATCAATTCTCAGTCGACCAGTAAGTAATTTAAACTTAAAGTAAAATAATATCTTTCAGTTAAATCAGTTCTGAGTCTTTAAGTTCATAAAATATTTTCTCTAACTGATCAGTTACTTTAAATTGCTTTAACTGATTATTGGAAACCGGAAAATGAAATATCCTTGCTGGACAAGTACCTTTAGTAGTATTTAAAATATTTTCAGTGGTCCTTATTTTCTTTTGCCTAAATCATTTCAACTCTTCTGCCTCTGCAATAAAATCTTGAAAATCTCACTGATTTGACAATGTGCAATGATTTTATTCCTTTTCTACCTTTCTGAGGCATACGTCTTCTGCAGAGACGACGGACGTGAAGTTTTCTATTAAAATTGATTTAAGGCACCAAAATCGAAAAATCTTCACAATTCAAGCATTTTAAATACCTTATGCCTTGAAACTTTTCTTCATCACAACTTACAATTTTCCACAGACTTTTCTGTGAGAACACTTTCCTTCTACAGAAAACTCTTGTTCCGACCATGGAGAGATCAATGACAAAGAAGTCATGGAGTGGGAAAATGATGCTCGCACACCTGGTCTACGCCGGACCATTCCACTGGATCGCAACACTTCTCCGAAGTCAAGTCTCTTTCTTCTCTCATTTGAATCCAGCGATAAATAGTGTCTTCCATCCTTATGCCAGGCGCCAAGAAGCTTCTAAGCTTCAGGAGGATACAAGTTGAAGTAACATTCTCCAAAAGTTACTTCAACTGGTTGTCAAGCTCATCTCACGTATCTTGTATACCTCCATGGCATGCAACAACAACGAGCCCTCACTCGTTGTCTGCCGGTGACTCAACTCATAATACCTATGAATTGACTCGCAATCATACGAGATCAATTGCAGTGGAATAAACTAACCCAAGTCGTCTCTTAAGGAAGGATAAACAGGGTGTTCTATCGTGTTGCACACAGATAACATAAAATAAACCTAAACACTCTAATGAAGATTTTGGGTCTGACTCTCTCTCTCTCTCTCTTATCTAGTGCGTAATTGAAATAAAGTATGTAAAATTATCTAGGCAAGGATTTAAAATAAATAAGCAGGAAAGAAATAGCATGTAAATCTACGCTAGGGTTCTTGAGGAAAAGCAGTAATTCATTAAAATAATGGCGCAACAAAAATAACAATTATCTAGACAGTGAACGAAATTATTAAGCAGAATAAATCTAAAGAGCATCCAGAAAGAAATAACAACTACTGTATTGAAATAACAACTTTCAGTAATTGATGATAACTGGAAATAAATCTCTAACTACGAATTATTCTAGGCGTAAGAATGAAGAATATGAAAGCGAATAAACTAAATAATTGTTTTTATTAAAAATCGTATCGTGATCAATTATGCATATGTATGGGGAACGAAAAGAGTATAACATAAAGAATTTTTTTCGGAAAGATAATAACGCCAAATTATTGTAAGCTTAATGTTTAATGAATGTTTATATTTTTTATGATTAATAAAATATACTCCCTCCGTCCACCAAAAATAGTCCTAACATGGATGACACGAATTTTAATAAAAATAGTTATTGTATTGTGTGTGGAGATAGGAGTCTACTTAAAAGTAGTGTTTATAATGATAATTAATTGTATTGTGAGAGGAGAATGAGACCCACCATATGATAGAAAGTTTCTAAAAATGGAAAGAGACTAATTTTTGTGGACATCTCAAAATGACAAAAAGTGACTATTTTTTGTGGGCAGAGAGAGTATGATTGAATTATTTGATTTTCACTACTAGAATATTTAGCTTAAAATGATATAAATTATTAAGAGTTTTTAGTTATTTAAAAGTTAAATCCATTTTAAATTGCAATAAATGAATCCATACTAGTTTTATGAACACTAGTGCGCAACCCGTCGAAATTCGACGGGAAATTATTTTAACTTATTATATAAATTATTTATAAATTTATTTAATTTAAGATAATATAGTTGAAATTATATTAATTTGAATCATATTCCTCAATTAAATGTTAACCTTTGTTAGAATATTAAATATTTTTTTTATGTAGATTTTTATTTAATAATATTTTGAAAAATGTATAGATATTGAAAATTTTATTTCATCTGAGCATCATCTCATCTGAACCTTGTTGGATCATATCATAATCTAAATTTCGGAAGATGACAACTAACGTTTGAACATCTGACTTTTGAGTATCATCTCGTCTAGACCTTAAAATACAAAAAATGAACTTTTATGCGTCAAGTTTTTTTTAACATCACTATCTGGAGCTTTAAAAATCAAAGTTGACTTGTGAGATTGTATGATTTGGAGCTTCTAACATCATAACTAACTTGTAAACATCATTTTGTATGGAACTTGAAAAAATCTTGACAAACTTTTATGCATTATTAGTTCTAAATATTATAATTGTGTTCCAAGAATCATCTCGTTTGGAGTTTAAAAAAATAAATTTAACTTGTGAGTATCATCTCATTTGAACTTTGAATGACCACAATTAAGTTACAAGAATTATCTTGTGTGTAGCTTTAAAGATCATTATCATTGATCACTAATTTCTTAGCAACAAAAACTGCAACTAAACAGTGTAATTGTAGCACAGAAATAGCAAGTCGAGTATCGTATCCACAGGGACTGAAAATCGAAATAACTCTAGCTATCTCCTAAACAAACTTTAACAGTAGACAAGCAACAGAAGGTAGAGATTGATTTACTTAAACTAAAACGCAAATAACGATAAATAAAAGTATGTAGACGAATTCAAATATTAAAAACAACTGATCCTAGGGTAGTAAATTCATTAACTAAATCTACGTTATAAATCTATTAATCCTATGTACCAATTTAATCCAGTTATGATGAGAGATCACACATCTATTCACAAGCTTCTCTAAAGAACACCTATGAAAGTAGATTAATTTACCCCCCTTCACATTCAAGACTCCAAGGAATAAATTAACTCCCAAGAGTACACAAAGAATAGCTCCCTATAGTTTCACCTATCCCATTCAAGTGTCAAGGCTACTACTATAACATGCATTCCTTAATCGGCTGAACAATTATCGCATTCAAGACTCAAACTGAACAGCTAGACATGTAAATTATTGGCCAAATAATTCACAAGAAATTAAGCACCAGGAATCATGAATCACAAGCTGGAAGGCACAAAGGTATTAACAAATAAATCACATTAATTCAATCAACTATTTACAAACCCTAGAATCAGCTAAAGGAAATTAGCCAGACATAGCAAAATCAAACATAAACATAATTAAATTGAACGCAATTGTAAAAACAAATTGTATAAAAATCGAATTAAAACGATTGTAGCGACTTGAATCTTCAATCTTGATCCAAGCCTTGAAAACTGGAAAGCTAAAATATTCTAAAGCTATAAAACTGAAATATGAATGTTGGGAACTGAAAAACTAAAGCTGAGAACCCTAGATAGGTCAAAAGAGGACCTATTTATAGTCTTAGGGTGAAAAACCAAGTTCTAAACCGAAAATAACTTGAAAAATCGTAAAAACGCGGAAAAAAACGAAAACACGCCTAAAAACGGCGACCCGTTCGGCGGTCGCCGAACTGGTCGCCGAATTTGGCCTGAAAACAGCTAAAATTCGGCGATCGCCGTTTTTTCTCCACCAGGCCAATATCTGAACAGGGATTTCGGCGACCAACTCGGCATTCGCCGTTTAGGTCGCCGAATTTATTCTTTAAAATGCCAATTTTCGGCGGTCGCCGTTTAGGTCGCCGAATTTTGACTGCTGCGCGCGACGTTTTTGTTTCGGCCATAACTTTCTCGTCCGAACTCTGATTTATGATCCGTTTGCGCTCACGAACTCGTATCGAGACGATCTACAACTTCTATTTCAGAACATTGTTCCAAATTCGAACTCAATAAATCTGCAAATTCCTTCAAAGTTCGAGTAAGAATCATGTTTCACAAGATAAAACAAATTAAGCACAAAACAATCATCCAACACTCAATTTCCTATAAAATTAACATCATATGAATATTAAAATCATGGAAATATGAGTGTTATCAATCATCTTTAGCTTGTAAGATAATAACTAACTTTTAAACATCATCTTGTGTGCAGCTTGAAAAATCTTGACAATTTTTTGTGCATTATTTCATTAGGAGCTTGAAATATCATAATTGAGTTTCGAGCATCATTTCGTTTGAAATTGAAACAATAAAATGGACTCGTGAACATTAATTATCTTCAAATCTTGAGTTTCGAGCATCATTCCGTCTGAAAATTGACTCGTGAACATTATCTCGTTTGAAGTTTGAAAGACCATAACTAAGTTTTGAAAATCATCTCGTGTGTAGCTTAAGAAAGTTGACACGAGATTCAAATCGTATTAATTTATTTAGTAATTTAATTGATAAATTTTCATAAAAAATCTATGTTGAATCCAAATTTTATTTTTAAAATTTTATACAAAATATATTATTTTATAATCAAATTAAATTGAAGAAATAATTTACTTAATCAAACCAATTTATTTTTTCAAATTAAATTAATTAGACCATGTATTTAATTAAATAAATTTGGTCAAATTAAATTGACAAAACAATTCAAATTGTATTAGTCTCAATCATTTCGCCAATTAAATGTAGATTTTTAATTTGGAGAGCATGAGCTTATTCTTGTATAAGTTTTATTTTGGTGAAATCTTATAAAAAATACTCAATGTGAAATGAGGTGATTTATATGAATTATCACTCAATTGAGATTATTATAAATTTGATACATGATTAAAGATTTCTAATATATTTTAACATCATATCCTCTATTGTTCTTTATCTAAATTCTTCATTTATGCATTACTAATTTCATAATTTATCTATTATTATTATTATTATTATTATTATTATTATTATTATTATTATTATTATTATTATTATTATTATTATTATTATTATTATTATTATTATTGTTGTTGTTGTTGTTGTTGTTGTTGTTGTTGTTGTTGTTGTTGTTGTTGTTGTTGTTGTTGTTGTTGTTGTTGTTGTTGTTGTTGTTGTTGTTGTTGTTGTTGTTGTTGTAGTAATGGACGAACATAAACAAATAAAGTTTGCAGAAATGAAAAATATATTTTTCTTCCCTATATAAATAAAATGTATGGATTTATTTTATAAAAAATAAAAATAAAAATTTAATTATTTTGATAGACATAAAATAAGATTTTGTTTTAAATTAATCAGTTTGTAGAATTTGTGCCTTATTATGCAAACATGTAAATCAATGACCGGGCCCGTTTATAATTTTCATAAACGTGCATGTCTCAATTCAAACTTAATTTAAAATTAATTTTATTGAAAATTAAGAATATAAATTATATATATATATATATATATATATATATATATTCATACAATATAATATATTGCAACATATACATATAATATGTATGCTATTGAGAAATATAAAATTAATAACAAATATACATCTAATCACTAACATTCAATTAAAATAATTTATCGCATATAGATTATAATTTTTTTCTTATCAAACATGTAAATCTAATTTTTATCTAGAAAAAATAAATAATAAAATTTATTAATTTAGATTATATGTAATGTTAATATTCTTATATATATATATACATTTATTATTAATTATATTTATTATGATTAATGAATCTTTATATAGAATGTAATAGTTAATTAATTAATAAATGATGAAGATTATATATGGTAAATTTTGAAATGGTGAGATTTTAGCTGAAATAGAAATTTTATTAAAAAGAAAAAGAAAAAAAAAAAGAGACCAGATACAGAGGAAGCAAGCAAAAGCACCCGCAAAAAACCCCGGGTAACCAAAAAACAAACCAAGACTAAGAGAACATTTTAAGAGGGTCGTCCTCGTCTAAATCGTCCTCTTCATCGTCCAACATATCGCCCCATTTTTTCTTCATTTTTGAAGAGGCCACAACCGACATAGCATGGGCTGCATCGGTAGAGTTAGAGGAGTTGATCACAAAGTTTTGCAGTATATGTCCTCGAGACTGAGCATACTTCACTTTATTCAGGAACTCCACAGGCGAAGAAGTGTCAAGACCTGGGCCATGCATATCGTCACGGCGTGCTGAGTTTTGGAAATCCGAAGACATGCCATTGATTATGATACGACGGAGCCTGTGCTTGATAGAAGAATCAGAAACTCTCCCCTTCTTGGTGATAGCCCCTTTCGGACGCCCTCGTGTACGAGAAATGGGTCCTGTCGTCCCAGTCAAAGTTAGCACAGCGTTGTTGTCAGTCACAACAGCAAGCGGCTGAACAATCAGAGGTGCAGAACTCCTCTCGTATTCCTGAACAATCAGAGGTGCAGAAATGGTGAGATTTTAGATATGCCACATAGGTTAAGGCTTAATCCTATTGCTTAATCCTATTATATAATAGATGTTAATATGTGAAAATAAACCGGATGAGATCATCTGTCCCACAATTTAGTGTGTATCATCGTGTACTACTGTTAATTTTTTTATTTTATAATTATTTTTTATAAAAATAAAATAAATATAATATTATAAACTCTAATTAATATTTATTACTATAAATTAAAATTTAAAAAATTATATATTCTAACTTTAAATTAGTTAACCCAAATAATCTATTATTAATTCAAATAAATATAATAGTATAATTATAAAGCCTAATTGAATGAGTGACCCCTTGTTAATTATCTTTATATTATATTAAAGCATAACAAATTAAAATTAAATAATAAATTAAAAGTGATAAATAATACTCTCTCCATCCCAACAAAAGCGTTGCACTTCTTTTCGGCACGGAATTTAAGGAGAATAAAATTAGTATAAAATTGTATAGAATCATATTGTTTATAGTGTAAAATTATTATTAAAAAAAATGCATTATTTTTGTCGGAACAGTTCAAAAAGAAATACGGACCGCTTTCATCTCGGCGTTGAAACAGTGGGAGTAGTACATACTCCCTCCGTCCACGAAAGAACTTCCTATCTTTCCTTTTTGGGATGTCCACAAAAGAACTGCCTACCTATTTTTGGACTATACTCCACCACTTATAATCCTCTTACTTTTCACTTTTCACTTTTCACAACTCTCAATATTAACACTTTTTCACCACTCTCAACTACACTCAACTATCTTTTATCCACTCTCAATACACTCAACAATATTTTTTCTTAAAACTCGTGTCACTCCCTCCTAAGAAGTCCCTCCTAGGAAGTTCTTTCATGGACTGAGGGAGTAATTTGAAAATAAATCCACAATGCGTATGATAACAAAAAAAAAAAATTGATTGGAAAGGAGCGATTGACGGAGGGCGTGAAAGAAAGGCGCGTGGAGACACATGCTCCGGCAAATTATTATCCTCTGCTGCACGGAGCACCCGAGCCATTCCCCAATCAACACTCCAGCTCTATACATTTCAAATCGCCGAACGTTTATCCCCCTTCACTTTCTTATTTATTCATCGATTTCTCATTTCCATCAAACTGCCGATTGGTTCTCCGTTTCTCTCTCTACTATAGGAACTTCTGTATCTGCTTCTCTCTCTACATTCTGCTCTTCGTTGATTTTGGTAAGGTTTGTTACCGTTCTCATTTCGGGAATGTCTGTGCGTTTTGTTTGGGTTTTTACAGTTTTCTTCAATTTCGTAGAATTGTTTGTGTTAATCATATTTTTTTATCACCTGGTTTTAGATCTCAGACATTTCTCTGTTTTGAGTTTTTTTCACTTTCTTAATTGAAGGTGGGTGAATTTTGTTTTCTGATTGTTTTTTCAGCTGATTTAAAAATTAAATTGGATTCCTTTGTTTTGCTTAGGCTTTACTTTCTATCTGCGGTTTTCTTTTTGTTGGGTGATAAGCTATGAAATTCCTTGAGTGTTGCTGGTTGTTGACCGATAAAATCTGGTAAATTTCTGAGGGAATGTTTCAATTTATTTAATGGAAACAGGTATCAGTTTGAATTGTGTGTTTGTATTTTGCTCCAAGCTAGAGAGTTCTGCATCTACCTAGAGTTTTCCTCTCTCTCTCTCTCTCTATATATATATATATATGTGTGTGTGTGTGTGTGTGTGTGTGTGTATCATTTGAATCTTAGAGATTAGAACAGGTAGCATTCATGAATTTTGACTTTGGATGAGAAAAAAGTAGTTAGATGTTAGATGTGCTGCGGCTGTCGTATTTCATACACCTGTTGTCCAATTTGATGCACGTTAACAATTATCCAACCAACTTCGTGCACTGCTCTCGGTGTAGCCTGAATACTACCACATTTCCGGTAGCCTGGAATAAGGGGAAGGTGGTTCGAGGGTTGGACCATCTTGGATGCGTTAATTGAATGTTTTATTTCATTTGCTTGTTTTTTTGTTTGATTGCACTTTGGAATCCTCTAATTTAAAAGGTTTTTGTTTGAGAATTTTGTAGAACCGAGAGTCTTGGAAAAGAGAGGATTTTCTTTGGAAGATTTGATATGATAGTAAAGACAGTGTTTGTTTAAAATTTGAGGGAGAAAATCTATTAAATATGTTGGACGAGATATTTATGTGAGAAAAAGTTGCTACTTGTTTTATAAGAATGGGAGATTGATTTCGTTCATGGTTGGTAGTGAGCTGTAGAATTACTGATTATGAGGGTTAGTTTCCAAGTTTGTAACAGCAACACCTTCTTATGATATTGGATCCTCATTAAGGTTGATTAGTGAGGAGGGCTGTCTCATGTTCTTTCTCATTTTAATTTCTTTTTCCCACTTAAAATTGTTTATATTTGTTTCTTGGGCAGCCTACTCTTTGTCTTTGATTTTACAAAATTTATTTCGAATTATCAAGTAGAACTTTTTAATTGACACCATCAACTATGGTACACTTACAATCCCAGTGGAACAAGATCAGTTTTTGAAAGAGAGATTATGTTTGATTGTCATCTTATAGTAATTTTGAAGTGATGGGGAACTCTTGGGACCCATCCGCTATTTCTTTTTTCTCTTTAATGAACTGATAATAAAAGCCTGTAATACTTTGTGAGACAATCCAGCCTGGAAAATGAACATGTCTCGGTTTTTTCTCTAAATTATCATTGGCCTTGGCCATTTTATCTGTTTAAAAATCTCCAATAAGATTCCGATTGGTTTACTTCTGTTTTTCTTTATATTATTTCATGTTTTACTTGATTACATGATTTGTTATGACTTAAGATATTCTTTCCTGGAAATGCGAGTAGCCAACTTATTTTTCTATAACATATATGAAAAGGGATGTCTTGCCTAATAGTATGTTTTAAATCTTTGTGTAGTTATCATGGCTTATGAGCAAAGCTTTGGTGCCCCAACCATGCATTTGGGATCCGAGGGTGATGTCTCGCACAAACAAAAATGGAGTTCAGTTTCACAGTCTGCTATGATGTTGGAAAACTCAAATGGAGGCTTTGATTGCAATATATGTCTAGAGTCATGTCACGAACCTGTGGTAACTCTCTGTGGTCACCTGTACTGCTGGCCATGTATTTATAAATGGCTCCATGTTCAGAGCTCGTCGTTCGAGTCAGATGAGCGACCTAGATGTCCAGTCTGCAAGGCATTCATCTCTAATTCCTCTTTGGTCCCCCTCTATGGTCGAGGTAGGTCTCCATCCGAATCTGAAGCCAAGAAACGCCAGTTGGATTCAACTGTACCTCCCAGGCCAGCAGCACTTGGGCTGAATACCCTGCTTGATACTTCAGCATCAGTTTCTTCCGATTCTAATCAGCAAAATAATCCAAACCCGTTTCATCAGGATAACCAGACCTTCGATCAACAGCAGCGCTTCCCCAATCCGTTTGGTAACTATTCTTCTATCCCTCCACCCACAACAACCAGCTTCTTCAGTCCGACAATTAACATGGTCAGTGAAATAGTGTTTGCTGGTATGTTTGGGAGCTCAGACTCGAATATGTTTGCTTATCCATACACGAATTCTTACCCCCTAATAGGAAATGGTAGCCCAAGGTTGAGAAGGCACGAAGTTCAGCTGGACAAGTCACTGAACAGAGTGTCGATCTTTCTTTTCTGCTGCATTGCTTTGTGCCTTATCTTGTTTTAGTCTGTAAATCTAGACTCCAGTGTTGTATAGCTGTGTATAGATCGACATCGACACCTTCTCGGAGAACCGTTGACCACCATAGAGTACATATGCGTGTATTAGAGATCTTTATTCTGAAAGAGTGAGGTTATCCTTGTGTACCTGATTTTTTCTTGTTATGGAAGGGAATCAAACTCACAATTATATGTTGCAGAGATTCTTCCTCGTAATATTGTTTATTTGCGCGTTCATCCCTCTCTACTTGTCTTTCGTTGATGTGGGTGGCTTTACATTTAGATGGTTAGGGTTGTGTGAGATGGCATTTTGGGGAATATTTTGGAGATATTAAGGTTTTGATTGCATTTTAGGGAGTATTTGGAAGGTTTGGATCACTATCACTTATTATCTTATCATATAGCGAATTCTTAAAAATTTCTTAATCTAAGGGTGTGTTTGTTTTTTATCCCTTTAAATGGAGGAATAATAAAAATTTATGCCTCTAAATGTTTGCTTTCTTATCTCATATTTACATAAACACCATTTTTCTTTCTTTATTTTCATTTCAATGAGAGATAATATTATCACACCAAAATGGAGGGATTATATTATCCATCCTTGACGTGAAAATAAGGAAGGAAAAATGGTGTTTGTGTAAAATGTGGGATAAGAAAACAAATATTTAAAGACACAAATTTTTGTTATCCCTCTATTTAGAGGGATAAAAAGCAAACACACCCTAAAGATATTATCAAAACTATACTCAATCTTTCCTCAAAAAATAAAAAAAAAAATAAAAAAAACTATACTCAATCTACCCCAAAAAAAATATTATTCATGTCCTATAAAAAAATTCGATTCTCGAAAATTGACTTGGAATGCTGAATATCCCATATGACTTGCCATTGTGGATCTATTATCTATTAATAGGTAAATATCACTTTTTTAAAAAAAAACACCACCCGAATAGTGAGGGGCAGACCCCTAACCTGTAAATAACCATCAACCAATATTCTAAACATGATGTTGCTCAAAAGTGGCAACAGCCAAAGGAAACAACATGGAAAAGAGGAGAAAGAACATGCTAAAGACATCTAAAGGGCTAGCGAAAAAATGGCTCCACCCAGTAGGCAAAGCAACATCAAAGAAGAAACAAACCAAAATGAACTATCATCATGGACACAGAATCTGAAGTTAGGATAACCAAGTTAGTCCATCCTAACCAAAGCAAGGAAATACCTAGGAGCAGAGAAACAGTCAAAAGTAGATAACTCCCGAGCCTGATGTCCTCGTCGCGTCATAAAATCAGCAGGTCGGTTTCCCTCCAAATGAATATGAGTAAAACGAACCTGCCGAAACTGAACGAGCAACATAATCGCTGCTGCATCCAACTCAACCCAGATATGATCAGAAAAATGGATAGCCAATCTAAGACCCTCAAGCAAGGCAAATAACTCAGCCTCAAAACTGAAAGAGACAGTACAAGGGGAACAGAAAGCAGTAAGAAGAGCTCTCGTATGATCACGAATCACGCCTGCACCGGCTCCAAGCTACATCGCGGAATTATAAGAGCCATCTGTGTTTAGCTTCACCCACGGAGAATCTGGGGGGACCCAGCGCACCATAGTGGAGCGAAAGGTCCTCCTCACAGGGGAGGCTGAAGGCATGAAATCAACCAGAGGAGCACAACCTCGCCAATGAATGTCAGTAAGAGTTCCCGCCGCAATAAGAAGCCGAAGGTGATGGGAAACCTGTCAAATCACGTGAGAAGGACGAAAAGGAATAGCACTATGCTTACGACTATTATGTTCCGTCCAAAGAAACCACATAATCAAACAAGGAATCAAAAAGGAAATATGCCGCTTGTCCTCCCTGGTGAAGGCGCGCCGCCAGTGACCTAATCTACGTGCAATATCGGTGCTCGTGTGAGAAGGTGTGTGCACAGAAAAAAATCAAGAGTCAAAATGAGCCTACACAATCCAAGTAGCTTCACTCCACAAGAACACATGCAGACACGACTCAGAATGAGAAGACATACAACAGAAACACATGGAGGCAAGAGAGATGCCTCGCGATTGGAGACAACCATCAACAGGAAGACGGTCAAAAAGCAGACGCCAAAGGAAAACAGACATGGTGGGAGTAAGACAATCACTCCAAATATCAGAAAACAAAGTCTGCGAGGGCAGCCGTCGCCGAATAAGATCCCAGGCAGAGGAAGTCGAGAATTCACCGTGGCTGGTGAGATCCCAATGCATCACATCCTCCGTCCCCATCACAATCGGTATTCGGCTCAGATAATCAATCAAATTAATAGGAATATCATGAACATTACATAACTCGTTCAAGCGAGTGTCATCCCAAACAAAATCATGCCAAAAATCACAAACACGAGGGAAAGTGCGACCATTTCCGGGATAACTATATGAACTCAAAGGGCGGTCCCCGAACCATATGTCATCTAGAAACTAATCCTACCATTCCCAAGGGACCACATAATATGACCATGAGCAGACTCAGAAATGCGCATCATGCGACGCCAAATAGGACTCACATGCATAGTCTAATGCGAATGTTGAGAAAAACGGTCAGTGCAGTACTTAGCCCACATGTATCTAGCCCAAAGTGACTCTCTAACTTGAAAGCACCACCATAGCTTAAAGCTGAAGGAACGAACCAAATCAGAGAAACATCGAATACCGAGACCTCCCTCTACCAAAAGCATGCAAATATGCTCCCAGCTAATCTAGTGGATTTTTCTCTACTCACCCACCGAACCCCAAAAAAATCAAGCAATCAGCTGTTCCCAGTTCCAGAGGATACTCTGCAAAGGCTCCATCACCTGTAGGATGTGGAGAGAAATAGCACTGATGTACTCCGAATCAGAGCCAGACGCCCACCATGAGAGAGATGGCGATGGGACCAACTATGAATCCTATCGGTCAACTTTTTTCTAATACTTAGATAATAAGAAGCACGCCGGAAGCCACGAAAGATCGGAACACCAAGATAGGTGAAAGGCAAGGTACCACGCTGAAAACCACCAACGTCGCTGATACTCTGATCCCACTGCCCATGATGATCACCAATATAGAAGCAGCTCTTGCCATTGTTCACTTTCTGCCCAGAAACAACAAAATAGTGATCCCACTGAACAAGGCGTTGCAAAGACTTACTATCCCATCATTTTAATGAATTCTAAAAAATGCCTCAATCTAAAACTATTGACAATGCGATACCTAACTTATCGAAAAATATTGTTTGTATTTTATATTTTTTTTATACAATAAATATATCATTAAAATACGCTAGACTATCTTAATGAAACTCCAATATTATATTCGTGCTCCTATATAAATACTTATGTGCAACAAATATCTATCTAAATAATAATCGCCTTTAATAAAAATATATTACTAACTATTACTCCCTCCGTCTACAAAAAGTAGTCCATTTTTGTCATTTTGGGACGTCCACAAAATTTATTCTCTTTTCACTTTTGAAAACATTTTATCACATGGCGGGCCCTTATCTCCACTCACAATACATTTAATTATCATTATCATTATCAATACTACCTTTTTAGTGGGGCCTTTTCTCCACGCACAATAAAGGCAACAATTTTCATCAAAACTCGTGTTGTCTCCTTCTAGGATTATTTTTTATCGACGGAGGGAGTACATTGTACACTTTGCAACGATGTTAATGCACTTATAAATAGCTCAATGTAGAGGTGGCGAATGGGTCGGGTTGGGCCATTGCGGCCTGGCACACCAAGCTTTAGGATCGAATCAGCCTGAAATTTGACGGGGCTACAAATTAGGAAGCTCGGCCCAACCCCCCTTAGCCCACCGGACGATGGATTCAAACACCTGTCTCGAATACTATCTCAAACACTCTTTTTTCTCTATTTGAAAATGGTTCGAATTTTCAACTATAATTACTGAGAACAGACTCTCAGTAATCAGTTTTTAGGCTTAGGATGGGAAAGTTTATGCCTAGAACAACTAAGTGAATTTATGTTATCAGTGAAGACTGATATTTTACAACAGTAGGGATTATGTTCTTCAATTCAAACTTGATTGCAATGAGTTAGCTTGACTCTTGAGTTCGACAGAGTTTCGGCTTTATGCGTTGAATCGGTGAAGAGTGAGTTTGATCCTTGAGCTCTATTTATAGGCAGTGTCCTTCGAAAGATCCGTTGGAGGAGGTCAGTCTTCAGAATTCTGCCGTTGTGACTCAGATTTGAATTTGGCTAAGGTCCTCAGTTTTCATTCTCTCCACAATGAACAAAGTACAGTCCTTTCATCTGAGGGAGAGGGTGCTGCAGAGTAAAGCAGCACATAAAAGGAAACTCCGTATTCTGAAGGGCGATTATGCAAATCTGTGAATTAAATGTTATCGTCCTTATTGACTTTCCACGTGGCTTCATTTAAAATGAGTGAGACAACCTTAAACTGAAAATCAATTTGGGATAGATAATCAGTCCGAGGTTTTTGTCTGACACTTTACTTAAGTATCAGTCCTGTTTTTATCCAAGTGGCATGTATTAGTGTTTCCCTAACACTGATATTTCAGCATACACGTTGTTAGGTCCCGGAAGGTCTAGAATAGGTGTATGGGGGGGGGGGAAATACACCTATAGGTTATTTTTCAAAACACAGAACAACCTTTTGAAGTTAACTGAAAAAGTATCAACTGATACTGACAGTTAACGAAAACTCAGTTAAACAAAGGTTGAAGACTGATACTGAAATTACTTCAGTAAAGATATCAGTTAGGCACAAGGCTTTAACTGATATTTGATTGAGGGTTCAGTCTTGATTTTAAAATAGATTAGTGTTATGAATCTTACTGATTATCCGAAGATTTATCAGTTAGACTAATAACACTGGCAGCAGAAAACTTATCTTTTGAAATAGCCTTTAATTATCACGTTGTCATATTATAGTTTCACTTTGCAGTTAATTAGTTTCAGTTAAAGAGACGTTTGTGCACAGATAAGAAAGTAAAACTGAAAGCGATAAACGACAAAGGATTTTTACGTGGTTCGGAACAAGTTCCTACGTCCACGGTCAGTTGATCACACTGACAAACGCTCTGGGCTAGTGCTTACGGGTGCACAACAAACCTTACGACTGAAAATCAGATTTTCAGTACCAACACACTGGGTTGGATTTCTCGCTCACTCTCAGCACGCTAAGACACAACAATGTCTTTTCATGGCTAAGATCTCTTGGAGTCAGAAGACTGGTCTGAACTCCGCTCTACTCAAACACTATTTTCGCTCAATTGAAAGGAGGTTCGAACTACCAACTAGATCACAAAGAACAGGCTCTCTGTAATCGAAACTTAGGCTTTGGATATACAATGTATTTGCCTAAGGATCTAAGAGAATGTATGAAATCAGTAGTCTAATTTTGGACTTTGGGTATTCTCTTCTTCGATTCAAATCTTTGAAGGCTTTGAATGGCTGAGTTGCAGTTTGGGCAGCGTTTCAGCTTGTGCTTTTAAATCGGTGAAGGTTGAAGTGATCCTCGAGCTCTATTTATAGGAGAGGTCTTGAATAGATCCGTTGGCAGAGATGATCTTCAAGAATTCATCCGTTGTGAGAGTATTTCGAATTTGGCTGAGGCTTCAATCTTTGAGGTTCCTTGTTTAGTGAGAAACGACGTCTCAGGTACAGGAGGTAAGGCGCCTCTGAAAAGTAATCACCAAAAATGAATGCTCTGCAGAGAAATGACGATCCTCAATATCTCTGCATTTAATGCGGATGTACTTGAAAGTGTGTGGCTTCCTTTTAACTCTAGAGTTTCAGTCCGAGAAAGAATGTCAACTGATACTTGATTTTAGTATCAGTGCGCAAAATCCACGTAGCCAGCATTGATGAATCAGTCATAACTGATTCTTTAGTTAGAAACTCATTCAGTCAAAACATCAGTATTTGACTTGACCTTTTATTGCAACTTCAGTTGTGTTCTTCAGTCTTCAGTCCTCCGGTCTTCAGTCTTCAGTCTTCAGAACACTAGATAAAGTAGAAAGTGAACTCCAACAATTAAGTTCGGAAAGTTCTAGTCTATTACAAAGAAAACCTAAGGATTTTGGTATCATCAAAACTATGGCTAGAATATTTCATTAAGTTCCCAACACACGTCCTTCAGTGCGAGTTAGCAGTCTTCAGTACTTCAGTCTTTAGTCTTTCGTACTTCAGTCTTCATTCTTCAGTACTTCGTTTTCAGTCTTTGCCATTTCAGTCTTCAGTCTAGCTAATAAAATGAACTCTAACACTTGAGTTCAGAAATACTCTAGTCTAGTGAAGAATAAACTAAATATTTCGGTATCATCAAAACAAGGTAATAATATCCTCTATTATTTTCCCAACACCTTTTAATGAATATTTTAGGTGTTTTAGAATGCTTTACCAACTGGCGCTGTCTGTGGGAAATTCTGGGTTGAGGCGTGAGATTAGTCAGAATTTTCGTGTTATTCTGTTTAATATTCCTCCTGAAGTAATGTTCTCTGTGGATTAGTAATCGCGAGTCTATTGTTTTTCTTTTAATGCTTGTTTTCGCTTGGGTGCATATGTTAACTACTTGTCGATTTACGTATAATTTTGCGAAAACCGCATATTTAGTTACGTTCTTGTTAATTGATGATTGATTCATGTGATTTAACATTTATTTATAATATTTTGGGAGATAAACCGGGAGTTAATGATGATTTATGTTTATATGCTAATGTGTTGCTTTCGTTAATGATTCGAGAATAAGACTCAAACAATAGGGTTTTATTGCGGCGAGTTGAACCTATGGTCGGTGGTAGAATTTCAGACAAACCATGGAGAATTACGGTAATATATATTATGTATTTATGTGTTTATTTCCTAGAAATCTGTGGGTTTTTCTATGAATATTCAAATGGAGGAATTTATCATCTGTCTTTTATTTTCTCTAAGGTTGTACCGTTGATCTGAAAACACCTACATGGGCCAATGTTTATGGGTTTTCTTTGGGCTTCTGCGGGCCTTCTTATTTACGACGCACACCTTTTAAGGGGTGGCTCTATTCAGCGCAAATATAAACACTATGCAACCTTACTTAAGAGAGACCTTCCTTAAAATAAAGAGAGACCGAGTCCAAGCCAACAACGAAGTCATCCGGATGAAAGAAGGTACGGTGCAGTTCAATCACGTGGCTTCAGAAGTTAGCACTGATTTACTACCAAAGAAGACACCCGACAAAAGCCGCAAGTTACTTAATAGTAGGATATGTAACGATAGTGATAGAAACAGTAGCTGTTACATGAAGAATACGTGAATTACATTAAATTTACTATCTTACCCTCCTTGTATTTCTCTTTTAAATAGTTATCTCACCTAATTTGAATACACACGCAATATTAATACAACGGCTATTTTTCTCTGCATTTTATTTGAAATCCTTCAAAAGCTTCAAGAGTTTTCTTCCAATCCGTGAACAATCTCGACCATCCAGGTTACACATTTATAGCCTTTTAATGAGTAAATATTTTAGGTGTTCTAGGATACTTCACCAGAGAGAGTATATAAAAGATGAGTTTTTTTCCTCCATTTTTTTTTCTCTCTCTTCTCCTATAATTTTTTTTTCACCATTTTTATCTCTAATTTTTATATAACTTAATTCTTTTCTAAACATAGTCAAATTTGATTTATGAAATACTCTCTCCGCCCCATAAGAGTGTGCCCTTATTTCTATTTTGGGACATCCCACAAGAGTGTGCATTTGTCATTTTTGAACACTACCCCACCAATAACTCCTGATTTCTTACCCTTATTTATAATAGAGTGAATCCCCTGGGAAGTTCTCGTGTTGCACCCCTTTTTTTTGAAATTAGGTTTTCTCGCGGGTGCTTAACTGCCGCCGCCTAGGCGGCTGTTTTTCGTCCGTTTTCGACCGGCCGGCTTTGGTTCTCTCCGGCCGGTTGCTTCATGGCGTCCTTTTGTTCTTCGGATTTCCCTCCGTTGGTTACTGCTGCAGGTTTTTCTTCCGACTCTATGGTTGCTTCGCTTGATCAGATTCTGACATCTATCTCTTTGCCACCGGCCGGGGTGTTGCTAGTTCAACAGAGTTCTTTGTGGGATTGTTATTTGTTTCCGGAGGTTTTGGCTACAGATTGTATGTAGGCGGCGGCTAGGTTTCTTTCTCAAAATTCTACGGCCGACAGCAAGTCGACGTTCTCGGTGGGGATGTCCCCGGCGTCGATTTTGCCGATCTCTGATGCTGCGCTACACCCGGTTTCTAGGGTTAGCGTAGCTCCTCCTCTGGTGGGTTCTACGATGTTGAGTGGCGAGGGTCCAGGTTCGTTAGGGTCTGCTCGGCACGGCGTCTCGTCTGATCCTTCCTCTTTTCCAGTTCCGACCTTTGAGCACCAACCTAGGGTTTGCTCTGGCCATTCCTTCGTTGATCGGGGCACTTTGCAATATCTCCAATGTAGCTGGTCAGGCAGTCCATGGAGCATGTTTCCCCGGTAAAGTCTTTTGCTGAGACCATTAAGTGTTCTTCGAGACGTCCTGCTGATGTTCCGACTCATGATTATGCTGTGTTGAAACCTTTGTTGGAGGGAGATAGGCCGGTCCTTACGTATCCTCTACTTTTCGTCAACGGCAAATAAGATCTTTTCAGCATGCCATTCATGGTAGAGTTTTTCTTCGCAAAGGAGATTCGCCGAGGTCTGCGGCGGATCTTTATTCTGAACTTTCTGGCCTCTGGCAACCTTCTTCCTCGTGGGAGGTCATTCATCTGGGCAAGGGATATTTCACCTTGAAGTTTTCCTCATTAGAGGATTATGCGATTGCTTTTGCCAAGTCTGCATGGCGGCTTCGTGTCGGGATTATCTTTCTTCAGGACTGGACTCCTAATTTCAATCCCAACAAGCTGGTTTCCTCCACTGCTCAGGTTTGGCTTCACATTTTCAATCTCCCACATGAATTATGGCATCCTGAGGTTATTGCTGGCATTGTTAGGCATGTTGGTACGCCTATTATCATTCATGGTATGGCTGCTAGAGCTTCTGTGGGTTATTTTGCGTGTTCTTGTCGAAATGAATGTTGCTGCAAAGATACCAGATTTTATGGATGTGAGATGTGATGATGATTTATATGAGATTGAATTTGGATATGAAAATTTTCCATATTTTTGTTGTATTTGCTCTGTGGTTGGCCATGCTACTGAAGATTGCAGGAAAATTAGCTCGGTGAAGGACCCTGACTCTCCGTCCAACCACAATGGGCATGATGGTCGAAAGTCCCGCGACAGAAGCAGAAAAAGGAAAAGGAAAACTAGTGGGCATCATGTGGATCTTTGGCGGCCCAAACCTGCGGACATTCGAACTTCTCCCGTCAATGGGCGGGGAGATGATGTAGGTGAGAATTGCTCTCGTGATTTAATCGGGACTTCGGCAGTGGTTGTTACTGCTGGGCTTTCGACCTCCAATCCCTTTGCTCTGTTGGATGATGAGCTTGATTTGGAAGTTGCAAATGGGAAGGGGTTGGATATCTTTCAAGAAGGAAGCGTTCAAGATGTGGAGGATGATGATATGGACAGCTCTCCGATCTCGGCTCGGTCTGAGGATAACAAACAGATTGTCATCTTCAATGATTCAGCTTCGGCGCCTCATTCCTCGGACTTTCATCCTTCCGATGGACCGACAGATACTGCCACTATTGTCACCCCGATGCACTGTAGCAATTCTGATTTGGCCTTGATTGTGACGCCAGGCAAGGGGACGATGGAGGATTCCCCCATACCTCGCGACCGAGGGCGACCTAAGGGGGCTACCAAGAAGGGGAAGGTTTCTGATTCCTCTATCAAGCACCGACTCCGGCGTATAATCAAGAATGACATGTCTTCAGATTTCCAAAAACCAGCAGGCCGTGCTACTGGTGTCGTTTTGCAGAACACCATTCTTGACGCTCCGTTGCCAATGGAGTTCTTTAATAAAGTGCAGCATGCTCAGGCTAGAGGGGCGATCCTGCAAAGCTTTGTGGTTCACTCTTCTTCCGAAGCAGCCCGAGTTATGTCGGTTGTGGTCTCTACAAAAAAGAAACACGAAAAATTGGCAGATATGTTAGATGACGAAGAGGTTGGGGACGAGGACATTTTTTTTAAATTTCTCCTCTTAGTTTTGTTTTCTTTTGTTCACCTGTAATCCTTTGCGGGTTTTTTTGTGGTTTTTATTTTGCTTTGATACGGTTCCTTTGTGATCCAACCTTTTATTAACGTCTGTGCTTTTTGGGGTTTTCTTGTCCTTTTTTTTTTTAATAAAATTTCTATTACATCATTTATAATAGAGTGAATCACTTTTTCAACTCTCACTACACTCATCACTCATCTAATATTTTATTAAAACTCGTGCCTTCAAAAGTTATGCACACTCTTATGGGACGGAATGAGTAATATTTAATATGCACCTTAAATTTAAGTTCGTGACAAAATATTTAAGAGGCATTTGCAAAAATGCCCTTTTCTTATAAACACTTGTAAAAATGCCCTTTTTCATAAGTGAAAAAGGGCATTTTTACAAGTGTTTATAAGAAAAGGGCATTTTTGCCTATTAACACAATATTTAATACGGTATAAAATCATTAAAAATGAATTTAAAATGAATAAGCTATGAAAACTTTAGAATATTTATTTTCTCTCTCTTGGTTAAAATTTTTCAAATTTTTATTTATGTTTGTATATAAAAATATGTATTTATTTATTTATTATCACGTGTAATACTCCATAATAATAATGTCTAATGTTAATTTTTATTATTAAATGATTTAAAATTATTTAATAATTATAATTTTCATTACACTTTGTACAGATTTACAAATTTACGTTTTTAAATTTCGAATTTTATTGAGTAATTGATTTGAATTATTTTATTTTATTTTTAACACATATTTTACATTTATTTATTTAAATATATTGTTTAATTTTGATATTTATCGTGCATTACATGGATGGTGTACTAGTCTATATCTATATATATATGAAACACCAGTTTTCAACGGATAGTTTTACCCGCCAATTTTTCTCTCTCCTTATATCACTTATTTCATCACACTTTCTCTCTCCTAGCTAACCAACTCACACGTCTATCACTTCTCACAAGTCACAATCTATAGTATTTTTTTATATCCACCAATTTTTTCTCTCACTTTCTTTTTTTATTCTTTTTAAAAATAATCAAATTCTCTTCATGAAAAATATTTAATATGGATGTTAAATTAAAGATCATGACAAGATCTTTAATTTGATGTAAATTTTACATAAAATAAAATTAACTCGAAAAAATTATTGTAGTTTGAAATCATAAAATTAAATTTTTTCTCTTTCATTTCTTCTATCTCTTCTCTCCTATGTCCATTCTTCTTCTTCTTCTTCTTCTTCTTTTGCGGTTGTTTTATTATTCTTTCTTTTAAATAATTTTATTTTATATTTTTATTATATTAGCTCATTTCAAAGTTCTTTAATTTAAAAATATTATTTTTGAAGTAGAGGTTAAAATATTTTTAATATAAATTTATAGATGAATAATTAATTATATCATCTTAAATATTAAATTTATAGTTATGTTTGTGTTATTTTTTTATATTTACTTATATTAACATATCTACTATTATTATTTTTAATTAAATTTTACGTTAGATTTACGTATATATTAAGCATCAAAATTACCATTGAAAAATCATTAATCGGAGAATCATTATTGATCCTATTTAGAAATAAAATAAAAAAGTAAATTGAACGGTTTAATTTTGTAGTAGCACGTCTATTTGAATTTAAGTGGTAATTATACCATGTTCAACTCCATTTTTTTCCACTAATCGATTGATAAAAAAATTATTTGTCTATAAAAAATAGGGGTAATTGCCTGTAAATCCCTAACGTTTACACGGAATTGGTTTTTGCACCTATTATTATTTTTCTTCTTTTAAATACCTAACCTTTAGTTTTTGTCTCAAATTTGTCCGGCGATCGGTTTTTTTTTTACGCTGGCGCCGGAAATGCCACTGTGGCAGCCGGAATTGATGAGGTGGCAGCCGGAATTGACACCTAAACATATTTTATCTATGTGGCAAAAAAATAAAAATAAAAAAACAAAAAAAAATCCAAATCATCATCATCTTCCTCAAACCCTTATCCCCCCTCCCCCAACAAGCCGCCGCCTCCCCCCTGCCAGCACCACCGGCGTCGCCCCTTCGCCGCCCCCTTCCCTCCCCCTGCCAGCACCACCGGCGACAAACAGAGAGGTTCTCGGCACCTCCGTCTCCCTCAGAACTACGCCGCCACCTCCGTCGCCGTGACACACAGAGAGCTTCTCGGAACCTCTGTCGCCCTCAAAACTACGCCGCCATCTCCGTCTCCCTCTGAAAAACTTGGCACACCCACCTCTTCTTCTACGGCGACTCAGGGCAGCGGCGACATTCTAGCCCTCATTCCCTCCAATTTCCGACGCTAAAAACCCTAGATCCCCAAATTCTAGCCCCCATTCCCTCCGATTTCTGACGACAAAAATGACTCTCTTTCCTCTGTTTCAACATTGGCCGACAGTAGCAACTCTCTCGATTTGGAGAGGGGTCGGCGGAGATGGGCCTCTCGAATTGGAGAGGGGCCGACGGAGAGAGGCCAGCAGAGGAAGACATGAGAGGGGCCTCTCGATTTGGTCAGGTAGCGGCGACGGAGGGTGGGGGAAGGGGAGGGGTCGACGGAGGATGGGGAGGGGAGGCGGTGGTGGTGTGGCCGATTTGCAGAGATCGGCGCCCGGTGGCAGATGGTAAGGGAAGGAGAGGAGGGAGGGCGGCGGGTGGGGGAACGAGGGAGAGGGGGAAGAAGACGGGGGAAGGGGTCGACGGAGGATTGGGGAAGGGGAGACGGTGGTGGCGTGGCCGATTTGCAGAGATCGGCGCCCGGTGGCAGATGGTGGGGGAAGGAGAGGAGGAAGGGTGGCGGGTGGGGGAACAAGGGAGAGGGGGAAGAAGACGGGGGAGGGGAGGGGTTATTTGATTTGTTTTTCTTTTTTTTTTGTTTAATTTTATTCCACATGTCAAATATATACTTAGGTGTCAATTCCGGCTGCCACCTCGTCGATTCCGGCTGCCACAGTGGTATTTCCGGCGCCGGCGTAAGAAAAAATCGGTCGCCGGATAAATTTGAGACAAAAACTAAAGGTTAGGTATTTAAAAGAAGAAAAATAAAAATAGGTGCAAAAACCAATTTCGTGTAAACGTTAGGAATTTACAGGCAATTACCCCTAAAAAATACAAATTAAAATTTATATGGTAATTATACCATGTTCAACCCCATTTTTTCCCACTAATCGATTGATAAAAAAATTATTTGTCTATAAAAAATACAAATTAAAATTTAAATGCAAATAAATATGAATGTTGTCATATATATTCAAAAAAAAATTTGTGGGAATTATCACTTTTAGCCATTTTTCATAAAAACATAAGTTATATAGCCCCTCCTTATGAAACATAAGTTAAACAACCCTTTTTAACTTAAAAGACTAGAGTGCCCTTTGACTTTTCAATACTTTTATTTCATACTTATATTATATTTTTATTTAAACTTTATATATAAACAAAACAATAGAAAATCAACAATTTCCATCATTCTAATTCATTCAAGTCTGCAACATATATAGGGTTGGGATTTTTTTAAAAAACAAAAGAAAGTTGACGTTTGGAATTTCACGTCGCCGCCTAGCCTCCAAGTCATTGCCGGCGTCCACGCCAGTCGCCGTCAGCCACAGCCGCCAGCCGCAGCAACCACATCGCCGTCCAGCAGCAGCAGTCGCGGCGAAGCAGCAGCCACCGAACGGCCGTCCGCGTCGCCGCCAGCAGCGGCAGTCGGCGCCACCGATCGCCGCCGTCCGCGCCGTCGCCAGCAGCAGCAGTCGTGCCACCGATCGCCGTCGTCCACATCTCTCTCTATCTCGGGTCTCTCTCTCTTCTGCTCTCTCTCTCTCTCTCTCTCTCTCTCTCTCCACCAACCCATGAACCACCATTAATGTCCATCTACGAAAATAGCTATATGAAGCTATATCTTTTGTAGGGAACAAATTACTTTTCAGATACATACTTGATTGAGTGAATGTAATATAAATGAAGCCACCTTTTACTTAATTTCTTGGAAGAGAGTAGTTGAAGAGAGTTGTTGGAGACATACTCCAAATTCATGCAAAGAAGAAAGAAAGAAAACGATGAAAAAAGCTCTTTCGTTTTTCCTCAAGAAATCGTTCAAATTTGTATAAAATAGAAGCAAATACTCCCTCTTAGTGCACTATTCTCGTAAGAATTTACAAAGGTACGTAAAAAATCTCTTTCTTGATGATATATTGAAAAACCTAGGGTTGTTCTTCAGTACTCGGTCGTGTACTCGATCGAGTTCTTTTATTCGATAGGAGTCACATGACGAATATATGATTTGTTAATGACAAAAAGGTTTTAGTATTTGATGACATGCAAATACCTTTCCAAAATTATGATTATAAAGTAGTTAAAAAAGGTTTATCGTGATAATATTGAAAAAAATAGGGTTTTTCTTCACTACTCGGTCGTGTACTCGATCGTGTACTCGATCGGATTCTTCATTACTCGATAGAAGCCACGTGACGAATACATGATTCGCTAATAAAAAAGGGTTCTAGTATTTCATAATTGAAAGTACCTTTACAAAAGCATGATTATAAGTACTTAAACAATGTTTATGGTGATAATATTGGAAAAATTTCGTGTTGCTCTTCACTACTCGGTGGTGTACACGATCGAGTTTTTGATTACTTGATAACAATTTGTTTAATTTGATTTTGTGTTGTAATATCAATCATTGGTAGACTGTCACTACTCGATGGTGTACTCGATTGAGTTCACCACTCGAGTACACGATCGAGTAGACGATCGAGTACTCCATCGAGTAGACGATCGAGTACTCCATCGAGTAGTTACTAGAAACTGTTTCTTTTGTTTTTTTTTTATTCGGTGATGCTAAATAGTTGTATTTTCTATCTAATTTAATTACAGATGTCGTCGTGGCAACGTATTATTATACGACACAGTGGTCGTTGGCATGGAACGGAGTATGTAAATGGAGATACATTGTTCTTCACTACTCGGTCGAGTACTCGATGGTGAACGCCATCGAGTACTCCATCGAGTAGTGAAGAACGATCTTCAATTTTGCTATTTCTCTCCTGAATTTTAATGATACGAAGCGTTCCGTCGCTCTTAACTAACGTGTTTATGCTAAATATGGTGAAAAATAAACATATTAAGTGTATTTTACTATTGCACTAGAGTAAATGATTAAAGTGTAGAATATCTACTTTATAAGACATAGTGTGGACTTTTATGTTCAAACTTAGGATATGTGTCACGTTTTCAACGATTATCACACCCCATGTTATATAATATCCAAATATACTCTCGTTGACGTTATAAACAAGGAATGTGGGTTGAAATCACAATAATTGATAAAAAAAAAAATCACCATTGTTCTTCACTACTCGGTCGAGTACTCGATGGTGAACGCCATCGAGTACTCCATCTAGTAGTGAAGAACGATCTTCAATTTCGCTATTTCTCTCGTGAATTTTAATGATGCGAAGCGTTCCGTCGCTCTTAACTAACGTGTTTATGCTAAATATGGTGAAAAATAAACATATTAAGTGTATTTTACTATTGCACTAGAGTAAATGATTGAAGTGTAGAATATCTACTTCATAAGACATAGTGTGGACTTTTATGTTCAAACTTAGGATATGTGCCACGTTTTCAACGATTATCACACCCCATGTTATATAATATCCAAATATACTCCCGTTGACGTTATAAACAAGGAATGTGGGTTGAAATCACAATAATTGATAAAAAAAATCACCATTGTTCTTCACTACTCGGTCGAGTACTCGATGGTGAACGCCATCGAGTACTCCATCTAGTAGTGAAGAACGATCTTCAATTTCGCTATTTCTCTCGTGAATTTTAATGATGTGAAGCGTTCCGTCGCTCTTAACTAACGTGTTTATGCTAAATATGGTGAAAAATAAACATATTAAGTGTATTTTACTATTGCACTAGAGTAAATGATTGAAGTGTAGAATATCTACTTCATAAGACATAGTGTGGACTTTTATGTTCAAACTTAGGATATGTGCCACGTTTTCAACGATTATCACACCCCATGTTATATAATATCCAAATATACTCCCGTTGACGTTATAAACAAGGAATGTGGGTTGAAATCACAATAATTGATAAAAAAAAATCACCATTGTTCTTCACTACTCGGTCGAGTACTCGATGGTGAACGCCATCGAGTAGTGAAGAACGATCTTCAATTTCGCTATTTCTCTCGTGAATTTTAATGATACGAAGCGTTCCGTCGCTCTTAACTAACGTGTTTATGCTAAATATGGTGAAAAATAAACATATTAAGTGTATTTTACTATTGCACTAGAGTAAATGATTGAAGTGTAGAATATCTACTTCATAAGACATAGTGTGGACTTTTATGTTCAAACTTAGAATATGTGCCACGTTTTCAACGATTATCACACCCCATGTTATATAATATCCAAATATACTCCCGTTGACGTTATAAACAAGGAATGTGGGTTGAAATCACAATAATTGATAAAAAAAATCACCATTGTTCTTCACTACTCGGTCGAGTACTCGATGGTGAACGCCATCGAGTACTCCATCGAGTAGTGAAGGACGATCTTTAATTTCGCTATTTCTCTCGTGAATTTTAATGATACGAAGCGTTCTGTCGCTCTTAACTAACGTGTTTATGCTAAATATGGTGAAAAATAAACATATTAAGTGTATTTTACTATTGCACTAGAGTAAATGATTGAAGTGTAGAATATCTACTTCATAAGACATAGTGTGTGGTGTTTACGGAACCAACACCTAAATCTATAGAAGGAAACATAAAATTCTACCTAGTCGAGAAGGCTGGAAAGAGTAAAAGTAGCTGATCAGAAACCTTGCACGAGAGAGAAAACAACTATTGTATTCGAAAATATGAGAGAGCGTAAGTCACAGTACACGAGCTCGGGCCCTATTTATAGATTTACAAGCGGAGGGGTAAAATAGTAAAAACATCTGCGGTGCATGCGTGTTGCGTGATGGAAGGGTACGCTGGTAATTTTGATAATATGAGGGAGATCTTCCCGCGCGTTTGTTGGCTCCTCTGATGGCAATGTCTTCTCTGGCGAAGGCGTCTCCTCTGGCGGTAATGACTTCTCTGGCAAGGATATTCTTTCTGACTAGGATGCTTCCTCTGGCAAAGATAACTCCTCTGACGAGGATACCTCCTCTGGTGAAGATAACTCCTCTGACGAGGATACCTCCTCTGGTGAAGATGACTCCTCTGACGAGGATACTTCCTCTGGCGAAGATGACTCCTCTGACGAGGATGACTCTTTTGGTAGCGATGGCTTCTCTGGCAATGGCCGTTTTTCCACATGATTCTTCTGATTCATGTCCCTTCTCTGATCTGCACACATTACTCCTCATCAACCACTCCCCCCTCTAGTCTGGTTGAACCGGGTACTCTTCGTGTTCAACCAGTGGTGTATTATTAGCATCAACACTTTGTTGTTTTCCTTGATCCCTGTAAATCATAAAGACATAAGCATTTTACAGTTATGAGAGAGTAAAGATAAGCCCTGTAAATTGTTCTTTGGCGTTTTTGTTGCTCCCACCCCCTGGTCTGGCTAGTTCACTCTGGAGTGGTGCAACTAGCCAGAGGACTCGCCCGCATGGATGACGTCATCCGCATTAAATGTCTGTCCAGTCTACAGTATTTTTCCCGTACCCCGAGGTTACTTTTTAACCTTTGCGTCCTTTCGCCTTTCCGTAAAAATTCTCATCCGTTGATTTCTTCCGTATGCCACGTGCCATTCATCTGCGTGCTGGTGGTTACCCGCGTACAATCTTACTTAGACGATTCGAACTCCCCTTTTTTCACTATTCTTCTTCTCCAAGTTTTCCGAGCGAATTTTCTGCATTTTTCGGCGATTTCCTCACTGTTCCGGCATTCTCCCACGACCCCTCCGCTCCAGGTTTTACCGTCCATCTTTCTCTGGTCTAGGTAACTCGCGTATCCTCTTCACTGCAATTTTGTGTTTAATCGTAGTGTAGTGGTATAACTGTTGGTGCTCTGATTGAGCGTGCTAGAAACCCTAGGGTTGGCATCTCCCATCATGGCCTGCACCTCCGCCCCTCAACCCTCTCGCTCGCCCTCTTCTTCTGCCCGGGACCCTTCATCTTCCTCCCCATCGCGGCAAGATCTTGAAAATCTTCCTTCCCCTTCTGTTTCTGACGAATCTCAAACTGCACCCCCTCCTTCTCCATCTAAGAAAAAAGGGAAAAAGCCCCGCCAACCCCCCAAAAGTGTTCCTCCATCCCGCCTTGGTGTCGCGGAGGTGGCAAAATTGAAAAGCAAATGTAGGCGTCCTGCTGGTTTGAAGTTCGAGACCTTCTCTAAAGATTCAACGCCTCCTGAAAGCCTTCGTCATCCCAAGGTGATAGTTGTTTGGAAAGCGCAGATAGATGCTGGTTTAAGGCTTCCTCCCCCTACCTTGCTGGTTGACGTTTGTAATTACTTTCACATCCCCTTTTTTCAAGTCGCTCATTCTGCTATCCGGAGGTTATATGCTTTCCATGTTTTGTGCCGGGCTAACGGCGTTGGGGACACCGCCAAGCTATTTTGTCAGACCCAGACCCTTCGCATGCAAGGCAATCCTTTGTATAGTTTTGCCTCTCACCCTAAATATCCTACTACTTTTCTTTCCTCCCTGAATTCCTTGGATAAAGGCTTCCTGGAATATTATTGTTATGTGCGCACCCTTCTCGGCAACTGGCGCGATTATGGTGCTTCGGAGCTGGAATGGCATACAAGTCGCACTACCTATAAACCAGCCTCTTCCGAAGTCCCTTCTACCCGTGACCAGAACATTATAGCTCACCTTAATGCTATGAATAAGGCCCAGCCTCTAGACTGTAGGTACCTGGCCAAGAACAATTCCTCTCTGGCATATAATGGTCTGTTTCCCCTGTATCCAGAGAGATCAATAGGTAAAAAATATACATTAGAAAACACATTAGCTTTTGTTACCCTGCTTTTAATGATGTGAAGTTTTGGTTTGCAGATATGTCTTGGAGATCGAAATGTGGGGACAATTTGCCTGACACCCCTTCTCTTGCTGGCCGCGGAGCACATGGCCCAAGCGGTTCTGCTTCCGGAGCAAGTCCCTCGGAACAGCCTACTGGGTCCGCACTGATCCCCATTCCCCCTGTAGTTGAAATCCCAGAGGGGAATGTGGAAGCCTCGCGCCCCTTTGATGCGGAGGAAGTTGATGCGGGTGCTCTTGTTCACAGGGGGAGGCACTCCAGCGCTGGTGATGCCGCTGGCACCCGTGAAGAAGATGTCCAAGTCGTGGATATCACCGATGAGGTTCCTTCACCTGATTCGGCTCCCGATGCCACCCTTGCTGATCTTACGAAGAAGAGGAAGAGAGGTTCCCTGATCTCTGTGGGTGAGAAGGAGAGACAGGCGAGCCTGAAAAAGGCTGGTAAATCTTCAGAGCCAGCAAGGAAATCTGCTGGCGGCGTAAAGATTCTTCCCTCTGCTGGGGACAAGGGCAAGGGGCCAGCTAAGAAGTCGGCTAGTGGTTCAAAGGTTCTCCCCTCGGCCGGTGGAAGGGGTAAAGGCAAAGCTGTGGTGCCCCCGGCTGACGAACCAGAGGATCTTGTCCCTGGGCCGATTTCGAGTTTATCGGGGCAGGAATTGATTGATGCCGTGATAGCTCGAGTCCATTCGAAGGACCAAGAGAAAATGGAGAAGCTGACCCGATCGACTTTAGCTACCCATCTCTGCCGGTTGGCTCTTCAGGTATCCTGCATCTTATGCTTTTTGTTAAAGAAAAACTTTTAAATTACTAACCTTTTATTGTTTTGTTGGAACCCATTTTATTTTCTTGCAGGTGGAGTCGGGAATGTGGGGGGCTGTTAAGTGCATCCATGACTATGAGATGGCAGAGAAAGAGAGAGAGACGGAACAAGCGGACGTGGCCAAGCGTGATGATGCTGTCGCTGGGGTGGTGGAGCGTCTGAGTAAAGCTGAAGCAGAGGTTGCTGAATTGAAAGATAAATTAGCCCAGGTGGAAGTGGAAAGAGCGTCCTTGGCCTCCGAACTGTCGAGGGCCACAAAGGAGAGCCATGAAAGCTTGGCCCGGTTCAAAGCTGGCTATGAAAGAGACTACAGGGAAGCCAGGCGAGGCTGGAAAAGGATACTTGTGGAAGCTCAGAACCGCGCGTATGTCCTGGGGGCCTGAGATCAACGCCTGGAGTACTTCTTGTCTCCGCGAGGTCAACACTTCCTGGGGGTGATGCTGGAAGGCACTCTGGAGTCTTTCAAAAAGACTCCCGAATACTTGGAGGATTTCGGACCCCTCTTTGCTTATGTGATAGAGCAAACAGCTTCCAAGGCATTAGAGATGGCAGGGGCCACCCCAGAGCAACTTGCCACTTTGAATTTCAGAGCCCTGATGGATAACCTCCAGGACGAGGAAATAAACAAGCGGATGGGAATCCCTGAGCACTCTCCAGAGAAGCCAGAGTGGTGGTACCCTGTGCTAGAGAAAGCCATTCCCTACTTTTCTCTTGGGATTGGATCTGACTCGCTGCCCTCTGCTCCCGTGTATGCGCCTGCGTTCTCTGCTTCCCTGGCGCGCTTTGTGAACCGGCTGCGGGATCCCTCTGGCGAGAGCTCCCGAACATTTTTTCAGTTCGGCCTAGAGCCCCCTCTGCCCTCTGACTTAGCGGCTTCTGCTTTCACCGACTCTGCCTCTTCCTCCGCTGCGGTGGAACAGCTGTTCGACCTGTACCAAAATGAGGATCTGTATGTGCAAGAAGCTGCAAAGTTGTTGGATTTGGGAGTTCGTCTTCCCCAAGTGGTGGAGACTGGCCTGTTGCCCGTATTCACAGAAAAAACCGTTTCTGGCCACGCTTCTGCAAGTGGTGTTCCTTCCCCCATTCCATCTGCCTCTGCTCCTGTCTTCCTCTGCTGTTGCCCCAGCTGCCTCTGTCCCTCCCTCCTAATGCTCCTGTCTTTACCAAAAGGACTTTTTGTAACTCTTAGATTTGTATAAGCTGAACATTTACCTTTAATTTTTGATGTATAGCTCTGCCCTCCGGGCACATTTTAATGAAATTTCCTTCCCTTCCTCGCCTCTTTCGTCTTTATTGTTTATATTGTTTTTGTTGCTTGTTGATGATTCCTCTGGTGAGGACTCTGATGACTCCTCTGGCGAGGATTTTGATGACTCCTCTGGCGAGGATTTTGATGACTCCTCTGGCGAGGATTGTGATGACTCCTCTGGCGAGGATTGTGATGACTCCTCTGGCGAGGATTTGGTTGACTTCTTTGTTGGCAATTCCGTACTTCCCCTCCAAGCTGCTTCCCATCCGTGCTGCTTCCCATCCGAGCTGCTTCCCATTCAAGCTTGAGCACTCTGCGCGGAGCATGGAAGACCCAGAGGGTGCAACCAACTTTCGCGGCTTACGATTAAATAGTAACCCTCTGCGTGGAGCATGGAAGGCACGGGTGGCACGACCAACTTTCACGGCTTACGATTAAATAGTAACCCTCTGCGTGGAGCATGGAAGGCCCGGGTGGCACGACCAACTTTCACGGCTTACGATTAAATGAACACCCTGCACGAGGCTTGGCAGACCCGGGGGGTGCACACCACCTCTCGTGACTTACGGTTAAGGACAACCTCTGCGCGGAGCATGGAGGACCCGGGGGGTGTAACCAACTTTCGCGGCTTATGATTATGTGCCACCTCTGCGCGGAGCATGGAAGGCCCGGATGGCGCGACCAACTTTCGCGGCTTACGATTGAATAGTAACCCCCTGCACGGAGCATGGAAGACCCGGGGGGTGCGACCAACTTTCGTGGCTTACGGTTAAAGGTCCACCCTGCACGGAGTTTGGCGGACCCGGGGGATGCACACCACCTTCCATGGCTTACGGTTAAGTGAACACCCTGCACGAGGTTTGGCAGACCCGGGGGGTGCACACCACCTCTCGTGCCTTACGGTTAAGGACAACCTCTGCGCGGAGCATGGAGGACCCGGGGGGTGTAACCAACTTTCGCGGCTTACGATTATGTGCCACCTCTGCGCGGAGCATGGAAGGCCCGGTTGGCACGACCAACTTTCGCGGCTTACGATTGAAAGAACACCCTGCACGGAGCATGGAGGACCCAGGGGGTGCCACCAACTTTCGTGGCTTACGGTTAAAGCAACCTCTGCGCGGAGCATGGAAAACCCGGGGGGTGCAACCAACTTTCGCGGCTTATGATTAAGTGCTATCTCTGCGCGGAGCATGGAGGGCCCGGGTGGCGCAACCAACTTTCGCGGCTTACGATTGACAGGAACACCCTGCACGGAGCATGGAGGACCCGGGGGGTGCCACCAACTTTCGTGGCTTACGGTTAAAGCAACCTCTGCGCGGAGCATGGAAAACCCGGGGGGTGCAACCAACTTTCGCGGCTTATGATTAAGTGCTATCTCTGCGCGGAGCATGGAGGGCCCGGGTGGCGCAACCAACTTTCGCGGCTTACGATTGACAGGAACCCCTCTGTTCTCGTTGAGCGTGACCCCTCTGCTCTGGTGGAGCGTAATTCCTCTGGTTTGCCCTAGTCTTGCTGAGAAGCAATTTTGAATTTGAAAATTGGGGACTACGGGTATACACCCTACTCCCCCCTCTGGTGACATGTGCAATACTCTGTTATGAACATGTTGGCCCAATTATTTCTTACTCCCTTTTCCGGCCCATAAGCTCATGCGGGCCCATTACCCCTTAGCCCCTTTCTTAAGCCCAGAATCGCCTCTATATATATCCTCTTCCGATCCTTCAAACCCTGGATTCTGTTGATGTTTTGCCTCCCTAGATCGGTTGTAAGGCACTTAAGTAAGGGAATTTCCCCTCTAAACACTCACATCCCTGAGGGCTCCGCCTTTTCCCCTGTGCTTCTGGTGTAGATCTCTAACTTTGTGGCTGTAACGAGTGGAGTTCCCTTGCTTGAGTGTTTTATAGCCAGGCTTCTCAGATCTAGACGTTGATTTCCCAGATCTGGGCGTTGGTTCCTCAGATCTGGCCTTTGGTTTGTTCCTTCTCTGTATTCTTTCTTTTTGGCATTTTGACTTGTTGTTTTTCTTGGTATTCTGCAGACACAAAGTGGAGTTGAGGTAGATCTGAGAGGTGAGTGTGTCCCAGCCACAAAGAAGGATTCGGAGTGTTGGATCATGGAAGAAGAGACGTCCATCCCTGATGCTTGCTTTCCCTTTGACCTGCTAAGAAGCAGTTTTTGTATTTGTTTCTCCCTTGTCCTGCTAAGAAGCAGTTTGCATTTTGAATTTAAAAATTGAGGATTATGGGTATACACCCTACTCCCCCCTCTGGTGACATGTGCAGTGCTCTGCACGAACATGTTAAGTAGCATATGTAATGTAAGAAAACAAGAATTGAAATAAACAAACACAACACCAGGGAATTCCCTAGAACCACATATCTGTTTTATTGATATTATGGCCCCGGACCTCGTTAAAACCCCTGTGGGGAAAAAGAGTATCCGGTCTACAAGTGATTACTCCTGCTAAGAAGCAGTTATACATAGAACTTTTTGAGTGTGTTTATATTCCATGGTCTGGGTAGAGCTCTGCCGTCTGAATCCGACAATATGTACGCACCGCCTCCCAAAACCTCTGTGACGATGTATGGCCCTTCCCAATTGGCTTCGAACTTACCCACCGCCTTTAATGCATCAGCTCGCTTGAGAACCAAATCTCCCTTCGACAATTTCCTCACTCTGACCCGTTTGTCATATCCCGCTTTGATAATGCCTTTGTACTTGGCCGCTCTGACACGGGCTTCCTCCCTCTGTGCCTCCACCAAGTCCAGCTCTGCTCGGCGGAGTTCCTCATTGTGCTCAGTGTTATACGTGGTAATCCGGTATGATTCTAGTCGTGCCTCTGCTGGTATCACCGCATTGGATCCATACACCAGTGTGAATGGTGCCTCCCCTGTCGCCGTTTTTGGACTAGTTCGGTAAGCCCAAAGAACGGTATCCAGCTCCTCCACCCACTTCCCTCTGCTCTGATTTAGCCTCTTCTTGATGCCCTCACATATGGTCCTATTAGCCAATTCCACTTGTCCATTTGCCTGTGGGTGAGCCACCGAGACAAACCGCTGTGTGATATCCATTCGATCGCAGAAGTCCGCAACCCGTTGCCCTGTAAATTGAGTCCCATTATCAGACACGATGATGCGTGGCACTCCGAATCTGCAACAGATATTCCTCCAGATAAAACGTTCCACTGTAACCTCATCGATCTTGCTCACGGCCTCAGCTTCGACCCATTTAGAAAAATAGTCCACTGCCACAATGAGAAAGCATTTCCCTCCAGGTGCTGTAGGCAGCTTCCCAACTATATCAATGCCCCATTTATCAAACGGACAAGCAGCGTACATTACACCCATGGGCTCCCCTGGTATGTTGATTTTCCCGGCATGCCGCTGGCAAGCTTCACACTTGCGGACAAACTCTCTGGCTTCCTGGTTGATGTGAGGCCAATAAAAACCTGCCCGAATGATCTTGCGTACAAGGTCTCGAAATCCGGTGTGTCCGCCGCAGCAACCTGCATGAATCTCTTTCAGAGCAAAGTTAGCTTCCTCTGGCGATAAACATTTTAGCAGAGGTTGAGTAAAAGATCTTTTGAAGAGTTGATCATTGATTAGACAGTAATTTTCATAACGGGCCCTCTGATTGGACTCTCTGCTTAGCCGCTCCCCTGTCTTTAGGAAGTGTATAATCGGAGCCCGCCAATCATCCCTGATTCTCTACCGAGAACACCTGCGAAGCCTCCATCTCTCTGGTATCACAGAGTAGAATAATCTCGTCGCTCCAAGTTTGCTCTACTGCGCTAGCCATTCGCGCCAGTAGATCCGCTTTTGTATTCTCCTCCCGTGAAATCTGCTCGAGCTTGAATTCCATGAACTTTTCTTTCATGCCGTTAATTTTGGTGTGGTACGCTTTCATCCTCTGATCTTTGATATTGTATCCTCCTGAGAACTGTTGAGCTACCAATTGAGAATCTGTCCTGATGATGACACACTCGGCTTTAAGCTCTGACAAGATATGTGCCCCTCTGACCACTGCCTCATATTCTGCCTCATTGTTAGACAACCGGCAGGTGAATTTAATAGCGAACTGATATGTTCCGTATCCTGGCGAAGTGATATGTATCCCCAATTCCGCACCCCTCTTTTGTCACTGACCCATCCACATAAGCCACCCAGAACTCTGGTATGGGACGACGAGTTGTTTCTTGTATGAAGTCTGCCAATGCCTGCGCCTTGATTGCCGTTCGTGGCTCGTACTCTACATCATATTCCCCTAGTTCCACAGCCCATTTGACCATTCTTCCCGACAAATCCGCGCGCCCCAAAACTTGTTTAAAAGGTAAAGACGTGCGTACCACCACTCGATGTGAAAGGAAATAAGGCCTCAGCTTTCTTGCCGTGATCATGACTGCCAGAGCAGCCTTCTCGATTTCTGTGTAGTTGAGCTCAGGGCCCTGAATAATTCTGCTGACAAAATAGATGGGTCTCTGATGACTTCCCTCCTCTCTGATTAGCACAGAGCTGATTGACTCCTCCCCCATAGCTATGTATAAATACAACGTTTCTCCCGGAACTGGCTTGGTCAGAGTTGGGAGTTTTGCTAGGTATACTTTAAGATCTTCAAACGCCGCTCGGCATTCCTCTGTCCATAGAAACTTGGTTCCCTTCCTCAACACTTTGAAAAACGGCATGCTTCGCTCTGCCGATCGCGATATAAACCTGCTCAAAGCAGTGATACGCCCATTCAGAGTCTGCACCTCCTTGATTCCTCTGGGCGGTGTCATTTCTAAAATAGCTTTGACCTTGTCGGCGTTGACCTCAATCCCTGCTGGCGTGACTTTATACCCCAAGAATTTCCCTGTAGTGACCCCAAAAGTACACTTGGCTGGGTTCAACATGAGCCTGTGATCTCTGACTACTGTAAAGATCTCTTCCAGATCAGACACATGGTCCTCTGCCCTGTTACTCCGTACGAGCATATCGTCTACGTATACTGAGATATTCTTAGCAAGCTGTTCTTTGAAAATTTTCTCCATCATCCGCTGATATGTGGCTCCTGCGTTCTTCAGACCGAACGGCATACTCTTCCACCCATATACTCCACAACAGACGGCAAAGGCCGTTTTGGCGATGTCTCCCCTGTTCATCTTTACCTGATGATACCCTTGGTACGCATCCATCATGGATAATAAGGCACATCCTGAAGTGGAGTCCATCAATTGGTCAATCCTCGGCAGAGGATAGTGGTCCTTCGGACAAGCAGCGTTTAAATCTCGGAAGTCCACACACATCCTCCAGGTGTTTGTTTTCTTGGGTACCATCACTGCGTTTGAGATCCACTCTGGGTATTGCACTTCCACAATAGTTCATAGACCTGCTCTCTGATGGCAGCGTCCTTTTCAGCCCCAAAATTCCTTGTCCGTTGTTTTACCGGCTTGACCTTAGGGTCCACGTTAAGGCAATGCTCCGCCAACCCTCTATCGATTCCCTTCAAATCTGCGGTGCTGAAAGCGAACACGTCCGCATTTCGTCGGAGACAACCAATGAGCTCTTCTCTGACTTGATTACTCATGGCCGATCCAATCTTAGTCTGGAAACCCTCTTTCCCCGGAAATAACTCTATCATATTGCAAACATCGCTAGTGGACACCAGCGCGGTTTTCTCTGTGGAGTCTCTGTCTTTTAATAAATCCGCCAACTCTTGGCGCTCCTCTGCTGGGGCATGCACCTCGCCCACTTTCCCCCTCTTCCGGGCGTTCGACCCCTCTGTCCATCTTTCCCTTTTCTGCCCCGCTGACTGTGTGAGCATTTGCACGTGGCATGCCTTTGATGTCGTCTGATCGCCACAAACTTCTCCCACTCTTCCACCCTCGATTGGAAACTTCATTTTTAGGTGAAACAAAGAGATAATCGCCTTGAATGCCGTCAAGGCGGGTCGGCCGAGTATGACATTGTACGAGGGTTTAGGCATATCCACCACTAAGAAACGTACCATCTTTGTTTTGTTGCCCGCCACTGTACTGCCAAGAATCAACGGCAGCTCTACATACCCCAGGGGCATGACCATCTCTCCTCCAAACCCAAACAGAGGAGCATTTGTCGGCTCAACATGAGCGTCAATTCCCATATTTTGGAGACATTCCTTGTACAAGATGTTTACAGCGCTGCCCGAATCCACGAAAATACGGTGAATAATGCAGCCGGCAATGTCCGCCGTGATGACCAGCGCATCATCATGCGGATACATTAATGTGCGTATATCCTCTGCTCCAAAAGTGATTGCCGGCTCCTCTGCCGCGCTGGTGACTTCCATGACCCTTTTAGGATAATACCCTGTTTTGACTGCTCTGACGACTTGCTTTTTAGCCCTATTTGATGTGGGCATCCCGTTTTCCCCACAAATCATGTGAACTTCCCTTCTATACGGGGGGGGGAGGAAGAGCTTGTCTGTCTGCCCCTTCTCTGCGATGATCCTGGTTGTCATCGAGCCTGCGATCTCTGTTGTTGTTCCCCTGCTCTCGTCGCTGATCCCGGTTATTTCTTTGATCCATCTGATCTCGCTGATCTCTCTGATCCCTCTGATCCCGCTGATCCCGCTGATCTGTCCTCCTCTGACCTTCATTTCCCCTATCAATGAAGTGGTCGAGACATCCTTGGCGCACCAATAACTCCAATTGGTGCTTAAGGTGTCCACAATATTTCGTGTAATGCCCGAAGGAATTGTGATATTCACACAACTTATTGTTAGGCCCTTCCTGCGGCGGCCCAGTCCGGTAGGTCCCCGGTGCCCTAAAGAACGGCTGATCCTTTATCAGATGAAAAATTTCTTCTTGTGGTTTGATCAAGGGCGTGTATTCGGTAAACCGTGTTACTTCATTCACTGTGCGCTGTTGATTAGATGGCATTCCTCCCTGGGGTGGGAGTATTCTAGGAGGCAACCCTCTGAATGGGGCCCTATCTTGCTGTCTTTGTCGTTCAGGTGCTTCCTCAGCTTTCTTGACTCTGTGTTTCTCATTTTCCACCTTCCTCGCCATTTTGGCGTCCTCCAACTGTAGATAACCCGGCAGCCTTGCCATGATGTCATCAAAATCCCTTGCTGGTCGAATTTGTAATTCGTCAAAAAAGATCCCTGGCCTGAGTCCTCTGACATAGGCGCAGTTTTTAATTTGTGATTCTGCCTCTGGTACCTCCAGAGCGGCAAGGTTAAACCTTGCTGTGTACTCCCGAAGCGTTTCTCCCTGCTCCTGCTTAATATCCATCAGCGAAAGGGCTGACTTCCCTACCCTCCGTGAACTCGCGAACTGACGTAGAAAACGAGTCTGTAATTCTTCGAAAGAGTGAATGGAATTTGGGGGCAGCGTCCCAAACCATAACTGAGCTGGTCCAGTAAGGGTAGTGGAGAAGATCCGGCACTTGATGCCCTCTGTGTACATGTGCAACGTAACCAACCCTTCAAACCGATTGAGGTGTACCTCCGGATCGGTAGTGCCATCGTAATCCAGTGAGATGGGCTTGTAGCTTCTAGGTAAGACATCTGCCAAAATATCGTCCGAGAAAGGACTGCGGTTGCTGATCGGGTGGAACCTCGATGTCTTAGCTCTCTTGTCCCCCTTATGCCTCCCCTGTTCCCTTCTGTCTCTGGGTACTTCATGAGCGTGGCGCTTGTGGACTCTATATTCATGTCTGCCAGAGGAATACTCCGGCTCTCTTTCCTCTGACCTCTCTGTGTAGCGCGATTTTTCCGATCGATGGGACTTCTCCACCTGGTGCGATTTTCCTGACCTTTGTTCCCTGTCTTCCCTTCGGGATTTCTCCCTCAGTGATTCCTCCAGATCCTGGAGTTGATGTTTTAGCTGAGACACTTGGTTTTTTAGCCGAGCTTTCTCCCTTGGTCTCTCTTCTTCGAACACCAAAGAGACGGATTGGCTATCAGACTCGTCAACCCTCTCCTTTCTCACAACGCTGTTGAGTCTGACCCGACTCCCCTCTGGTCTTCTTTCCACTTCCCTGTCAGCAGGGTCCCCTTGCACTTCCAGAGGCATCGCAGCTTGTTTGTTGATTGCTAAAGTGTTTACCTCCTGAGCAGCGGGAGGTGGGGCCTCAGTGCCCTGCAAAGTAACTGTTCCCACAAGTGGAGCTACAGTGGGAACAGTGGACAACATGGGAGTTCCTAGTGCCTGACGCACAGCGGAGTAGTGAAGCAGCGCCATCATCTGTTCCATCGACCCAAACGTGATCTGTCCCGCTCCAGACGCGGGAGTTAAGCATGGCATGTCGGATCCTGGAGTCACCAGAGCAGATCTCTGGAGACTTGCATTCAACCCTGTCAACGGAGTGGCGGGAATAGCCTGAAACCCTGGTGGGGCAGTGAAGGTAGCATTGCCCTGTAGGCCAGGGAACAGTGAAGGTGGCACCTCAGTGGTGAGAGCAGCGGAGTCGAACTCCCTTTCTAGGTTGCGGTGAGCATCTGATGATCCCATGGTACCTACATGTAAGCAAAGTGAGAAAAGTCTCAAGGACAAAAGAGCAAACCCTCCGTTACCGACGGGAGTCCCAATATAAGAAATCCAATAAAGAATCCCGAGCACCGGTACAAAGACCGTTAAAAAGTTCCGAGTAATTCTACACTCTGGAAAATAAACCCAGAGTATAGATTGAGGAAAATAGAGCCCTCAGTAAAATCCAGCAGACGCGAGATACCCAGAGACAAGTACAAACAGAGCAACCACCGGAAGACATGTTAGCACGATTCATTAAACATGATAACAAAAAGAATTATGTAAAATACTACCATAATACGAAGATTAGTCAAGGAAAACATGGAGAACATGAATAAAAGTTTCCCATAAGTGAAGATCGTCCACAAAACAATAATATGAATCTCACCACCACTAAGACGAAGCGTTTAATTATCATATTATTGAGGCAAATATCTTGCATCGACGACAATAAATACCCTTGAAATCGGAGGCTAGCCACAAAACCCAAAGATCCACAGCAAGAAACCCCAATATATCAGGAACAGAACAGAACTTCCAATTTAATCGTCGAAATCGAAGATCAACCACGACAAGCATGGAAAACCCCCATAAACCCCCGATTCAACGATACAAAGCAAGGATTAGTCACCAAAACATAAGAAGTAACGGTAATTATCGGTCGCAAACAAAGAATACCCACGAATTAACAACGCGAAACCGAGCACAAAAGAAGCAAAGTACTAATCGGCGTATTATCGATGCAAACCCAGGAATTAACAGTAATAACCACATGCTTTACCAAAAACAGGATAAAACACGAAGATCGACCACAATTATCGTATTAATACGCGAAACAACCATATACCAGCAACATAAACCCAAAATATCGGGGATCCGTAAGGAAACGACGAACACCATCGGAACAGAGCACCCAATTACAATATCCTCATGCAAAACATTAGATCGGCGAAGAGAACCTCAATTCTACAAGAGAACCCCTTATTTGCAGATAACTACCCCAAACAAACGGTAAATAAACGTAAATTTCCCCTGATTCATGTTTTACGCCCGTCGCCACCTTTCCCCATGCACCCAAAACACAAATCAACGCAGAACTCAGCAGATCAACCACATATTAAACCAGAAAACGCAATTAAATGATCAAACATAGCTGGATATCCGGATTATCGGACCGATCGGTGCCAACGCCCGCAAATCCGATTGAATTCACAGATCCGCGTACGCCGGCGACCGTAATCTCACGTCTTAATTCAGTAGCTTTCCCACAGACGGCGCCAGTTGGTGTTTACGGAACCAACACCTAAATCTATAGAAGGAAACATAAAATTCTACCTAGTCGAGAATGCTGGAAAGAGTAAAAGTAGCTGATCAGAAACCTTGCACGAGAGAGAAAACAACTATTGTATTCGAAAATATGAGAGAGCGTAAGTCACAGTACACGAGCTCGGGCCCTATTTATAGATTTACAAGCGGAGGGGTAAAATAGTAAAAACATCTGCGGTGCATGCGTGTTGCGTGATGGAAGGGTACGCTGGTAATTTTGATAATATGAGGGAGATCTTCCCGCGCGTTTGTTGGCTCCTCTGATGGCAATGTCTTCTCTGGCGAAGGCGTCTCCTCTGGCGGTAATGACTTCTCTGGCAAGGATATTCTTTCTGACTAGGATGCTTCCTCTGGCAAAGATAACTCCTCTGACGAGGATACCTCCTCTGGTGAAGATAACTCCTCTGACGAGGATACCTCCTCTGGTGAAGATGACTCCTCTGACGAGGATACTTCCTCTGGCGAAGATGACTCCTCTGACGAGGATGACTCTTTTGGTAGCGATGGCTTCTCTGGCAATGGCCGTTTTTCCACATGATTCTTCTGATTCATGTCCCTTCTCTGATCTGCACACATTACTCCTCATCAGTGTGGACTTTTATGTTCAAACTTAGGATATGTGCCACGTTTTCAACGATTATCACACCCCATGTTATATAATATCCAAATATACTCCCGTTGACGTTATAAACAAGGAATGTGGGTTGAAATCACAATAATTGATAAAAAAAAAAATCACCATTGTTCTTCACTACTCGGTCGAGTACTCGATGGTGAACGCCATCGAGTACTCCATCGAGTACTCCTTCAATGTGGTTCGTATCTCTTCAAATATAACGTTCCGTACATAGAGATTAATAGCACGAGTTTCATAAATCAAAGACGGTCTCTTCCACCTATAAGGTGCCTGCAATATCAAAATAAAAAGATTTAGCATCAATAAACCAAAAATACAGAAGAATAAACATAAAAAAAATCATAATATGGTGAGTACTCGGTCGAGTGCTCGGTCATCGAGTACTCCACCGAGTACTCGATCAAGTAAGCTAAACAAAAGCCTCAAATCAAATTAAACCCAATGCCATCAAGTCCGAGTACTCAATCAATCATCGAGTACTCCACCGAGTACTCGATCAAGTAACCTAAACAAAAACCTCAAATCAAATTAAACCCAATGCCAACTACTTGATGGTGTACACGGCGGAGAACTCGATCGAATACTCACCGAGTACTCGATGGAGTACTCGATCCGATATTGTGCACTATTTCAACGTACCATCGTGTTGTCATGAATTCCAACATTATCAAACATACTTCATTTCAAACCAACAATCAAGCATACAACAATGGTCGTTCAAAAAACAAACATCAAATTCTAAAACATACAAACTCTAATTATATACATATTTCTAAATAAAAATATGAATTCAATAGCAAATTTCTAGTTTTCGTACCGATGGAAGTAATGGAGGTTGTGTTTCCTCATCATGGGGATGGTCGGAATCCGTTTCGCTCATTTCAACGAAGTTAACGGCGGCGGCGCAGCTTCGAGCCTTAATTCGTGAAAAATCTGGGCTTCGACGGTTGAGCTTCGAGCCCTAGTTCTCGATTAAATCGGCGGCTGGGCTTCGGTAGCTTCGACGGCTGGGCTTCGGCGGCTTCGTCGGCGAACAAGGGCTGGGCTTTGAGCCCCAGTTCGCGTCGGGTCGGGGGCTGACAGCGTCCGGCGCGCGACTGCGGGTTTGGCTGGAAATCGAGCTGCTTGAAATCGCAGCGTGTTTAAAGAAGAAGGAGGTCGCGACGGCGGGCTTGGCTGGGCTTCGACGGCGACGGCGGAGTTGCGGCGGCAGCGGCGACGACGGGTGGTGAAGATGCTCACAGTCGCCGCCCCTTCTTCTTTTTCTTTGAAGATGAAAAAACGTGAAATTCAATTGAGAGAGAGAAGAGAGGATTGTAATTGTTTGTCTATTTTGTGAGAAAAAAATAAAAAATAAATAAGGGTATAATAGTACTTTCAGCAAAAAAGGGTTGTTTAACTTATGTTTCATAAGGAGGGGCTATATAACTTATGTTTCATAAAAAATGGGCTATAAAAAGATTTGCCTCTTTTTTTTTTATTAAAATCGAAACCCAGCTAAAATAACGGAACATTATTATTCAATATTACTCCCGCCGTTGCATACTAATGGGTCACATTTCCTTTTTTTTTTTAAATAAAATTTTTATTAAAGAGGAAAAGTGAAAAAAACGGCAGAACCAAAACCCTTGAGAGCACAGGGGGAGCAAACTAAGGGCCGAGCCTCATTAAAACCTCAGCAAGAGTAAAAAGAGTACTCGTTAAAGAAAAGGTGCCTGAGAAGCTGAGTTGGAAATTTTCAAAAGCTCCGGCCGAACCATCGCCCCTAAAAATTCCGGCTCCCAAAAGCACAGAAGAGGAACAAAACAACATAACAACAGCAAAGAAAAGGCGAAGACGGAAACATGAAGACGTCGTCGCCGTGACCCCTCGAAACCCCAACCGAGAGCCAAGATGAAACCGCTTCACCCAAGCGCAAGTCAAATCACAATCACAAATCATCAATAACGTAAACGAACGTGGCTGTGAGAAGCCATGTCAAGACCAACCGCCGTCTTGATAGCCTCAATCGCATGGAGCCACCAACCATTTGGCACCACCTCGCTTGCCATAATATCCGCCGGCTTATTACCCTCCCTGTAAATATGAGTAACCTGCAAATTGAAATCTCTAAGCAAACCTAAGGTCTTCTTCCAAGCCGCGACGAAGCGCCACGGCACCAAATAATCCCGACTTCCAAAAAGATTCACAATATAAGTAGAATCTGATTCCACCCACAAAAACCGCCAGTTCCTCTCATGCGCAATTTGAATCGCGAGAATGACCGCAAGAAGCTCCGCTTCAAAGGCAAACCCTTTGCCGCCATCTTGATGAAAACACCCACGGACACAACCGTGATTATCCCGAAATACCCCGCCCGCAGCGATCTTCCCCGGAGCTCCTAAAGTGGAGCCATCAGTATTGACCTTAATCCACTGTAGAATCGGGGGCCACCAATGCACATTCACAAAAATAGGAGGCGGCGAAGCTCTAGTCGCCACCCCAATCCTCCTAATAATCAAATAATCCGACCAACTGTTATTCATACAACCCAACTTGCTGAAGTTAGCTTCAACTTCTTTAAAAGCAACCCTAATGTGTTGAAGCAACCGCTGACTGCTATAAACCTTCCCTTTGAACACACACTCGTTTCTTTGATGCCAAATAGCCCAAAGAAGATAAATAATACCAGCCTTCCAGTACGTCAGAACTTGAGAGCTAGGCTTATGATTCCACGCTGCAACTAAGAAACCATGGATATCAACATGCTCACCATTAAAATTAAACCAGTTCAAGAACTCCTCCCAAACATGTCTAAGCTCGCTGCATTGCCAGAAAAGATGATCGATAGACTCCCCACTCCTATAGCAAAAACAACAAAAATTAGGCAAAATCAATCCTTGCTTAATGAGGCAATCGAAAGTAGGTAATCGGTTATGAATCAGCCTCCAACAAAGCAACGAACGTCTAACCGGGATGAAATTTTCCCAAATCCAAGAACCCCACTTAACAATAGGAAACCCATGACAGCGTTTTGAGAAAGCTGCGGCAGCAGAGACCGTACCATGCACAGAACTTTTCCAAAACCTATCATCCGAACCCTCCCCTACAGGAAGAAGCAGGATATCACAAATGATTTCCGGGAAGACATTTAAAAAGTTTTGAGTGAAATGCCAGATCCCCTCATAATAATAATCCGCCACTGAGCAAGTCAGCGTCTCCAAAAGGAAATCCGAGACACCACAGCGCTTCACAAGAGAGTAACCAAGCCAATCATCTTTCCAAAAATTGATCGAAGTTCCTGCACCCACATAACAATAAGCCTCATCAAGTAACTCAGGGATTTCCTGCCTCAAGCCCAACCAAATCGAAGACGCCGCCGCCTTGGTAGGACGACAAAGCGGCGTCAAATATCTACTGCGCATAATCTGATGACTGAAACAATGCCCACCAATAATGTTCCACGCCATCTTCATCAAGTAGCTCTTGTTCATAATATCAAATGAACGAATTCCAAGACCACCCTCCTCCTTAATAGCACACACCCTCGCCCAACTAACCGGGCAGCTGGGTCTCTTGGAAACATCGCCAGTCCAGATAAAATTCCGACACTTCAAATCCAGGTCCTTAATGAGACTTCTCGGCCAGCGATACACCATCATAGAATGCGTAATAGAACTCTGAATCACAGACTTCACCAAACAAATTCTACCAGCCATAGAAAGCTGCATGCCCTTCCATCTGGCAAACTTGAGAATAATCCGATCATGAATTGCACGCAAGAAAGAGGCTTTGACCCTCCCAGAGAAAATAGGCACGCCCAGATAATTGAATGGCAGAGAACCCTTCCTGAAATTTAAAATATTAATGATATGACGTCTCAACCTGTTAGGAGTCTTGTCCCCAAAATAAACGTGAGATTTCTCCATAGAACAGATCTGACCCGAGATAGAGCCATAAAACTCCAAAATATGAGTGATCTTACGAGCATTCGCAGTCGTTGCACGACCAAACACCAAAATATCATCTGCATAAAGGAGATGAGTAGGGAAAGCAGTACCTCTGGTCAATTTCATTGGAACAAGATTACCAGAATCAACACAATTCTGGAAGAGGACACTGAGCACATCTTCAGCAATTCCAAATAAAATTGGGGACAAAGGATCCCCCTGCCTGACGCCTCTAGAACACTGAAAATAACCACAAAGATTGCTGTTATAAAGAATTGAAAGTCTTGCAGAACGAAGAATAATAGCAATCCATCTGATGAAAGTTTCAGAGTAGCCTCCAGCTCGCAAAACCTTAAGAAGAAAATCCCAACGTAAGGTATCAAAAGCCTTTCTGATATCAATCTTACAAGCCATGTTAACCCCCCCATGAGAACGCTTGAGGCAATTCACTCCCTCAGAACCAAGCATAATGCAGTCATGAATGGAACGACCGCGAACAAAACCATACTGATGCTTGGAAACCATCTCCGCCGCCACACCGCTCAGTCTCGTGGCCAAAACTTTTGAAATGATTTTGAAAAGGAAGTTCGAAAGCACAATAGGCCTCAGATCAGCAACAGAATTCACCGTCTCTTTCTTCGGAATGAGAATCAAAGTATTGGAGTTGCAACCCGTTGGAAGATAGGAAGCCACAAAGAAATTCCTAACAGCCTCCCAGATATCCTGCTTAATGATACTCCAGCAAGCATGATAGAACCTACCACAGAAGCCATCCGGACCCGCAGCACTGTGTGGATCCATGTCAAAAACCGCAGCGGTAATCTCCTCCTGATCAGGAATCCTAGACAGTAAGGCATTCTTAGCGGAGGAAACCTTGTGATCAATTACAGCCTCAATCTGCACAATATCCACCTCAGCTGTCTGATCTTCAGCAAAGAGACTAGTAAAAAACTGGACAATATGACCACCAATCTCATCCTGATCATAAACCATCTGATTATTAATCTCAAGATGGGCAATCATATAAGATCTCTTCTTGTAACGAAGCAGGGAGTGAAAAAACGAGTTATTCCGATCTCCATCATGCAGCCACTTGACTCTACATTTTTGACGAAGCAGACTACTCTTTCTGGATAAAGACACATTAATTTTCGCCTGAGCTAAAACCTCTGCGTCAAAAAGCGCATCTGTATACCCTTCCTGTGAAATCTGAGCCTGAATCTCCAATAACTCCTGCTGCGCAGTAGCGATTGAAATATCAACATTCCCAAAGACAGTTCTATTCCAATTTTGCAGCTCCTTTCGCAGCCGTTTAAGTTTAAACATAACCCTATAAATCGGACATCGCGTGTCCATCGGGTCCCGCCAAGAATTCTCAACGAAACTCTCAAAATCCGGATGACTAGTCCACATATGTAAGAACTTGAAGAAACGACGACTAGTCTGCTGAGCTTGGCAACAAATAAGCACCAATGGTGCATGATCAGACGTCACACGGGGAAGAGCATGTGACGTTATAGACTGCCAGCTATCTGAGAAAGAAGTCGAAACAATGGCCCTGTCAAGAACTGACTCAACATGAGAAGGCATAAACCTCCGGCCCGACCAAGTAAATCGAAGACCAGAAGTCTGGGGCTCAACAAACCCAGTAGCAGCAATAAAATCATTGAACTCTCTGCAAGCAGCTGCATTTGGGAGACGGGTGCTAATCCGTTCATGAGCTCCCTTAACAGCATTGAAATCACCAATGAAAACCGTCTGACCATCAAAATAATTCAGCAAATCTAGCCACAGAGTGCGCCGTTCAATATGAGAGTTTGAGCCGTGAACCACAGCAACCCTAAAGTTATGATGAAGCCAAACACAACTCAATAAAACAACCTGATCAGTAGATAACTCAATTCTGACAGAAACAACAGGATGAACGAACACCCAAATATTCGAACACATATCAACTCTGGAGTTCTGATGACAAGGAACCACATTCAAAGAACGCCAAAAAGAAGCAGGACAATTATGAAAAGCCATTTTAGGTTCCAGAATACCGACCACCAACGGCGAAAAAGAGGCACAATGCTCTTTCAGAAGAAGTTTGGTTTCATCAGTGAGCCCACGGACGTTCCAACCAAGCATGTTCATAAAAACTAATGATTGTTAGTGGATTGGGACTCCCCCCTCTCCACTTGAGCTGCCCAACTCTTAGCCGTAAAGTCAGCAACGTCACTCATAACTTTGCCGCTCTTCGATGTCCGCTGTTCAATCACATAATCCATTGGGTTATGCCCCAACTCTTTCGCCTCTTGCATACGTTTGTTAATCAAATCCTCAGATTGTTGATTACTTTCCACCTCTTCTGTTCCACGCAGCCTAGATTTAATTGTTCCTGCCGGCGGGTCCTTCTTCCCGGTTTGAATACCATGTCTCTTAGGCGGCCTACCACGCGGCCGTTTAATAGCGGAATCTCTGTTTGACTGAAGAACCTCCTTAAGACGCTGAGCTTTAATAGCTGCCTCCAACTGCACTATTTTTTTAGCCAAATCCAACCTGATCTCATCAACAGTAGGCTTTGTTGGACTAACCTCAGAATCCACCCTAGACTCGGAACCCTCGAAATCATGGACATCATTCTCCAAATTTTCAGCAAAGATTTCCTCATCCACTTCCTCACAACTGCTAGAACCCGTCTCCACAGTTTTCGAAAAAACTGCATTCAATAAATCCGGACCTAAGAGATCCAAAGCCTCTTTCCCCGAGCGCTTCTCCCGAGCAGTGAAACAATCCTCGTGAATCGAAGAACGGGAGTTATGCAACCCCACCTCCGTGTCATCACTATGCCTCTCCGACATTGTACTATCATCAGCTAAAAAATCCCCCTGAATCACCCGATCCTCCTCAGTCAAAGGACCAAAGGGATTAACATCAGTTGCCACCTTGTCAAAAGACTCTCCCTGCCGATTTTGTAGTCCTTTCGGGGAAGAAACCTGTAAAGTTCTTCCAGTAGGCTGCCAACTTTTCCCACGAGCCCTTGCTTTAGACCCTGCTTGCTTCTCAGTGGCATCATTTTTCGACTGATTGGCATGATCTTTGGCTTTGCTTTTGATACATTTGTCCCGGCTATGCCCCGTAATTCTGCATGAAGAACAATAAAGTGGTAACTGTTCATAGTAAAATTCAACAAAAATAGAATTATTGTCACACCCGATGGTCATAGAATCTTGAAGAGGAAGAGCCAAATCAACTTCAACGAGAATTCTTGCAAAATGTCCGACTTCTTTATACACAGACGGACCATCAAACCGAATCGGAAGACCGATAGCTCTGCCTATAGCCGAGAAAACCTCAGGATGCCATAACTCAATCGGCAGATAGTATAGCCGCACCCAAACTTGACATAGCGATGAAATCTCTTTGTAGGGATCAAAGAAACGTGTCCATTCCCGGAGTCGAAAAGCGCCCTGCGACAAATCCCAACCATTGCGCTGCTTAGCTATTGCCTTATCCTCTGCAGAACTGAAATTAATAATATAGAAACCCTTGGCCATAGGTGTTAGCGTCCAGCAACCTTTAATGCTCCAATGATGTTGTAGTTCTTCCTTAAGACCGAAAGTAGTTCTCGGTTTGTCCCCTTTTTGAAGCAACAGTCGCCCAATGAGAGCATGATCAAAAGTTTCCACTTGTTTCTTGTAGAATTCAGCAGGGATATCCAAGTTGTATTTACTGCCAATCTTCTCCGAATTCAAAGCCGCAAACTTGTTGGCCAAGATATCAGGCTTGCGGGCTGAACGAGGACGGACCATAGCAGCGTACGACGCCTTGATTTTGCCTTCCGAAGCCGCTACCTCAGGGAGTCCCGTAGGCAGCTGCTCAGCTGCGAGAACTTGTTGGTCAGTAGCAGAATTTCCCGCATTGAGAAGAGCACGTGCAGTAGGTAAAGAATTAACATCAACGTGATTTTGATTCTCAGCGGTAGAAATTAAAAACTGTGTTTCTGCAGCCTCCTGCTGCTTAGTGTTCGTTGGAGGAGACCTAAAGTTATTTGAAATAGGAGGGAGATTGAGTGCCGACCGGTCGGCAGAACCTGCCATCGCCGGCACTAATTGGCGATCTCAACTTCCAGAGCAGCAGCAACAGCGGCGAAGTCCAACGATCCAGACTGTGGAAACTCGTCGGCTTCGTCGGAACGGAGCTGGAGTCCTACGATCCAGATCTTTGGATCCACGCAGACGCCGATCTAGCGCAGCAAGCAGCCCTCCCCACCGTCGGAGCGAGGCAGCGGCTGGCGAGATCCAGTGACGTCGGAGCGAAGACAGCAACGATGGCGTCAAGCAGTGGCTTCCTTGAGGCGGCGTCCGGTGAGTGTTTGAGACTTGAGAGGAATATTCGACGGGTGAAGAAGCCGCGGACCGGAGGCTGGAGTTGGTGCCGGGCCGGTGGCAACCGGCGGCAGGTGCAGAGGGGAACGGCGCACAAAACGCTGACCCTAAAATCTCATTTTACAGAGAGGGAGAACGCTCCTGTTACTGTTCATCTAAGAGAGAGAATTCGGAAAAACACTCAATTCTGGTCACATTTCCTTATTTGGACGTCCCATTTTAATAGGTCATTTCCTAAATTGGAAGCTTATTACATAGCCAATCATATAACCCATTATTTAAATCATATGTCAATGTGATCCACTCATAATTATCTCTCTTACTTTGTTGAAAAACATATCTTAAAAAAAAATAAAAATAAAAAAACAAGTACTCTCTCTCTTATTTTATTAGTATAAATTATTTATTTCTTAAAATCTATGTCCGGCCCTTATGGCTTATTAATGTGGGAAGAAGGGAGTATAAAATTAAATTTAATCAATTGAGCAATTATTATTTATGAAAATAAATCCTATCTCTTTTTGCAAAATCAGAATTTTGAGAACTTTATTTGTAAAAAATTTATTTAGACAAAATGATCCAGTAAAGATAATTTAAATATGCATTCAAAAAATATATTAAACTATATAAAAATAGATGATTTTTTAGATCTTTATTTATTTGATAAATTTATGTATTGTACTCATTATCAATTAAAATTAATTAATTGATATTTGAAATATTGAAAATATAAAGTTAAAAATTCATATGTTTTCATATTCATATTTTTTTATAATTAATTGATGTGAAATGTTTCACTTTTAAAAATATGATTTATATTTTGAATATATTAAATAGATATACTTTTTTATTTAAAATAGGGCAAATTGCATGAAAATACCCCACTTTATACCAAAATCTGGTTTTTTGACAATCTTTTCAATTGTAGCAAAAATTTGAACTACCTTTCAATTTGTTGCAATTGACTTCCGGAGTAATTTTCCGGCCAACTTAATGCTGATGTGGATTCCCGTAAAGTTGATGTGGCACGCCTCGCCTGCTAATCAAACGACAAATTGCATGAAAATACCCCACTTTATACCAAAATCTGGTTTTTTGACAATCTTTTCAATTGTAGCAAAAATTTGAACTACCTTTCAATTTGTTGCAATTGACTTTCGGAGTAATTTTTCGGCCAACTAATAAGTGCCATAAGTGCCAACGGAAATCCAAAATAAAACCAAGTAAAATGGTCGTTTTGGCACTTATGGCACTATTAGTGCCATAAGTGCCAACGAAAATCCAAAATAAAACCAAAGTAAAATCTTGGCACTTATGGCACTAATAGTGCCATAAGTGCCTAACCTGACCCGGCACACGACCCGCGTGCCTGATCCTACCCAGTCCGCCTCATTAAGGGTAAAAACGTTCAAATCAATAAAAATGGTCAAATTTTGTGTTTTTTCAATGTGTGGCCATAAATTGTGTTATATGCTTCATTTTGGCTACTTCAAAATTTTACTCTTAAATAAAAGTATATTTTAAAGAGTACAAGATACTTGATGTGGGTATTTTTGTACACGATGAGAAGTAGTGCCTCTCCGGATTAGTCACACTATTTGAAGCCTGCAAGATGCACGGCTTTGGTTCTTCGCATCTGCAGAATTTTGGAGGTAAGGGGAAATTGTATGATCTCAGTCGTCCCGTTTGAGAAGAAGAATCCATCAGTTCAAAGATTTTTGCTGCAAATGAGAATTTATGGAACAAGAATTTCAACTGAGATGAGAAAATTTGGGAGAAGAAATGAGGACATTTGAAGCCCTAATCGACAAATATATAAAATTAGAAATTGTAATTTGCCTAAAATCGTGGAAAACGACATCGTTTAAGGTAATTAGAGACGCTGTCGTTTGATTAGCCGGCGAGGCGTACCAAATCAACTTTACGGGAATCCACATCAGCATTAAGTTGGCCGGAAAATTACTCTAGAAGTCAATTGCAACAAATTGAAAGATAGTTCAAATTTTTGCTACAATTAAAAAGATTGTCAAAAAACCAGATTTTGGTATAAAGTGGGGTATTTTCATGCAATTTGTCGTCCGGCGAGGCATGCCACATCAACTTTACGGGAATCCACATCAGCATTAAGTTGGCCGGAAAATTACTCCGGAAGTCAATTGCAACAAATTGAAAGGTAGTTCAAATTTTTGCTACAATTGAAAAGATTGTCAAAAAACCAAATTTTGGTATAAAGTGAGGTATTTTCATGCAATTTGCCCTTTAAAATATCATTTAATTTTGATGTTGGCCGTGTATCGCACGGGTGCGTGTACTAGTTGATGAGGAGTAGGGCTGTAAACGAGCCGAGCCGAGCCGAATACAAGCAGGCTCGAGCTCGGCTCGTTTAAATATTCGGGTGTTCGAGCTCGGCTCGAGCTCGATTCGAGCTTTTATCTTGATGATCGAGCTCGGCTCGTCACCCACATACTAAGCTCGAGCTCGGTTCGAGTTCGGCTCGGGTGATGCTCGATAATGTCGAATTCGAGCTTGAGCTCGAGCTCGGCTCGTTAGATGTTCGTATATATGATGTTCAAGCTCGAATTTGTTATAAATTTAAGAAAATCTTCTTAATTAATATGTTATTCGAGTTCGAGTTCGACTCGTTTAAGGTTCGTGTACTAACTCGATTGAAGGCTCGACTGAAGGTTCGTGAACAGGCTCGCGAACGCGAACAATCAAATTCGAACATGTTCGCGAGCTCAACGAGCCGAGCACTGTCAGGCTCGAGCTCGGCTCGATAAAAATTTCGAGCTCGAAATCAGGCTCGAGCTCGGCTCGTTTATTATCGAATCGAGCTCCGAACGAGCTTTTTTCGAGCCGAATCTCGAATAGCTCGCGAGTAGCTCTGTTCATTTACCGCCCTAATGAGGAGTAATACGTGCAGAGCAGAGAAGTGGTCTTAGCCAGAGGAACGGGCTTGTCAGAGGAGCGGGATTCATCAAAGAAACAGACTCTTGTAGAAAAGTTAGAGAAATGGACCTTACCAGAGGAACGATCTGCACCAGAGAAGCCATTCTCGCCAGAGAAATGACCTTCGCCAGGGAAATCACCAGAGAAGCCATTCTCGCCAGGGAAATCACCAGAGGAGCGGGAAAATCTCCCGCCTAAGGGCAAATTTACTATTATGCCCTCGACCACGCGAGGCGCATGTTTCAAGCACTGAATTTACTATTCTACCCTCAACGTGTAATCTATAAATAGCCCTTAGCATGTACCTTGTAAACTTACGCTTTCAATACTTTTACTACTGCAACAATTTTCTCTCGTGCTCTCAGCAATCTAGCAATCTTCTCTCACTTTTACAATCAATCTCTAGGTAAAATCCACAATTCACCGATAATTCACCAAACAAACGATCATCGTTCATTTATGCTTTACCACTAGTAATAAATAAAAGAGGAGTTTTTTTCCTCTTTTTTTTCTTTTTCTCCGCCCACCAATTTTTTCTACTATTTTTGTCTCTATTTTGTTATATAATTTAATTCTTTTCTAAACATTGTTAAATTTGATTAATGAAAAAATATTTAATATGCATCTTAAATTTAATTTAAGTTCGTGACAACATATTTAATATTGTGTAAAGATCATCAAAAATAAATTTAAAACGAATAAGTTATGAAAACATCAAAATATTTTATTTTCTCTCTCTTCGTTAAAATTTTACAACTTTTTATTTATGTTTGTATATAAAAATATTCATTTAATTATTATAACGTGTAATACTCTATAATAATAATAATGTGTAATGTTAATTTTTATTATTAAAGGTTTTATATTATTTAATAATGATAACTATCATTTCACTTTGTACAAAGTTGGAGATTTACGTTTTTAAATTAGAGATTTTATTGAGTAATTGATGTGAATTACTCCCTCCGTCCACTAATTTATGGTCTACGAGGCAAAACACGAGTTTTAAAAAAAAATGTATTTTTATTAGTTGAATGGAGAAAGGGTCCCACAATTTATTAAAGTCAATGCAATTAAGCCACAATTTATTAAATGGACCCACAATTTTGATTAAAATATGAATATAAACTTATCCAAAATAGATAGGACATAAATTGGTGGACGGATCAAAAAGGCAAGTAGGCCATAAATTAGTGGACGAATGAAGTATTTTATTTTATTTTGAAAATATATTGTACATTTATTTATATTTTAATTATATTTAAGATTTATACTTATTTATTTAAACATATTGTTTAATTTTCATGTGGCATGGATGGACATACTAGTTCCCATAAGTCTGCACTTATCAATCACTCTAAAACCCTAAACCCTTGTAAAATCCCAAAAATCCCATATCCCAATTCAGTCAATGTTTCAAGCCTACTCGCAATCAACTGCAATTGGAAGTCCAAGAATGTTTCCAGCGTTAAGCAGATCAAGTTTGCTCCGATTGTATTCACGACCAAGAAAGTTGATCGCTTTTAGAAAATCACCCTCTTGCAACATTTCCGCAGCAGCTACTCCTGTCGAATTTTCACCAAAATTCTCGGCGTCAAGGATTAGAAATTTGTTTTCCAGAATCAGCCCCCTCAGGAAGGACCACGATGTTGTCCAGGTGCTCGATCAGTGGGTTGCCGAGGGTAGAAAAATCCATTACCAGGAATTCCAACGTATAATTCGCGATCTGCGGAGCCGCAGACGATTCTCGCAGGCTCTTCAGGTTCTTCCTTTTTCCGTGATATCTATTTAAAAGTTTCAATAATTACTGTTTCTACATATGGGTTTGCTTATCGTCGTGTTTCTGCACTTGCTTAGTTTGAAGTTTTGCCTATCATAAAAATGCATTCAATATTGTTTGTTATGTCTATAAGGCATAGCTCGAGTGAGATTAATTGAGCATTAAGCAAGTCAATTTTGGTTCTAGTCGGGTCGGGTGGCCCTACGTACGATGGTACTTGTTATTCGTTTTTTTTAACACATCGTGGCGGGTGACAAGAAATATGACCTATGATCAAATTGTTGATTGACTGATTATGTTGGCAATCTGATAGTATAGTGTATTCCTTTTCTAGTTTCTGTGGTTACAACTTGCTCCATTTGAACTTTGAAAATTTGATATCTGACATTGCAGGTCTCAGAGTGGATTAGTTGTAATGGTGTATGTAAAATGTCCCCAGGTGATTGTGCTGTCCATTTGGATCTGGTTGGTGTTGTCCGCGGATGTGAAGCTGCGAAGAGCTACTTTAGTAACTTATGCGACCAAGACAAGAACGAAAAGACGTATGGTGCTATGTTGAACTGTTATGTGAGAGAAGGCGTCTTAACGAAAGCCCTTCTCCATCTGCAGAGAATGAAAGACATGGGATATGGCTCATCGGCTATTACTTACAACAGCATCATGGTCCTGTACAAGAAAGCAGGTCAGCTTGAGAAAATTCCTGAGATTCTCTCGGAAATGAGGAAGAACGGTGTGGCTCCTAACAGTTTCAGTTACAAAATGTGCTTGAGTTCTTTCGGTGAGAGATCTGATCTTGGTGGCATGGAGAAGCTTCTAGATGAGATGGAGTCACTAACTGACATTTCCTTTGATTGGAGCACGTATTCTATGGCTGCCTTTCAGTTCATAAAAGCAGACGAGAAGGAGAAGGCGCTTGCTTATATGAAGAAGGCGGAAGAGAAGCTCGATAAAGATGCTATAGGCTATAATCACTTGATCTCACTCTATGCCCACCTAGGGCAGAAAGATGAAATGATGAGGTTGTGGGCTTTACAGAAATTTGTATGCAAAAAGCAAATCAACAGAGACTATATCACCATGTTGGGCTCTCTGGTAAAGCTTGGAGAGCTCGAAGAAGCCAAGGCCGTGCTAGATGACTGGACTTGTTCTTGCCACACATACGACTTCAGAGTGCCGAACATACTCCTGATCGGGTATTGTCAGAGGGGTCTCCCCGATAAATCTGAGGCAATGCTTCGGGAAATTATCAAAAGGGGAGAAATTCCAACTCCCAACAGCTGGTCCATCATTGCTACGGGATATCTGGATAACAGCAATCCAGGGAAGGCTTTGGAATGCATGAAACGAGCAGTGGCTGCAAAAGAAGGCAATGACAAATGGATGCCGAAGGCTGATCAGGTTGCGAGGTTGCTAGAGTGGCTTGGCGAGGAAGGAGAGATTCAAGAAGTGGAAGCTTTTGTATGGCAGCTTAAGACGGTGATGCCGGTGAAAACAGAAATGTACCATACCTTGATTAAAGCGAGTGTAAGAGTGGGTAAAGATGCTGGTTGGGTTTTGGATCAAATGCGAAGTGATGATATCGCTGTTGATGATGAAACGCAGAAGTTGCTTTGCAGATGACCATTCCATCCTTTTTTTAATTATTATTTTTATGGTAAATGTTGATATGTTTCACATCTGCACTTTTAATGAAAGAAGTAGTAACGTGCAGATGACCAAGTATTCCTTGTTTTTCTTCATAAATCATATCACTTAGATCATCCACATTGATTAAATCAAGTCTTAATTCATTGATGCTCCGGTACCACTTATAAGTTAGGGTGTTTTTAACCATGAATTTAGTTTCTAGCTTTCAAAAGTATCACATAACTCTCACATAAGTCAGTTTCTTACTTTTTGAGAGTCTCATCATAATACACACTTCCTTTATATATCTATATATGTTTTCTAATTAAATTTATTTGCATTATTATTAATATAATATTTATATATTTTGGTTTTATTGTTAATTTAAAATTCTATATTTTAAATTATCTAATATAATAAATTAAATTGACTTTATAATTATACTCATGCAAAATTCATGTAGACATTCCAATGCAGTACTCTCACCCATTTGCATGTACTCATCAAGTCGCATATGCCAATTGTCGAATAGTTGCGGTGCATTTTTGGAGGAGAGGTGATAGACCATTCCTTCCAGCTACATCTTGCCTCAATATGAAATAGGGTGAGTAGTTGCTCATCGCATCAACGATCTTGACAAATAACTCTCTTCGCATTCAGAATCGACGGCGAAAAAGAACTCCATCGTAGATGGGTTCGTCACAGAAATAATCATGAACGAGACGATCATGGTAGCTTTCATGCTCTCGATCCCTATATTTTTTAGGACCGCTTTTCCTTTGTGAAGTTTGAGTCGCTGCTTCGTCTGCATCAAGCATAGCAACCATCTCTCACATAATCGGATTGGTTGCCTAATCTCTATGGTATTGCTTCCACATTTCATCAATTTAATGTGGACTAGGAATATCAAACATTTTTTATGTTGGGTTTGGATGAAAAGTGAGTAGTGGTGAATGAGATGAAAGGAAGTCTGAGATTTTTGTGGTTTAGTGAAGAATGAAGCACTTTTATATATACCCAAAATATTTATGACCGTTTAAATGTCAGTTGTTGGATTATAAATGTATATTTATTACAATTTTGACTGTTGAATGTCAGTTGTTGTGGTTGTTGGATTATAAATGCATATTTATTACAATTTTAATCGTTGAATGTCAGTTGTCGAATTATAAATGTATATTTATTACAAGTTTGATTGTTGAATGCCATTTGTTGTGGTTGTTGGATTATAAATGCAACTCGGATTAATACAAAAGTAACAAATTCAATTACACATAAGTGTTATTACAAATACATTATCTTCAAACTACAGAAATATACATAGCACACTTAAATACAAAATAGATAAAATACACTTACAAGTACAGAAATAGCTAAAGCACACTTAACAATAGATAAATGATACATAAAAGTATTACTTCCATCCATATTTAGCCTTGATTTCAGCTACCACCTTCATGTGGTTGTATAGTTCATCCTCCAACATGCCACTAGTATCCTGTTTACAAAACTTAACATATTGGAGCTTGAGTTGTTCCTCTTGAAGGCTCAATTGTCTAGTCATAGTCTCTTGCAGATGCTTCCACTTATCTTCGTTGACTGTAGATGTCATTTTAGCCTTTTATTTCTCTTGTCGTTTAGTTATTTGTTGTCCCATCGGTCGCATCTGAGGCCCAGTATCAGTAGAAGATAGACTATCTGTTTCATAATTTTTGGCTTTTTTTTAAGAATCCTGTGGCATTTGTTGAGGAGTCCATTTCTCGCAAGTTTGGATGATCTTCCATACGTGCAAGAACCTGAAGTCCTTGTTCTTTGGATCATCGTTTCTCCATGCTCTTTTTGCCGCCTTCAATACATCGTCATCGTCTTGTCCGCTCGCTCGATTACTCCAAAAATTATTGTAGATACCTATCCATTTATTAATATCTGGATTGATTTTATAGTAATGTTTTTTTACCTGCGAGTAACTTCACTCAACAGTGCCCTCCGGCTTGCACTTGTTGTAGTAGGCAACAATTTTCTCCCAAAAATTCATTCTCTTTTCTTGATTGCCAATAATGGAGTTGGTGCTGGTGTTGTATCAAGCTTTTACAAGAAGAATGTCTTCATCATGCGTTCAAATTGCCTTTGTCTCCTTTGCCTTTGCAATGGGTTTACTAACTTCCACGACGACAACATCATCATCATCAACAAGTGGAATTTGTGAAGAATGCTGAGGAAACTGAAAGCTAGTTTGTTGACATTCGTTTGGTGGAGGCATGAAATAGATAGAAGGAATGTTGGATGGAAATTGTGGAGGAAAACATGATCCAGTAGGAGAGTTGAATGAAAATTGTTGAGGATGATTCGGACCACCAGGAGAGTAGAATGAGAATTGTTGAGAATAATTCGAACTGCTGAGAGATGAATGGAAATTGTTGAGGAAAATTCGAATAGCGGGGAGAGTTGAATGGAAATTGTTGAAGATAATTTGAAGACATCTGATAGTTGTATGAAAATTATTGCTGAGGGTAAGACATGTGATGATATTGTGAATTTGAAAAATAGGGACCTTGAAAAGTTTGGGAGCTTGAATTACTAAAGTCGAATTTTGAGAGTTTGAATCCGACATTCTACAAGTGAAAATGAAGAGAAGAATAAAATAATAAAATAGAAATGTTTGAGAGATGTGCGAAGAATGAAAAATTGAAGGAAGATATATATATATATATATATATATATATATATATATATATATATATATATATATATATATAGGAATGAGATCATATAGATCCCAATGCTTATAATAGATCCCTAGATCCAAATCTTGACCACACATTTATGACATGTGGCGCATCAAGATGGTGACACGTGGCAAGGAGCTTCCAAGCATTCCAAGGCAAAATCTGGAGGGGTAAAATTGGAATGTAATTTTCGGATTTAATAATTAAAAAAATATATATATATTTTTAGATTTTCTCAAAATAGATATATTTTAGATGCATATAGTTTCACACAAAGATGTATAAAGTTTTCACATGAAATGCATAACTTTAAACAGAAAAATGCATTTAATTTTTCCAGTTTTGGTATTTTCACCACCCCACCCCATACCACCCCCCAATCCAGCCCAGACCACCCCCCAACCCTCCCCATTACCACCCCCCAAAAATAGGCATGTTTCACATGCATATAAAATCAAACAAAAATGCATAAAGTTTTCACATAAAAATGCATTAAATTATACAAAAAATGCATTTCATTTTAATAAATCTGGTAGTTTCGCCACCCCACCCCTGCCCCACCCCCACCCCCCCTCCCCCACCCCCAAATTTTTTTTTTCAAAAACTGATTTTATAATTGCTGGCCCACCCCCACCCCCCTAACCCCCCCCCCAATTTTTTTTTTATTTTTTTAAAAACTAATTTTCAAAAAAAAAAATTTGGAGGGTGGGGTGGGGGGGTGGGTGGGTGGGTGGGGGGTCAGTGGTCAGAAAATCAGTTTTTGAGAAAAAAAAAATTGTGGGGGGGTGGGTAGGGGGGTGGGGGGTAGGGGTGGGTCAGTGGTCAGAAAATCAGTTTTTAAAAAATAAAAAAAATAAAAAAATTTGGGGGGGAGGTGGGGGGGTGGGTGGGGGTGGGGTTCTGGGGTGGGGTGGGGTTCAGGGGTGTGGGGTGAAATCTTATGCATTTTTATATGAAACTTTATGCATTTTTATATGAAAGTTCATGCATTCTCGTATGAAACTTTATACATCTAAAATATACCTATTTTGAGAAAATCTATTTTTTTTTTTTTCAAAATTTACATTCCAATTTTACCCCTCTCCAGATTTTGCCTTGAAATGCCTTGTCACGTGTCACCATCTTGATGCGCCACATGTCATAAATTTGTGGTCTAGAGTTGGATCTACGGATCTATTATAAGCATAGGGATCCACCGGAACCCAACCCTATATATATATATATATATATATATATATATATATATATGAAAATTAAGAATTAGACATTATGTATTACTCGTTATATAAAGTTTAGCCATTAAATATAAAACAATTGAAGCAATTACAAGAATTGGAATTAATCGTTTCTAGAATTACTACAAAGCAACAAAATGTGAAAAAGCCACCAGTTGAAAAATAAAAATGAAAAGGAAGAAAAGCAAAATATGAAAATAAAAGGCAATCATAAATAAAAAGGGAGAATAATCCAAAGGAAAAAAGATGGAAAATAAAATTAAAAAATGGAAGAGGGCCCACAAGTGTTAGGTTGAAGCTAGGTGCGAAATGAAACTGGTTTCCTCAATTTCGTTGTTGTACCCAGTTTCGAAAGTTCCAATGCTATTTTCAAAAATTAGAAACTGGGATTTCCACCTGTTGGAGGCACCCTTAACTGCTGCATTGGCTTACTCATCCTGCTGATTCAATAGAACTAGTATGTGCCCGCTCGTGCGATGCACGTATCATCGAAATTGAACAATAGTTTAAATAAATAAATATTAAATAATATAAAAGTAAATATAAACATATATGATCTCAATAAAAAAGAAATTATCCACAATATAATCTCAATAAAAATATCAATCTGAAAACATTCGAATTTTCAATTTTTGAAATATTTTTGAAATAGCAATTAACTGATTTAATTGATAATGTGTATAAATATATAAATTATGAATATCAAAAGCAAGTATAAATGATAATGAGTATCATTATGGATCATATAATATTCTAAGATGTACAAAACTATTTATTTACATATAGTATAACTATAGATTAATATAGTTTTCGAATACATATTTAAATCATATTTATGTGGTCATTTTGTTTATGCTCAAATTTTAAAATAAAGTTACTATAACATATACAATTTTTTTATCAATTGGAAAGTGAAAAAATAAAGGGTTTAACATGAGATATGTATCATTCATTTTCAAAAATAAAATGTATACAATTTCGGTAAATTTAAATAAATGTGCTATTGCAAAATTAAACTCTTCAATTTACTAATATATAGTAACAACATAAAAAAATAAAATGAAAGAATATGGAAAAAGGAATTAAAGAACTGTAACATTTTAAAAATGAGAAATGAGAGAGGATATGATAGAGGAGGGAAGAGAGAGAAGAGAGAAAAAAAATAAATTTGTGACTTTTAAACTATAATAACTTATGGTTTTAAATTTATTTTTTATAATTTTTACATCAAATTAAAGATATTGTTATTATCTTTAATTTAACATCCATATTGAATATTTTTTTATAAATTAAAGTTGATGATTTTAAAAGAGAATCAAAAACTACAAAAAGAAAAATAAAGAGAGAGAAATTTTGGTGGAAAAAAATTTACATTAGACTCCTCTTTTATACTATTATATATAGATTAGTTTTGATTTTTAACTTTTTCATTTAATTAAAATAACAAATTTAAATAACATAATTCTTAAAATTAAAACTACATTAATTTAAAATACGAAAATTAAAATTACATAAATTAGAAATACATAAAATTAAAAAAAAAAAAATCAAACATCCCTAGCTCTCTGTCTCGCTAGGATCACAGCCACCCGTTGTGCATGTATTTCTCGTTGCTTGATTTCATCCTTGACGTATCCATGAATAAAATATTATTGTTATGTATCTCTCGCTTGAGCCGATTGTTTTTCTCATAACTTCAGCGAATTTTGGTGAGATTTATGCGCGTTTCGCCCATGAATTCCACATACTCGGGAGGAGAGATCGAGTCTTCCGATTTTTTGCCCTTTGCCGCCTTGTTACCTATTGGTCGAGAAGAATAAATTTCTTTGCCTATGACTGAAGTAGTGAAATCGCCACTCTCCAACATCTTTGTCCTCTTGAAGGAATGAATGTCGCCTCAGAGGTACAAGGACTTGAACTTTCGGTTCGCCCAGAGAATCCTCCACGCGTTCCACCACTTGAATGGAACGCCCTTATTGCGCGATGTATATAGCGTTTGCTTACGCCTTTTCCCGGATCATGTAGTCGAAATAACCACTTGGCATTGGCTTCTACCCATGTAGCCTCCCAAAGCTTGACCTCGACAGTGACACGGGCCCAATGCGATTTGACTTGGTGGATGGTAGACGACTCGGCCACCGTGACGTTTACTCGATCTAGTACTCGCCCACAATAGGGATCCCCTTTTTGGTCGACACCACGGATGGCATCGGGCGGTGAGATCGGTCTCCTCGAGCGTGTAAGCGTGGCTCTCCCTTTTGTCGCCTCCACTAGCCCGCACCTTCTTCTTGTAGGCCTTTGTGTTCCTCGCTTTTGGTGGTTGTGGCTCCGCCTAGCCATGTCTTTCGCCTTGAGGATCCTTCCCCAAATTCACCGCTAAAAGGTTTGGTTGGTAGTATGGACCGAAAGATCACTAGTCCAAATTTGAAGAAAAATAATGGGGATAGTTGGGATCCATGGAAGAAAAATTTGAGAGAATGAGAGAAAGTTGAGGGAGAATGAGAGAAATTTGAGCAAAAGGATGAGTAGTTAAATACGAGGGAGAAAGATTTTAGTGTGAAAATAGTGTAGAAATAGATAGGTATTTATAGAAGAAAAATAAAATAGAAAAAGGTGAAGTCGCCATTTGAGAAAAGAAGGAAAAAAAATGGCTGAAAATAGTCGTTGCACTCCTGATTTCAAATTTAAATAATTTTTATTTTTAAATTTGTTTAATAGGCGAGTGTAATTCACACATTATTATTTATAAGGAAGAACAAGCTTGACTTATCCCATCGCCTCTGCATCGATTCGGCTGAATCGAATCACCCCATCGAATCAGCCGATATAAATGCTCTTATGCCGTTCTAGCGTAATTCCAAGATATGAAGCTCACCGAATTATCCACTCAATTGTGTTTTATGATGAAAATACATGTTTTTAGCATTATGTTTATGTTTAATATAAATTTTTTAGTCATTTTTATCATAACTAGCATTTGCACTCGTGCAACGCAAGAAAAATATTTTTATATTTTATTATATATAAAATTGATTATCATTTGATTATTATATAAAAATTCCAAATGTATAATTTAAGATAAATATATTTTAGTTTAATATAAAAATAATAAAAAATAATTCATATTAATAAAAAATGATATTGTGAAAAAAGACAACAATATAAGTTAAAAGATAATTGAAAAAAAATAGATTTATTTAAAAAAAAGAGGATAGAGGAGAGAGAATTTTCTTAAATTTTAATCTTTAAATAAATATAATTTTTATATTTTAAATCCAATATTTACATAACATATATCAAATTAAAGCTCTTGTCATGATCTTTAATTTGATATGCATATCAAATATTTTATAATTAGTCGAATTTCACAATTTTAAAAAAGAAATAAAATAGAAAAATAAGAAGTTAAAGAAAAAAAAATATATGTATAGCTTATGAATAAACCTTCAATTTTATTATAACTACTAAATTACCATTCAATTTTGAAATTGAAAACTTCATTTTTAATATAGTACTAGCATTTGCACTCGTGCAACGCACACAAAATATTTTTATATTTTATTATATATAAAATTGATATTAATTTGATTATTATATAAAAACTCTAAATATAATAAAAAAATACTACTATAATTTAAGATAAATATATTTTAGTTTATTATAAAAATAATAAAGAATAATTCATATTAATAAAAATTGATATTGTAAAAAAAAGAAAACAATATAAGTTAAAAGATAATTGAAAAAAAATACTCTTATTCAAAAAAAGAGGAAAGAGGAGAGAGATTTTTCTTAAATTTTAATCTTTAAGTAAATATAGTTTTTATATTTTAAATCCAATATTTACATAACATATACCAAATTAAAGCTCTTGTCATGATCTTTAATTTGATATGCATATCAAATATTTTATAATTAGTCGAATTTCATAATTTTAAAAAAGAAATAAAATAGAAAAATGAGAAGTTAAAAGGAAAAGAAAAAAAAATGTATGACTTATAAATAAACCTTCAATTTTATTCTAACTATAAAATTATCACTCAATTTTAAAATTGATTTGAAATCAATTTGAAATTGAAAATCTAATACAGATAAGATAGATATTTTTAGCATAAGAATAGTAACCAAGACGAGTTTGAAATGATGTTGACTCGTGGTGGTAGTTGGGGTCCACGACATCAAATTCGGAACAGTAGACACACAGAGAGTCGAGTGGCGTTTCCTTGGAGTAAAGTAGAGTCGTGTTTTGAAAGAATTAGGTATAAAGCAGCGAAAGAGTTTGTGCCCAAATCAAGAAAAATGGGCAAGGATAGACCCGCAAACGAAAACGCAGGCAAACGGCGCGCCCACCATAAATCCGATTCGGAATCCGAGCCCGACCCGGACTCTGACTCCGATCACGATTCCGACGGCACCAGGAAACGGAGCAAGCGCCACAGTAGAACCCGGAGCTCCAGCTCCAAGAGAAGGCGCTCCAGGGATTCCGATTCCTATACCTCTTCGTCGCACTCCGATGAAGACTCTTACGATTCCGAGTCGGACGAAGAGGAGAGGAGGCGCCACAGGAGGGAGAGGAGGAGGAGAGAGGAGAAGAAGGAGAGGCGGATGAGAGAGAAGGAGAAGGAGAGGAAGAGGAAGAGGAGGGAAGAGAAGAAGCGGAAGGAGAAGAAGAAAAAGAAGGAGAAAGACAAGGGGCAGAAAGGCGCCGTCACTAATTCCTGGGGGAAGTATGGGATTATTAGAGAGACTGATATGTGGTATGTTAATTTGCTCACAATTTCACCTTTTGCTTACATGTTAGGGAGTAGGCTGTTCAATTCATGGCGTTGAAAGAATGATGAATATCTTCTTGTCCTTTGTGGTTGAGGCTGAAGAGTAGCTTTGAGATGGTTATATGCTGCAAAATTGATTTCTTTATTATTATTATTATTTTTATTTTTTTTTGGAAAATAGATGGTTTTATATAAGGTTAGAGACTGCTTAGCTTGTGTTGTTTCTGCTAGCCTAGCTTTAGTTGATCGGGGTCTGTTTCTTTCGTGTCATGATAAATTAACACCATGTTTCTACTGGAAAACAATAGAGAAAATGAAAGGAAGTTAAAATGCTTGCGCAGGGGAAAGGGCGAACATCCTTCATTTTTTACATGATAAGATTATTCTGTGCCTCAAATATTTTTTTCCCTTAATCTTGCAATAACTGTGAGCTGCTATGCTCATTTTTTATGATTACTGCTTTTGGTTCCATTTCTTAGAATTTTATCGATTAACTGTTAAGTACCTTGTTGGGTTACTTTTGATGTAGTATCCATTAACATGATTTATTGTAGGAATAAGCGACCTGAGTTTACTGCATGGTTAGCAGAAGTGAAAAAGGTATTCTTTTGGATGAACTTATCAGCTTCCTTTACTACAGTTGTGTACTTGTGTTCCTTGTGAAAATTCTTGTTCTTGTATTGTTCCCATGGAATTTTAATAGTGTTCTTTATCATTGTTTTGTTCACTATATATGGCTGATGGTTCTCTCAAAGTATTTTTGTATGCTTTCCATTTTTTTTATACTGAGGAAGATATGTCTAGCAACGAAAGTTTCCATAGAACAGCAGCCTGCATATGTTTTGGGACAGACCTATTCTATCCATTGTTTTTTAGACTTTGGGGGGAGTGATTCCGTTTATGATACTTTCTGATTTTTCTGTTAACAGGTCAACCTGGAAAGTCTAGCCAATTGGGAAGAGAAGCAGCTCTTCAAAGAGTAATTTCTTGTACCTGAAAATAAGCTTGACACTTAGTGTCAAAATGACTTGACCATTCTTCCTTTGTACAATATGCTTTTATTGATGGACTAAAATTTCCTAATGCTTGTCTTCTCTGCAGCTTCATGGAAGATCATAACACAGCAACCTTCCCATCTAAAAAGTTAGTCCTCTTTCCTTTTTTACTATGCTACCTCTCAAACTTTATTGGTTTGGACACATATTTTCTTATTCCTCTTTAAGATGTTTTCTTATCGTTTCTTTCGTTGTGGCCTTTTGATAACGAGCGCCGACCATGAGTGGTTTACAAGCTGTCGTGAATTATTAGTTGCTGCTTTATGTTTTTATTTATTTTCCAGTTATGGTTTAGTATCAGTTACATTTTTATTTAAGAGTCAGGCCCATGCTTTTGCATGGGCTTTAGAGTAGGGTTTGCAACTATTAGTTATAGATTCTATTATCATTGACATTGTTAGGGTAGCTTTTGTTGATTGGGATTTTGGGACGGTATAATTACCGTAGGCCTCAGTTTGAGCAGTTCTCTTTGCAATATATCTTTTGTTTTCCGGCGTCATTCACCTTTACTCCATCACCTTTAATGGATTGTTTTTGTCGATTCTGTTATTTCATTTACCTATGTTTTTATAGTATTATTTGGGGGTATCCTCTGCTCAGACATGCAAGTACGATTGTCGCCAGCTCCATTACTTATTTCTGGTGCATGAATGATTCTTGTTCTTATGTGTGCAGGTATTATAACCTCGATGCTTATTACAAACATAAAATAGAAAAGGAAGTCAAAAAGGGATTTGCTAAAGTGCAGGAGTCCGAACGTACTGTATTCAATGATGAAGAACAGCGCAGGTGAAAAATCTTTTTCCGTTGAGTTTTACATTCTCTGATCATTACTGAATATTGTGATTACAAACCACTAGTTCTAGCATTGTTTTGAAAAATTTATGGTTCAACGACTTTTCATTAGTTTACTTTCATAATCCAAGTTTAATTTGGCTAAATTTAACAAACTGATGAAGTAAGAGTTGGGTTGAGAGCTATAAATTGCTCTTGTTTGGTTTTTAGAATTGTTGTGCAATTAGTGCCACTTTTAGTAAAATCGTAATTACATAGATATGTTTACATTTCAATATGATAAGAATCATAAGATATCTCTTTCTAGAAATATTTGTTATCATTTTTAATTTTGGATATTCAGTAATGCAGAATGGCACTATTAAAGAAGGATTTAATGTCTGAAAGTTCATTCATGATGAGTTATATCTTAATATCTTATAGAACTAACTAATATTGTATTTTTATATGGAAATCCAATAGTACAGAATGACATAATTAGTAAAGGATTTTGTTTTTTTAAAGTGAATTTGGTTTGTTTTTCAGATTACTTTACTATGATATTATCTGATAATTTCTGTGAATATTTCATGAATAAAAAGGCTTGTAATTCTGATTCTAGCACTGAAAACGTTCAAAAGAACAAAACTGCATCCTTCTACTTCTACTTGTTAGGATCGAATTTATGATTTTAAGTTTTTGTTTTCGGCCTGAAAGCTCTGTAAGTGTGAGCAAACTTGGTCAAGAATTTATAGAGTTAACTGTAACTGGCCATTCTCCATAGTCTTGATTTGAAGCTGCCCTTTTCTCATAAAGAGACTTAAAGCATGTGTTAGAAATAATTGAGGAATCCTACTGACAGCCCATTTATGCCTGACAGTATCTTATCGATTACTGAGTACAATATCTAGTTTGCTTAGGTGATATCATTCTTGTTTTTATTGCTCTCAATGGATTTTATTCAATAACTTAGTGCGACATTGAAATTTTATCTTGAAATGCCTTCCAGTCTGCATATGACTGAATGTTGTAAACTGCCTTTTCTGAAAAAAATAATTTCTGTTCACCCCCTCGGGAAGGAAAAGTTTATTTGGTATCAGCAACATGTGTCGAGGAATCATTCTCGTTTGGCTCCATTTCATTCACTACGTACTTAACCACTTGATGTTGAAACTGTCTAATGACTATTTGTATGTATTGCAAGTGACCGGTTGTATTTTCAGTTTGAGTTTCTTGCCAACTTTGATCTTCGATGATCTTTAGTCCGACACACAGTCCAGGGCTGAAGTCCATAATGTTCTTCCTTGCAATGTCCTCTGTTACAGGCTAGAACTGCAGAAAGAGCGTGAAAGACAAAAAGAGGAACAGGTGCAAGCATTACAGCAGTCGATGCAGTCTGGAATGGTATGCTGTTTATGAATAATTTTCTTCATCATTATTTTTTCTTTCTATATTTATTTTTCTCCCACTTGGAGGCATGATTGACAAATGTGTTGGCTTCATTCTCATTCTCGTTTGATATTTTTAGGCTCAAGCAATGAAAGAGCAAGCCCAACTCAGGGAAGAGATGGCTTATCAATATAAGCTTGGCAACTTTGAGGTGAGGTGACCGTTGTGTCAATATGATCCATCCCTACCGTGTCTGCTAACAGGGGTTTTCCTTTAAAATTTGTAGGCGGCAGCTGCTATTCAAAGAAGGTTGGATCCCGATGTTGCTACCTGAGGAACTATTTGATGCTTCTTGGATCTCTTTTGATGCGTTTATACTACCCAAAAAGTAGAGCGAAGCGGTTTTTAGGAGTAAGATCTGAGACGTTGGGACAGATGCTGATGCTTCAGTTTGCGTCTGAAGAATATGATCTTTCTTGTTTACGTTAGGTTTCTGTATCACAGGTGCCTTCTTTCATATTCATCTTCCAAATTTTGGGATGTAGTAGCTGTAGATTCCGTAGAATTTGTGCCTGAAACTGATGATAGAGGATATGTTTAATACATATATGGTGTGAGACCACTTTGTTAAATATTTTTAGTCGCTGGAGAAAGTTACAGATATTGAAGCTGCTAGCCATATAAATGAACGAATTCTTTTTTTTCATTGATGAAGGTTAATATTCCTGAAATTGCACTTATTTATCAGAAATTTGGGAAAATTTTAGAATAATTTATTGCATTACATTTTGTCGTAAAACTGTGCGCTTATACACCAAGACATTGAAGCTTTGGATTATGCCAAGACTTTTTCAAATGACATTTGAACTGAGTTTGAATATAAATTAGCATGATGTAGTTTTATTTTGTTTACTTATCAAATGAAATTACAAATTTACAATCTGGTTTGCTATGTGCGTGAATATGTTTATGAAATTGAGCTCAACTTAACTACTTACGATCGGGTTCGTGCCAGTACTTCCTTTCCAAAATCTTGCTTATAATGGAACATAGCTCTTAATATATTTTTAGAAGCTAACACAATAACTTAGACACTGAAAATCTGAGCAATGTGCAGGAAACTAGATGAAATTATACAAAAATGGGTTGCTGGATTCTCGAAATAAAAGATACTAATAGCCTAACAGTTTGAATAGGTGGTATACATATATCAAAACAAGCATTCAGAATTGATGATGGGGAATATATGAAATGACAAAACCACCCTGCTATAAACAAAGCTTTCAATGAAGTAAACTGAACACGTAGTTTTTGGGGAAAGTCTATAACTCCAGCAAAGATACTCTCCTCAGCACAAAACATACTCTCCAAGAAGCATTATTGGAATAATCTCTTGCTCAAACATGAATGAAAAAGAAACTACTTCAGAATTAAATGCAGTGACAACAATGGCTGCATGAGAATTCACACCAGTGGAAAAACAAAAAAGTTACTCTTCCATGTGCATGAGAATTCATTACTTACCACATGAGGAGCTAATCACTGCAGCTTTCCTGTAAACTTTGCTGATGCCGGAAACCGGTGCCACTTATAGATGATGTAGCAAGGGACCAACGATTCTGCTTCAGTAATTCAATTTATATGGCCACAATTGCAAAGAATCTTACATCAATAGAATCTATGTTAATGATTCAGTTGAAAACAGCAAACCACTGAGACATACTGGGAGAGATTACACTCCTTCCCTAGATAATAATCAGGTTAACACAAGGATTCTGTTTCTCAATAAATAGCCTAATAGAATCTGTCTATCATCTGCAAACACTACTGTCCTAATAAATGAAGATGACGAGATCCATATATATGGCAGACTAAAGCATTAGAATAGAAAGCCCACATGGTCAAAAGAGCACTATCATATAACCCAACAGCTGGGAAAAAAAGGCATTGCCGACAGTAAAAGTAATGGGCTAATTTGATAAGTGTGGTACAAAAATGTGTGAGAAGGACTTACCAGCTTGCACATTACGGAATCTATTAACCAAAAAATTGATATACACGACAGATTACAAACATGTAACCACCGAGAGAGAAGGTGTTTTCCCTGTAAAGTAATTCATAACTCTTATCAAAATTTTGAATTCATGAGACATGTAAAACCCTCTCAATTCATATTCAATTGATAGTGCACACAATACACACTCTGAGCCCACTATTCCTACAACAAATGTACAGAGGACTAAAAAAGGCAATGTAAACTAGTTCATATCAATCCAGACCTAAGTTGGGGATAAAAGTTTGAAAAAACTTTAATCAACTATAGTTCTAGAAACTTTCTCCATCCAACAGAAATCTTCATACTGGTTTTTTTTCCTTCTATTGTCGGCACAACATGATTTTATCAACAGAATCTAGGATCTAGTTGATCTTTCGTTTCCATCTCTCTGACGCTGTTCATAATGTTTTGGATCTTCTTTCCAAGTGATTGATTGTGTTCCTCAATGTGTTCGAATATCATTTCCAAATGCCTTTTGTATGTCGCAACCTTCTTTTTTTCAATTGCCAGCTGTTGCGATAGTTCCCGGATTTTATCGTGCTCATTGGGGTATTGATCATAAATGAGATCCCTTCGGCCTTTACCGGGAGTTAGAGGATGAGTATGCTCCTTTACAAATTTTGTAACTGTCCATTTACCCGAACTTACTTTTCTAACTAAAATCATGGCTCTGCAACCAACCCTTGTCTCAACCCTTTGGCGTACGATCTTCTCTCGTTTGTCAGGCATCCTGAAGCCCTCTTTGTTGCAAACCAGTGCCCGACCAATGGCAGTTCCATCACGCCTTGATCGAGAAAGCTTGCTGACACGGATGACAAAACCAACTCTTGTCGCATATGAGTTATAAAAAGCATGTGCTGCAGCTTCAGACTCAAACTCTTGGCCCACATATGGTTCATCAATAGGAGTGACGCAATTAACATCCTGCAACTCATCCAGTTGAAACAAATCCCTCTCGGAGGAATCTTCGTCCACTTTAATATCTAGTCCGTGCTGGAGCACCCCGTCAGCAGAACTCCCGACAATTGTATCGTCATCATCTGTTCTTCCTTCATAATTAGTAGAACTTCCTACTACTTCGCCATTTACATCACCATTTATCTCATAATCCATCAAAATCTTGAGCAATAACTAGCTCCTACTTCAAGAACCCTGATATTAAGAAATTCTGCAAATTAGGATCGCCTTCAGCTGGAAGGACATCAAGAATTCTCTCAAGTTTCTACAATCACTTCAAGAACTCTACCAGCTTAATAATTAGAAAATTAATTCCAAAAATTTCGACTTTTATCGACATATAAATACTGCTGGATCATTTTAGTATACTTCAGACATCTATAATTTATTTGATGCACCTTTCACAATAAAAATGCTATAAAGAAGCCCTTTTTTGTATCCATACAGTTCAAAACCCTAAACATGTAGATGTAGCCATTACTTCATACCAAAAAAATTGATGCTTTTCTTCTTCTTCTTCTTTTCTCTCGACAAAAATGCCTATCTCCTTGCCTTGAAACAGTCTAAAGCTCAACTAATTAGAAAATCAATCTTATATCTTGGAAACAGAAAATCAAAATAGAGTGAAAAAAGAAACAATTGCTTTCCCATGTTCAACCCTTGAAGTTTTACGCATTGGTTGCATTAAAATTCCAAAAAACGAGGAGTAACATACAATAGAATATAAATCACATGTTTGCAATCTCCGACATTCATGAGTTACAAGATTGGAAAATAAAAAATATCTTCATTGTAACACGCACAAAAAACATAAAAGGAAAAGAAGAGGATTGAGCAGATAGGTATGGACGATCACTCCTGATCCGCGATAATCAACGGAGAAACGAAATCGAATCGGAGAAGAAGAAGAAAGCATACCGGAGGCGGCGGCGTAGGGAGAGATTGGCGTCGCCGCCGCTGACTTTGAGGAGGCGAAGTGGCCAGTGTCCGAAACAAGTGGGGCCGCAGCACGAGCAATTGAGAGTGAGTTAAGAGGGTTGGGATTTGCGACTACCATTTTATATGCGAGGGCAATTCCGTCCTTTTCAAAATATGACATGAATTTAGTTGAGTTGAGGATATCACTAGACCTATTTTTTGTACGACTATTATTTCTGTCTTCCTTCTTGTCTCAAAAATTCATCTGCTGCCTACGCCTTTATAATATACTTTCTCTGTCCCCAATAACTATTTCCTTTTAAAACAAATTCTATACTCGATCTTATATTTATAATTTTTATATTACTCTCTTCGTCCCGTAAAGCTTGAATGGTAGTATTACTTTTCAGGCTGTCCCTCGAAATTTGAGCACTTTTTTTATATGACAATTTTTTTTACATTTGTTCACTTTTTTTTCCCCTACAACATTTAACACACAAAATACTAACTCCTTAAAATTCATGCTGAAAAGAAATTGCACAAGCTTCGCAGGACGGAGGAAGTATTTCATTGTATTTGAATTAAGTTGTGCTGCATATTGCTCAAGCTTCCCTTTGAATGTTTCAAATAGATGATTGACTTTACTATTTAAATGCAGATATTTATGATTCTGTTATAATATTGTTATTTGTCTTCTTCTTTTTCAATTTCAAATAATATCAGACAATCAACTGCTGCCATATCTGAGCTCAAAGAAACAGCTGAGAAATAAGTTATATTTGAAAAATTGTTTGAAATCATTAGACTTCAAGAGCTATAGTGTACACTGTGATTCTGTGCAAACATTGATTTTTGGTGCAGAAAATTGAAAGAGATGTTGTCATTAAGAATTTGCAAACAGAAAAAGAAGGCATACTGCATACATTTAAGCTATTCTCATTCAATCTATAAGATTTGAAGATTTGTGATACAACAACATTCTCTTCTTCACATCTGTTTTCATCTACCAAAGTATGTTACAACTACTGCCTGTAGAAGTATTAACAACAAACTAACTATAATTTTCGTTTGCGTTGCTGACTTCCTCTACCGCGGCATGGAGGAAGATCTCTGTGTCATTTCTTGCAGAATTCTGAAGGAAGCCGGGGAAGAAACAGAAACGGAAGCAGAGGAGCGAAGGAGAGGAGTACCAACCCGAGTTGAAGTCTCGTTAGCAGATGGTGGGGATTGATCGCTGATGGCAACCGTGGTTTGTTGCAGCTCGATTTCTGCAGCTGACTGAGAGCCGAACCGTGGACTGTCTATTAACTGATGATCATCTTCCTCGACTGACATGACTGTGCTAGTATCTGTGTGAATGGTTGAATCGTCTGTGAAGATGCCCAGTTTTCTCCTCCTCCGAGCTGCCTTTCCCCATCCATGGATCGTCTCTCGTATATTGTGTGGAATCAGGGCAGCCTTGTAGTTCGTTCCCATCTAAACAACGAAACAAACCAAACATTATTATATAAGATAGACAACCCCAGATTCGGGCGATCGTTTCCATCTAAACAACGAAACAAACCAAACATTATTATTCGGGCGATTGAGGATTTAAGCCATTCGTATCACCTGAGTAACTAATGCATAGAGTGGAAGGGTGCTGTAGCTGCACAAGAATTGCCCTGCAAACCTGGAGGACAAAAGCTGCAGCCTTAGTTTTTAAACTTCAGATCATCTTAGGACGAGAAAATTGAAGTTACTTAGACGTACCCAACAATTAGTCGTAAGTAGACTAGTAAGTGGTTCCTTATGAAGCAAGAATTGTAGCCAAACTGCCACTGCAATATAAGAACTTCCTCATTGTATGTTGTAATTAACAAAAACTTCAACCATATCACAACCTTGACATCAAATTATCCATCGACATTTGTAGGAAAACCATAGTTTGATACATGATAAATTCGGAATACTGATGCTAGACATATCTTTCTGGAAAACATTAGTTCCAGAACATTCCAAATTTGAGAACTTATATCCAATTTTTTAGATGGACTATAAAGAAAATAAACCAAAGCAAAAAAGGAGGACGTACCCAGAACCAGAAGAATGAAGCAAGCTCAAATGCATTCTGCCACAATGTTAACATAGATAAAAATCGTTAGTGTTGAACTTATTTTGTAACGGGACCATAACATAAACCACTAGAAAACTCAAAGGAAACACGCGATAGCCCCAGACACACACATATACACACAAATCAGTAGTGAAAAAAGTGGCAAACCTGGAACAGGATAAAATGAATCAGGGACAGCAACAGTTCTGGCTTCTTGAACCAAAACAGTTCATCTCGGGGTCTAAACTTAGGTCCATTAAAACTCCCAGTAATTCCCGCACTCTCTAATGCCAAGGTTGCTATGATATGTTGCAGCTTTGTGCCAACAAGTAGAACAAGCTGCAATTCAACACAATGCCGTTATTTAAATGAAGTAATCTCCTACTATTTGTACCATTTCTGTATGCAACTTATTGAGTACTAAACTAGTCCTAAGCCCTAAGACACAAAGTTTACATGTTTCCAAATATGAGAAGCATCATATGTTTAAGCTTTGTAACTTACAGTGACAGGAATAAGTGCAATCCAGAAGTAGAGATTGGATCCTGCAATAAAAGTTAACAGCCGAAGAATAAATAGGAGGACAAGAAATCAATTGAAAGGCATATAACAAAACGTTACTGCTAAATCAGTAGCAGGAGTAACTGAAAGCAAAGTGGACCGGGATATGATGGCAAACAGATGTTCGACACAGTGGCGGAGCCAGAAATTTACATTAGGGGTGCTAAACTTGTATGAGGGTTCGGGACTATCCCAGCCAAATTCCATTATAATCTATATTTTTTAGAATATTATATTTAGAAAATAAAATTTTATAAGTTTTTTATATTATACTCCCTCCGTCCGCCAAAAGTATTCCACTTTGGCCGGGCACGGAGTTTAATAAAATGTGTGATGATGTTGATGTAGTGGAGAAAGGGTCCCACCACTTTATGAGATGTGTGGTTGAGATTGAATTTGGGGTGGGTTTTTTGTAAATAAAGAGTGTTTGTAAGGATAAAATATAAAGGTGGATGGTGGGACCATGGCTTAAAAAGGAAAGTGGAATACTTTTTGCGGACGCCAAATATAGTAATTGTGGAATACTTTTGGCGGACGGAGGGAGTATAAAATAGCTCTAACAAACATAATAGCATTAAAATGAAATGAAATTATTTTATAGTTGGAGCCTTATCAAATGAATGATCAAGATTTTGACAAAACCTTTTTTATCTAATGAACACTATTATCTCTTTAAAGTTTTTAGCAAAATACCTAGATATTTTTTTTTTTCAAATTTCTATTAGTGTAGAAAGAGTTTTTGGAACTTTTAATTACATATCAGTATTTCACAACATATTTTTTGAGAGGTTAATTGGTTGTAAATCCACAAACTATTAGTGAATTTTGGTATTTTTCCAATTCTATAATTAACTATAAAGTTATAGATCAATATTTCACAGCATATTTTTTGAGACGTAAGTCCACAAACTATTAGTGAATTTTGGTATTTTTATATTTAAATTAATTACCTTTAAATAAAGAAACATGCAATTATCTACACAAATTATTAAAATTAAAATTAAAAATCTATTAATTGATACTAAATTAAGTTGATTAATTGATTTAAATATAGAAACTATTTAAACAAATTAATTACATATATATATATATATGTGTGTGTGTGTAAATAATAATTAAATTGATTTCTTTTTTTAAAAAAACTGAAAGTTTGGGAGTGGGCTTCAGCCCACCCTAGCCTCCATGTGATCCTTCCACACGTAAATGAGTTATAATGAAAAAACTAACTGGATCGACAATCATTTTCTAGTGATAATGTAGTTTCACCAGAAATGACCCGGGGTCAATCTCATAATTTCCTAGAGAGAGAGAGTTGCTAGAAGCTTTTAACTAACTAACCTTTTACATTGAACAGCATAAAAGCTACAACGAATCCCCAGAGTGGAGCGCTGTAAAATCCACAAGAAGGGGGCTGTCAGAAAGCTTCCACGACGACCATGGAGTAACAAAATATTATATTTAACGGATTTGAACTAATTAGCTTCGTACACAGCTCAGGCCAACTTTTACCGGAAGCATGAGTAGATTACACAAATAGATAGCAAGTGATTAATGCAATATAACCATTACAATGTACTATAATCCTTCATTTATTGGCATATGATAAGTCATTAAGAGCATTTAGAGTTTATCAACATCAACTTTAATTATCTTGGCTTTGCTGTCAGTGAAAATGATAGGAGCTTGAAATTCTGCCAATCTAGTACAGAACTTCCTTAAGAAGCATGAGCACGATATTCGATTAATGAACATTGTTAAAAATGTCAACCATTCAATACTAGGAGAATAGTCAGCATTTGAAATGATAATTTTCCTTACCTGACACCAACTATCCTTTGAAATTCCTCTTCCATAGAACGAATCATATAGCTGTGGAAATCATATGTTGATGTGAGGTTGTGGTTCTGCCATAAATAAGAAATAGAAAAGTAAGCACTAAGCTTAATTTGTCCAAGTACATCAAAACTTAAATTGATGCAAAACCAACAGAAAGAACATAGCAAAGGCGTATGAGGCAAATCCATGTACGTGGAAACAGAGTGATTAAATATCCATCCATATCGATCAAATGACTTGTTGGTTGTTGATCTAGTGAGGTGCAATTTTCTATGGAAAGTCGACAAGTAATTATATAAGACTTCATTTTTTGAAGAAAAAGTCACATAAAAGTGAAAGCATAAAGATCAAGTATGACTACATGTATAATAATCGCTTTCATGAATGTCAAAAGTATCCGTACAGATAGGCATTTCTAAATTCTAAGTTCGCAAGATAATTCATCCTAGTTGTATATTGGATTCAAGTAACTCTTAGGTCAGAATTGTCCGCAGCCTAAAGACTCAACATTATTTTGCAATTAATTGTCCAGACTCGTCGCCGTAGTTGGAAAAAATCTTGAAGTGATGGAAGTTTTTCGTGGAGAATAATGCTTTGAACATAAATCATACTCCATTATTTTTCCACTTTAGAGAATAATGAAATGAAGTTGAATGTTCACATACCGTGATAAATCCTTGTCGAAGGGTGAGGTAATCGGCACGAACAACTGAACGCCCAAACTGGCGGAAGAAGCACGTCTGGATATACATCAATAGTATCTAATCAGATGAAAGTTGTGTCTAGCCCTTCATAGAGAATTATCTTAAAACATCAACTAGTTTGAGCAAATATTTGTTAATGAATGGACAATAAGAAGTTAGCTAGTGAAAATAAAGAAAATTTCACATATGCAAATAGGTATCGTCAGTAAATCATTCAAGATTATGCTATAATCATAATCTATGTTGGACAACAATTTTATTGAACTTTTCATGCAAGATTGTAGTGAACCTACCACCCAAACAAGAAAGTTGTTCCTCTGCATAGGAGTTGATGTATGGACTCTCACAAAAGTTGATTGTCTTTGCATTGTCATTGCTCTGGTTTTTTCTGCACAGATGAAAATGCACGAGGAAATATTAAAGATACTGACTCAGTGACAGTCAAAGTATGCGTCCTTGTTGAATTTTCCATATTAGTTCACTAAAGTAATAGTTTTTTGGTACCATTCTGTGAAAGGAAAGTCTTTATAGTTTTTATTTTTTTAATTTTAAATTATTCTCCACTAGCTCTTAGATTAGGTAACCATTTAACATGGTATAATAGCGGGGCCATAAAAAGGGAATCTGCTCAAATCTCACTGCCTATCATAATATTTAAAAGATTCCAAGGAAAGTGGAGATTCCTATTGAAGTTATTAGGTATCATTAAATGATTTTCCTCTCTAAAAGCTTAAGCTTTTATATGAGATTGTAAATTCGACAGACTATTTGCCACCTACTTGAGCTGTGCGCCCAATCAAAATGGTGAATTTATAAGTTAATCTGACAAATCTTGAGATTTTAAGCAGAGGATAGCAGAATGAAGCGAAAGACTTCACTAGTAGAACTCTCTCCTCATATAAGTGTAGCATTTTAGTCTATAGCCTTCATTGGCATTTCATCAAGGGGTTGAGTTCCTCTAAAATTCACGTCTGTTACTCAAAAGATGCATAATTTCAAGAATCCATAATGAGAAATTTGGATGTTACAGTAAATACATTACAAGTTCAAACTCCGATACAAACAAATTATTTTGTATTTACCACTCAATGAATTATGCCTGTCCAAGTGAGCCTCATCCTCCCATGCTCTCCAACTGTGAATCTAGCAGAAATGTTGAGCAACAAAGATTAGAACTCTTAAAGAGGCAAATAAGTTCATGGATATTCATAAAAAAAAATCTATAAAAAAGATTACATAGTAATAGTAGAATCACATAACTAGAGATAAGGGTTGCAATAAATTTGAAAAGCATTGATAGAAATACCATATATGAAAAGAGTATGCTTGGTATTTCAGTAGTAAATAAACTGAATCATCAAAGTACTACCTTTACAATTGCCAGCAACATCGTCAAGCAGCTGTAAGATATATGTGTAATAGCCATAACAAAAATGAACCTATGGAGCTGCTCAAGTCCTTCATATGACACAAACGGTTCATAATTCTGTATAGAAGTCATAAACTTTGTAAGTTTTTATAGAGATGATGGCAAGAATAACCACATGACAACTATGGGAAAGAAACATAAGTGCATATTTTGACTAAAGATTTTATTCCGAAAACTTACCTCTGAGCAAGTATTCTGATTTAGACCCATCAACACTCGCCTGTGTACGCGATGATCAAAGAAGGCCGTCAAAAGTCCACGCTCCTGTAAATGATTATCTTCAGTTTCCTCATCGACGTCTTTCCTAGTGCATGGGGCAAATGCACTGTCATAGAACTTCGAAGGTATGCAAATGTTCGATATAATGCTTGAAGTTGCTGTAAGGAGAAGGGATATGAACCCAAGAAGCATCAACTCTGTAGAAGCGCAGTATTGACATGTGAGGCAATGAGTGGACAAAAAACCAACGTTGCAACAATACAGATGCAATCGAAGGCAAGTTTTGCATAAACAAAATGGTTCTTATTCGACATAACAAGACTTTCAAAAGAGGATTGCGTGATACATCGTATTTACCTTCCTTCATTTTCTCAACAGCAGCAAGCAAAGGTTTCCGATCAGTTTTCTTTAACCACTGAAATTGAAATAATAAGAATGCATGAGCTCATGGGAATACGACATTCAATTGCTGACAGATCGAGAGCCATACATTCCTAGTTTTTCTATGCTTTGAATAGGCATAACCAGTACTCCAACAAGAACCAGCATGTGCACACAAAGAACATCGTAATAACAACAAAACCATTCGTAAAAAGTTATACATAAGAATAAGTCCTTGCAACACCATCGTTATCACGACTTACTCAAATCAAGAAAACATAGAGGTAAGTATTTCCACTACCAACTTCACCCTCCACAATTTATAGACTATGCAAGACACATTAAATATACTTCATTGTTTCCATTAACAAAGCCAAACAGCATTATGATCCAAATCATCCATTACTGAAATCGAAACGAGTATCCTAAAATCAAAAAGGGAAATGCTTGTATCTGCATTCGTCCAAACAAGAAACACACATATATATAGCTGTTGTGAACACAAAAACAGGTAACAACTTCAACATTAAAGAGAATGCAACTCACAATTCCCAAGCGGTGAATCGATCGCTCCACGAGCAGTGAAACGGCAACAAATACGGTCAAAACAGTAGCCACAGACCATGTCGGAGTCAGAGCCAAAGACCTCAGATCCTTCTCGTTTTCTGAGGCTTCGGATTCAGACATTACGGTAAACTGAAACCTCTAAATCCACAGCTCCCCCCAAACTTAGCCCTCTATTACACCTCAATAAAACATATTCTATCAAAAACACAGAAAAAAGAAAAAGAAAATATCAAAACTTTGCCTCAGAACTATGTTCAAACACGCACTACACTGCAGAAAAAACGCCTAGTGTGAATGCAGCCATTGGTTTGGGTCTAGATTCCATGAATAAAAGAGGGGTCGAAATCAAGAAAATGCAAGGTTGTTGCTCTAATTCTTTAATCTCTGCCGCGAAAGACGGTGAATTGGGAAATAGAAAATAAACATTTGACTGAGATAGCACTCCTTTTCAACACGGGAAACAAAACAAGATTTTATTTTTTTGTGACCAAGAAGAGATTTTGAAGATGAAATGGGCTCTCCCGCAGAAATTGATCCGGGGAGATGAGACAAGAAAGAAGTTCTTTTCAATTTATCTTTTTCCTCTGTGAAAACAATTTTTATTTTCTGACAGAAAAAGGTGTTGGAATAGTTAAATCAGAGTGAATCAAGGGTGATAGGTGAGTGTTGTGGGCTGGCTGGTGGCTGGCGCTGGAGTTGTAAAAGTTTATTTAAGGTTCAACAATTGTTGCTTTCGGCCATTAAGAAAGAAGTGAGCTCCTTCCTCTCTCTCTCTCTCTCTCTCATATAGAATCCAGTTGATCAATGTGTGTCTCTCGGGATATTCATGCAATATGCAATGTCGGGAGTGTATGGGACCGCGTAATTGATGGACCATAATTAGTGTAATACAAATAATAATCGGCCTTCACTAATCACCAGCTCTAATTTTTGCCAATCTTTTCTCCCCAAAAATATTTAATAATGAGAATGTATTTTTTTAATAATGGAGGTGGCCGTGGCGCCCAGATTGCATCGTTATGAGTGTATATTAAAATGAAAATCCCTTTAGCTTCACTTGGGTAGCTGACTTGGGTAGGCTTCTCATTTCTAAAACAATAAAAAAACAAACATATTTCGTCGCTTTATTTGAATATGATCTTATAGTATTTCTTTTGAAACTAAATACGATCTTATATTATTGATCTAATATCCAATTTTTTATACACAAATTTTAATGACAGACCGTGTGCATGGATCTGATAGGTTCTACTCGCCCCGATCTGACCTAACCCGACCCGACATTAAAAATATACTTCATCCGATCCACAAGAGTGTGCATCACTTTTGATGGCATGTACATGTTTAATAAAATGTTAGATGAGTATATTAAAAATGGAGAAATAAAGAGTTAGCGATGAGGTAGTGTCCAAAAATGATAAATGCACATTCTTGTGGACGTCGCAAAAAAAATGCACACTCTTCATGTCCTCGCACCGGAGCTTTGTCAAAATTTTGACAATATTTGGGTTGGAAATTCTCCCTTCACGATAGCCAAATTCACAATCACCTCAACTCAGATTTAATCGAACATATTTGGGCTCAATTTGGTCCGATCGAGCCATAATTAAATTTTTCTAATTTCATTTTAATTATACAATTTAATTTAATTAATATAATGTTGAAATTTTAATAAAATATTAGATTATAAAATTGAAAAAGTAAATTGGAATGAAACAGAAATGAAATAATTAAAGCCTCTTTTTAGAGCTCCTTGTTGTGGAGTGGAGGCTCTTGAGTGCGGACCACCCCTTAGAGCTCTCAAAGGGGCCTTGCCATTGCTCCATCCCAAAGGCTCTAAGACCACCATTATCGGTTATAAAATGGGAGACCAGATCCCTGTCACATCAGTAAAGCGAAATTAAAAAAAAAAGTGATAATGCCGTTGAGACCATGGTTGACCTTGCCAAAAAAGAGACCATGTTTGGTCTCTCTCTCTCCTCAAGTATAAACTAATGATATTGTAACACTTGTCATTATTTAATTTGTTGAGCCGATTTTATTAGGATAATTAATAAAAACAGTATATCTTTTATATAAAATATTAAAAAAATAAAAAAAATATACCAAAATTTATATTTTTTTCATTCTCTATAGATAGAGACCACTCTTGCTATATTTCAATACAACTTCAAATTCTCCCATTTATCCTTTTTACTTATAACTTCTATTATTTGTTTCTCTATTTTTCAATGGATCGAGGCAATTTCAATAGAGACCACTCTTGCTATTATTTGTTTCTCTATTCCTTCTTCAACTCTCAAAATTTCAACCCCTCCCAAGACTATTATCCAAATCTTGCTGATATTCCAAGCTCCAATGAATTTTCAGAGTTTGATTATGCTATGAATTCAGAATTCTCGATTAATCCAACTGATTCTCCTATTTCTGAATATCACCAAACCTCTGAAATTTTTTCTGGAAACCCTTCCAACAATGCGCATAGTTGGACTGATATAGAAGATATATCACTAATGTCTGCTTGGTGCTTTATCAGTAACAATCCAATTGTTGGCAGAAACCGAAATAGTAAGTCATTTTGGAAAAGTGTTGCAGGTATGTATGAGCAAAGTCGAGCAGATAATCCAGAAATTAGAGGTCCAAGGACCTTGGAATCGTTGAGGCAACGTTTCAAACGCCTCAACAAAAATGTAACTTTGTGGGTTGCTGCATACAAAAAAGCATATGAGCGACGAACGAGTGGTCAGTCTAAAGAGGATATCGAGAAAGCAGCTCAAACAATTTATGGTAAAACTAAGTTTACTCATGAGGTGTTTGAAAAAGTTATGAGCAACTGTCCGAACTGGGAACTGAAATTGGAAAGTACTGGTTACGTACGACGTTCTCACCCAGACGACGAAGACAGTGTTGACGAAAGTCGCAGCAGCTTAAAAAAATCAAGGACAGATGAAGATGTGAATCCTCCAACCGACTCCACTCCAGAAACTCCAGGTAGTGATGCTTCGAAATTTCAGCGTCCTATTGGTAGGGATAAAGCTAAAGGTAAGGCAAAAAGAAAAGAAAAACAAACAAAATCACAATCTTCGATAGTTTCAGATGCTTTCAATGCTGAACTACGTGAAATGAGGATCACACGTGAAAAAGAAATAAAAACATCTACGTTGAATACGTTGATGAAAAAAACCCCAGTTATCTCCAGAAGAGGAAACTCTCAAACGTCGGCTAATGGCAGAACTTTATGGAATGTAATCGAACTTATGATGCTTGTTTTTAATTATTGTGTTATTTAAATTATTGTTGTATGGTTGATTTATGTAATTTCAGTGTAATTTCATTTTCTGTAATTTCAGTTTGTGCAATTTCAATGTAATTTCAGTTTGTGCAATTTCAATGTAATTTCATTTTGTGTAATTTCAATGACATTTCCAAAAGCCTTTACTTTCGGTGGCACCACCCATGTGATTTCTGAATTTTTGTCACGATAGTTCCAAAAGCATTAACTTTCGATGTCACCACCCATGTGATTTCTGAATTTTTGTCATGATAGTTCAAAAAGCATTAACTTTCGGTGGCACCACCCATGTGATTTCTAAATTATTGTCACGATAGTTTCAAAAGCATTAATTTTCGGTGGCACCACCCATATGATTTCTGAATTATTGTCACGATAGTTCCAAAAAGATAGCATGTGACACTTATCATGCTCTTGCTTATATATTTATCCATGTATTCTTTCAAATCTCAAAACAATTATCTCTTCTATACTCTAGATAGAAAAAACTCCTCTTCAAAAAATGGCCTCCAGTTCTAATATTGGTGCTTCAAATTCTAGCGATGATGAAGCATGGGAATAAAGCGTTGCCGAACATAATCGCCAACTTGATCGCATCATTGAGAATGTGGTCATCCATGCCGCAAGTCTATCTGTACAACCTACCAATCATGCCTTCAGAGCAAGGAGGCGGTATATTGAAAGAAGACGTGAGATAGGTCATGAAGGTGTGGTCGAGCAGTACTTTTCAGAAAATCCAATCTATCCCCCAAAATATTTTCGAACAAGGTTTCGCATGCGAAAGCCTTTGTTCGAACGTATAATGAACTAGCTCGTCGCCACCGATATATATTTTCAACAACACCCTGATGCAGCTGGCTGTCTTGGTATGTCTCCAATTCAAAAATGTACTGCATCCATAAGGGTGTTGGCATATGGCACTTCAGCCGATTTGCATGACGAATACTTACGAATGAACGCCCAAGTCATTCGTAAATCAGTTATCAAATTTGTTGAAGGTGTCATTTCCAATTTCGGAGCTGAGTACCTCCGAAAGCCCACTGAAGAAGATATGGCAGCTCTTCTTCATATCGGAGAACGGCGAGGGTTCCCAAGCATGATAGGTAGTATTGATTGTATGCATTGGGAATGGAAAAATGGCCCTACGTACTGCATGGGCATGGCAATATGCAGGACGAAGCGGTACGCCAACAATTATTCTGGAAGCAGTTGCATCACAAGACCTATGGATCTGGCATGCATTTTTTGGAACCCCAGGTTCAAGAAATGATATCAATGTACTTGATCGATCGCTTATTTTTTATGATATCTTGGAAGGTCGAGCACCTAAGGTCAATTATATCGTTAATGGCTGATTTATGCTTAATTGTTCTAATTTTAGGGGTTTGAATGTGCTCATTGTAAGTTAAATCTTCTGGAAATTGGTGTGTTTTATGGTGTATTTGATGCTTTTCAGGAGATTTAGGTTTTAATGGTGGAAGAGTAAAATTTTGGGGATTTTTGGCTAAAAATGGCGTTTTTACGCCAGACCAGACCAGAGTAGAGAAATCGTCTCAGACAGAGCAGCGAAATCGCTAAGTCAGAGAAGTAGAAGTGCCAGAGAAGTCGCGCCAGAGAAGTCGCTAGTCAGAGGAATCAAAAGTCAAAGAAGCCAGAGAAATCGTCGTTCCTCTGGCGATAGCAGAGAATTCACCGTTCCTCTGGCGAATGCCAGAGAGATCATCATTCCGCTGGCGAAGTCAGAGAAATCATCTTTCCGCTGGCAAATGCCAGAGCGGAAGCGATTCCGCTGGAGACCCATTCCTCTGGCGGATGCCAGAGCGGAAGCCATTTCGCTGGCGAGAGCCCCGAATTCGGCCGGAGTAGGAGTGTTCCCAGAGCGCGCATTGCAGCTGGAAGTTGCCTTATTTTAGACGATTCTATTGCCTTTAGAATTCTACTTTGCATGGCAACTTCCATGGTGATCCATAGGGAATTGAAGTCTATAAATAGGGCCATACTTTTCATTGTAAATCCAATCCAATCAATCTTTTGCCCTAGTTTTAGACGCCACCTTGCGATTTGTTGGCATCCGAAGCTTAGGAATTTACCTGCTTTCATAGTTTTTTCATAGTTTCGAGTTTTTATTGCTTTAAGTTAGATTTCAATTCAGTTTTTAGTTTAGTTTCTTGGATTGTGATTGAGTGACACAATTGCACGTTCAAGACGTTTACGGTATTTCGTAATTCAATTCAATTTATTTTTGTTTAATCATGTTTATGCTTTTCGTTTATGTTTATGCTTTCTTTTCAATTATGCAATTTAAATTATGCACTTTAGTTTCACGCCTAGATTAGAAGTCTTTAAATTTACAAGTATTTAATTCCTTAAGTTAGGTTTAATTCGAGTTGTTTAAATTATTGCCTAGGTTAAGTTTAAGTTTAATTTACGTTTAAGTTTAAGTTACGTTTTTAAATCAAAACCTTTACTGCTTTCTTTTATTGCTTTTTCTTACGATATTACTAAAAGCCCTTAAAGACTTTCCTTGAGAGATGACATTGGGTCAACTTACCATCGCTAGGATGTCCTTGTTCTATTGCAAGTCAACTTAGAGGTGTTTCTAGTTGAGTCAAATTTTGGCGCCGTTGCCGGCGAAGGTTTCAGGCGTTTTAGTTGTGTCACTTTTCTTTCTGCTTTTACCTGCTTTATTTTCCTTTTTCTTGTTTTTGGTTACTGTCTCCCTCCGGTGCGTTTAATCCGTGTGTTGAGTGCTGTGTATACAGAGCAGCCCGGAGATAAGAAAGAAGAAGAGCCAGCCATATGCCATCATGCTTCGAGCTTAAGATAGGAATTCTATGGCAGAATATTATGATATTTGTGAGTACATGACCCTTGTGGAGGAAGCAATTCCCAAGTATGGAGTTACGCAGATCCAATACCATGAAGTCATACGAACGTTGGCGAAATTGCCCAAACTTGTTAAGGTTGGGCATAACTCCCAAATACATTTGCGTGATCCTGATCCTGAGAGTACCATTCAAGCCTTCATACACGCGGTCATCTCAGTCATTCAATCGGCACAACAGGATGTTGAGTTTGTGGACGCAACAGTAAAATGCTTTGAGACTCGCGTCTTACAAGTTGTTAGTTGGTTGAGAGAAATGGTACGCCAGTGCAAGGGAGAAAATCCAGCACTGCAGACTCCAGCCCTGCAAGGTCCAGCTCTGCCTAGACCAGCGCTGCCCACTCCAGCCCTGCAAGGTCCACTTCTGCCCAACCCAGCCCTGCCAAGTGCAACGCTGCCCAATCCAGATCTGCAGAATTCAGCAATGCCAAATCCAGCTATGCAGATTCCACCTCTGACCAGTCCAGTGCTGCCGAGCCCAGCTCTGACTAGTCCAGTGCTGCCGAACCCGGCTCTGACGAACCCCTGCTAGGAAGATAAGGCAGTGCAGCAGATAGAAGGAGAGATGGAGAAAGAGGAGGTTCCTGTGTTTTTGTCGGATGGCGATGAACTAATCGATTTGTTGGATGAGGATGTGATAGAGTTAGAATGTGTGGCAAATTTGGAGGAGGATTCCACCGAAGTGTTGGAAGAGCCTGAATTAGCCTTTGCCAAGACACTAAGCGATGCCAAGCAAAACAAAATCTCTACACCCTCTATTTCTAAGGTTGTTCAATTCTATTATATCATTGCCTCTGACAAGTTCTTTTCCAATAATTTTACACAGGGATTTATCTATGATGCAAAAGAGGTGAACTCCACATGTCTAAAAGGGACAAGCATGATTCCATCAATTCTATCTTTTGGATCCGTAGATGTGGTGGATGATGAAGATGAAATGGTCCGAATAATGGAGTGGTTCAAGCTTGAGTCTGATTTCGGATAACACTTGCTAAGTCGGGCTGGCGACTTTAAAACTAGCGCTTGGTGGGAGGCAACCCACCGTTGGTTTGTTTATGTTTTTCTTGTTTTGTTTTTCTTTTTCTTTAGTTGTTTGTTTCGTGTTTTTCCTAAGTTTCGGTTGCTTTGCGGATACTATGATGCTTGGTGAGCATATCTTATTTTCAGTGCTGAAATTCTCATACTACCACCAGCGCTGCTGCCACCACCGCTGCACTTCTCCGCGCTGCACTTCTCCACTCTGCCACAGTCAGCGAATTCCCCTCTTCACCACCTCGCACGATGCTTCAGTTTTTCAATGCCGATAATCAGGGACGTTTTCTTAACTCTTCTTATTTCTTTTTGTGCCCTGAGGACATGGCATGCTTTAAGTGTGGGGGGGGGGGTGTTTTATTGCGCTTATATTTTCAATTGGGCGAGATTAGTCTTTCTATGCTTAGTTTTTGGTCTCGAATCTTGCTAGTTTGTATGAATTTGTGGAAGAGTAGATGGTTTTCGATGCGCGTTTCGGGTTTGTGTTCGTTTGGTGGTTATTCTTGTTTTACTCTTGATATATGTTTCTTGATTGTGCAAAGAATTTGAGTTTTGTTGCAACATGATTGTAAGTTAGTAAAACGTGATTTGTCCGGTAGATGCTAGAAGGAGTGTTGTCATTGTGATTGCCTACGATCGTATCTTATCTGTGAAAATGTTGGACGAATTGCCAACTTCAAAATTGCCAGCTCTGAAACATCTGGCCTGTTCTAAAATGTGATAGCTCTGAGTCTCTGCTCCTCTAGTCTAACTATGAGCATGGGAAACCACGTGAAAAGACTTTGGATTATATCCAAATGGTTTTTATTTCACGAATTATGGCTCAACTGTCGAAAATATTAAGCACACAAAGTGTGAAAAATGGTGATATTGATTATAAAGGCGATCACATTAGGGAATTCACTTCTAGCGGAGAATTGGGTCTGATCGAATTGCTTACATTACTCTTTTGTTGCTTCTTAAACTTTGAGTTACTTGCATGATCGAGAGATGTGTATTGATTGTAAAATTTTGAATTGACTTTGAGAATGTTTGGATGGAAATTAGCATTGTTGAAATCAATCTCTTCCTAGGATTCATATGGATTTTGCTTGAGGACAAGCAAAAGGATAAGTGTGGGGGGGTTGATTTATGCTTAATTGTTCTAATTTTAGGGGTTTGAATGTGCTCATTGTAAGTTAAATCTTCTGAAAATTGGTGCGTTTTATGGTGTATTTGATGCTTTTCAGGAGATTTAGGTTTTAATGGTGGAAGAGTATAATTTTGGGGATTTTTGGCTAAAAATGGCGTTTTTACGCCAGACCAGACCAGAGCAGAGAAATCGTCTCAGACAGAGCAGCGAAATCGCTAAGTCAGAGAAGTAGAAGTGCCAGAGAAGTCGCGCCAAAGAAGTCGCGCCAGAGAAGTCGCTAGTTAGAGGAATCAAAAGTCAGAGAAGCCAGAGAAATCGCCGTTCCTCTGGCGATAGCAAAGAATTCACCGTTCCTCTGGCGAATGCCAGAGAGATCATCATTCCGCTGGCGACGATTCCGCTGGCGAAGTCAGAGAAATCATCTTTCCGCTGGCAAATGCCAGAGCGGAAGCGATTCCGCTGGAGACCCATTCCTCTGGCGAATGCCAGAGCGGAAGCCATTTCGCTGGCGAGAGCCCCGAATTCGGCCGGAGTAGGAGTGTTCCCAGAGCGCGCATTGCAGCTGGAAGTTGCCTTATTTTAGACGATTCTATTGCCTTTAGAATTCTACTTTGCATGGCAACTTCCATGGTGATCCATAGGGAATTGAAGTCTATAAATAGGGCCATACTTTTCATTGTAAATCCAATCCAATCAATCTTTTGCCCTAGTTTTAGACGCCACCTTGCGATTTGTTGGCATCCGAAGCTTAGGAATTTACTTGCTTTCATAGTTTTTTCATAGTTTCGAGTTTTTATTGCTTTAAGTTAGATTTCAATTCAGTTTTTAGTTTAGTTTCTTGGATTGTGATTGAGTGACACAATTGCACGTTCAAGACGTTTACGGTATTTCGTAATTCAATTCAATTTATTTTTGTTTAATCATGTTTATGCTTTTCGTTTATGTTTATGCTTTCTTTTCAATTATGCAATTTAAATTATGCACTTTAGTTTCACGCCTAGATTAGAAGTCTTTAAATTTACAAGTATTTAATTCCTTAAGTTAGGTTTAATTCGAGTTGTTTAAATTATTGCCTAGGTTAAGTTTAAGTTTAATTTACGTTTAAGTTTAAGTTACGTTTTTAAATCAAAACCTTTACTGCTTTCTTTTATTGTTTTTTCTTACGATATTACTAAAAGCCCTTAAAGACTTTCCTTGAGAGATGACATTGGGTCAACTTACCATCGCTAGGATGTCCTTGTTCTATTGCAAGTCAACTTAGAGGTGTTTCTAGTTGAGTCAATGGCCGCGAAAGAAATATAGGATATTATCTCACTGATGGTATATATCCTCAATGGGCGGCATTTACCAAATCTATTCCTGCTCCACAACTTCGAAAGCACCAGTTGTTTGCCCAACATCAAGAGGCTGCCCGAAAAGATGTTGAACGAGCATTTTGGAGTTTTACAAGCGCGTTTTGCTTTTATCAAGCGGCCATGTTTTATTTGGGGTCGTAATATTATGGGAAAAATAATGATTACTTGCATCATCATGCATAATATGATAGTGGAAGATGAAAGAAGCACTTACCTTAACTATCACGATCCTACAGAACTCATCGAAGATCAACTAAGACAGAATACTCGTCCAAGTGAAGATGGAGAGGAAACTAATGATTTCGTATATTCTACAAATAGGATTGCAAGCCTAGCGAGCTATATGACAACTAGATCCCAACTTCGCAATAGAGAAGCTCACAACTCTCTATTACATGACTTGATCGAGCACATATGGCAAAAGTTTGGCAATGATAATTAAATGCTAGTATGTATTATTATTTTTTCTATTTCGAGTTTGGGTTATTGTAATTTCTATTTTTAGTTTGTCGTATTTTAAATTTTTATTAATAGTATTTTTTTTTCATTTTTTTTTAATTGTAATATTTTAATTTATATTTAATATTACTAAAATTATTACGATTAAAAATAATAACAAAATAATTATATGGTTGGATGGTTGGGTGGTCATTGATAAACCAATAAAAGTAGAGTGGTTGGGTTGAGATGAATATTGATGATGTGGAAGAGAGAGAAATTAATTAAATATTGTAATATGGTTCAAGAAATAACTTTAATGTTCTCATTCACTTTATTCTATTTTAACTATTCAATTTGCAAATCCAACATTTTCATTAAAATTAAAATTATTACATTACATTAATTAAAATCAAATACAATAATTACAACCAAATTACTTGAATTCAAATAAGTTACAATTGGAGAAGAAATAAGTGTTTGACATAGGAAATAGAGTATGAATAGGTGTATTTAATATAGGTAGGAATGAAAAAAAAATGTGAAATAACCGTTTGTTTGATGATGATGATGATGATGATGATGATGATAATAATAATAATAATAATCATAATAATAATAATAATAATAATAATAATAAATTTCGAATTTCTACACAATTTTACACGATTTTGTTTACTAAATATGGATGCGTGTAAACACGCGCCCCATATTAACACCATCGTGCTCAGCTCTAGTTTAATGGTCAGCATCAAGTCAAGTCAAGGAGAGGAGGGCGGGGGCGGCAGGCAAGCTCTAGCGGCAGGGATCGAGCCCTGCGCTAGAGACTGCGCTTCAGATGCTCTAAGTGATGCATGTAAAATGGAATTATAAAGATATAGTATAAGGTCATATCCTGAAAAGGAAAATGTTATACTTTTATGGTGTTTTTTTAAATTATTATTACCCAAAAAAAGGAAAAACACACTCACACTCTAACCCTCTAGGTGACTCGAATCCCCGACCTATTAGTCAAAGGAGAAGTGTCATACCAATAGACTGCACTTCATCGTCCATACTTTTATAGTGTGTTTGCTTGAGGTATAAAGAAGGGAAAGCTTCATTTGCAACCTTATACCTCGTTTGCTTTGACGTGATAAAAAATTTGAGCAGATGGTATAAATTTTTTAACAACATTTTTTCCTTTGGGAAATTGATAATTTTATACTTAAGGGAGGATGATATAATTTTATATCACCTTATGACGAATGGATAATATATTACTCATTCAAACCAAACAATCATTTTATTTAGTGGGATAAAAAGTAAACACACTATCCTTAATGAACGCCAAATAAGACAAAAGTGACATAATTTTCATGAATAAAGGGAGTAATTTTTATATTCTTTTTGTAATTTAGACATACCTAATCTTTTGCTCGAGAGTGAAGTAAAGATTTTGTCAAAATTAAAGATGATGGAAGGCTTTATAATGTTATTTTGTGTTGTCAATTTCATTATCAAACAATCGAAATTATAATTAGTTCGAAAGCAGAGCCATAGCTCTGACATGCCCCTCGCGACTCAATTACTTAACTATTGGACCTCCAATAAATAAAATCGATAATATAATACTCTTTCTGTCTCACAAAATATAAATATTTTGTTACTTTTTGATCTTCTCACAAAAATATGAACATTTTTATTTTGGTACACTACCCCATCATAATTTTTTAACTTTTCATCTCAACTTTTCATAAAATGGGATCCATTTTTCACTCATAATATACTTTTATCTAATACAATATTTCTTAAAATTCGTGTCATTTACAATTGTTCATATTTTTGTGAGACGGGTGAAGTAGGACATTTCAAACAAAATACTTTATGTCAATTTTGAATTTCAGCCTTAAATAAAGGTTTAAATCTCAACTTTGATATCGTATATAAATCTAAACTATAAAGAATATTAAGGTGACAAAAATGGTAAGAATATTAAGGTGGGTTTCTTATTGGCAAGTTTAAAAAATTACGGCTAAATTGCATAATCTCAAACATCGAGTATTAAATTACAAATTACTCTATTACAAATAAAAGTATGTAGAATTTTTTTATCAATATATGTATATGCAAATGTTTTTTTTTTTTTTTTTTTGTGAGACAAATATGTGTATGCGGATTTGATAGTGCCATTGCGCTGCCAAAAAATCGCTTATTACGAGAAAAAGGCAGATTCAGGTGCCTGGTCTATTTACACCAAATCAGATCTGCACTTAAACTTCTTTTTAATCAATTAAACCCCTAAAGAGAAGGTCCTTTCTTAACTCTAAGGTTAACTTTAACCCTTTTAATTTATCTTTTTTTTTCTTCTTTTGCTTTGATTAAAGTTTTATTTGCAACTTTAGTAATATAAAATTATACGAGGTTTTAATGTTGTTATTATTTATCCACAATTTATAATTTCGCTCAAATTAAATCTGGCATAACTTTGAGGTGGCACAATTTCAATTAAAATTACATTATTTTGTTTGTTATATATATTTAATTGTTAATTCCAATTCAATCCCTTTTTCATCCCCTCCTCTCCCCACATCTTGATTACAACACCGAGGTCGTCTAAAGAAGTGAACTCCTCGTAACAGATCACCGAAGTCGGCGACGTAAAATGTTGACTTTAGCTCAACTTCACTTAGCGCAGCACAAGTCCTTAATCGGACCAATTTTTCTTGGGTTGGATCCGGTAAGTGGAATCCTTTTCGGGGGCTCCACTTGCGCTTATTGTCGCTGACGGGCCTCTAGTTGCAGCATCAACGAGTTCTTGAGGTTGATCTCCTCATCAGCGTTGGTGAGAATAATTTACACAAATTTTCAACTAGAACAATCATCACCATAATATTAAGGAGGCGTTGGTTTGCGTGATAAGGTATCATTGATAAAATAATTCAATTTAATCAAATTTTTATTTACATGATTGATAAATAACTAAACATGCACTTTAATCATGCAATTGAGTGATTATATTAATCACCTAAAATTAAGTAGATTATTTAATTACTCTTCAATTCTATTAATCTTATTTATTTCATCCACGTACTAAATCAAACGTTCCGTAAAAAATCAAATTCTCTCATCTTATTATTTTGCAACAAGAAGCACACAATTATTATATTTGTAGAAATTAAAGTTGTTAGTTTAATCAATCTGAGGAGAACCGAAAATGAGAGTACTTCCAAAAAGAAAGAGAAGGAGAAGAGAGATAGAAACGAGGTGGATTTGTAAAAACAAAAAACCAATTTTTTTATGCATTTTCATAAGGGAAAATGAGGTGGATTTTAAATTTCAATCTTTTATGCATTTTAAAAATAAATTCCAATTTATTTAGAGTTGTGTCACTTGAAGTTACATCATGCAAAATTAAATATGTTACTGATCGTTTCACTCACATTCAGGGCGAATGGAATCGGCATGCTGATTTTATAGCGAGGAGAGGACATCAAGTTTCGGCTTTGACTACTTTCGATTGTTTCTCTACGCCTCGTTATATTTTATCGCTAGTTAGCATGGACCAGCTTGGCTATTCTAACTTTTGGTTCAAATTTCATGATGATAGTTAGTTTGATTTGGTTAGCTTCTATTTTGTTAGTGTCTCAGTTATCTTCTGATTGTAGTCGGCTACGGTCATGTATTTCATTTGTCAGTTTGATTTATATTTTTTCATTTTGATTCTGATAAGTGTTGTCACTTTTGGGCAGCGTCATGCATGAGATATTAGTTGATGTTATTTACTGATTGAGGGTCTGCCTAATCGCCTCACCCTTTGGGTGTTTTTTTTAAATAATTTTTTTTTAATATGCTACTGGATTCCAAGTCTAATTTTATTTGAGCGGAAATTCAAATTATAAAAAATCACAATAATATTTAAGTTCATATATTTATTCACATATTTCAAAATTTATCTACAAAACCAAAATACTTTAGCGTCAATAAACCCTATATAAATATGTTTGTATCTGAATTATCTTTGAATGTATATATGCTAAAAGTTCGATAGTCCAGACAAATCCAGTCTACCTGTACTAGGGGTGTCAAAATGGGCCGAGAATGGCCCGGCCCGATAGGCCCGCCCGTAGTTTTGGCCGGGCTGGGCTAGGATTTTCAAGGCCCAAAAAAATCCGGGCCTCCCTGGCCCGGCCCATGCGGCCCGCCGGGTCACGCGGCCCGCGGGCCAAAAAGCCCGCCGGGCTTTCAGGCCCAAATCGGCCCGTCAGTATATTATGTGAAAATTTCAAAAATTTATATCTCCTCCCAAATCCCAATGGACCCAACCCAATCTAAGTCCATTTCTTCAATTGACGACAATGACGAGTCAAAGTCTAACTTAAGATTTAAATTACCAATCAACAATCAATATTAAATTATTTTTACTTGAAAGATTTATTTATTTTTAATTATTTTTTGTGGTTGTTATTTGATTCCAATTGATTTGATTACTGTATTAATTCATTTGTGAATAAATTTCAGTTTTTGTTGTTTTTGCAATTAGTTTTTGTTTTTTACTTGTATTCATATTGTTTACATTAAGTTTTAGTCATATTTGTTTACATTTAATTTTAGTCAATTACGTAATTTAGATGTAGATTGTTTAAGGCCCTTTTTATTTCATCGAATTTGTCTTCAATTTTTTTCTTTAAATTTGATTTAATTTATTAATTTTTGGAACTATATATATATATATATATATATATATATTAATTTATTAATTTTGGCCCGTTTTGGCCCGGCCCGCCCGGCGGCCCGTATAGGGCCGGGCTGGGCTTCATTGTTTGAGGCCCGCTGAAATTTTGGGCCGGCCCGACCCGGCCCAAAAAATTGCCTAGGCCCGCTGGGTTGGGCCGGGCCGGCCCGGCCCGCAATGTTTGACAGCTCTAACCTGTACCTGTGTGAAATTGATAATTTTAGCACCAAAAAAAATTAATATATCTACGTGACTTTAGAGCATTGGCAACGGGGGTACTCGATGCCTTACTCGAACTCGAGTATTGCACTCGAGTAGGTCGAGTAGGCGTTGCAAGTGAGTGCTACTCGAGTATGCTCGATAATTTTTTTTTTTTTAATTCTCAATATTGCAGCACTACCTACTCAATAACACAACCACTATCAAGTAAGCTATCAAGTAGGCTATCAAGGAACCCCATTGCGGATGCTCTTAATCATATGATTGCTGACATATATAGAATAATATAATAATATTTAAACTAATATGTAGTAATAAGCATATTATATTACACTATATTAAAATATTGATGCTAATTATTAACGGCGAATCCATCATTAATTATTTCATTTTTGATTACTTTTCTTTTTGAATAAATTACGAATAAAGAAATTTAAAGATCACACGACGATAAATTCAAATAAATTACGAATAAAGAAATTTAAAAATCACATGACGATAAATTCAAATTTAATATCTCAGTTCTTGGATATTAATCATCTGCCGGTAAACTAACACACTAACACATTTTTCAATACCTTTAGGGTGCTTTCACTTTGATGGGTGAGAAAATGAGAGATAACAAAAATTTATGCCTTTAAATGTTTCCTTTTTTTTTTTCCACATTTAACACAAAAGAGAAGTTAATAATTTTTTCTTCATAAGGGATAATATTATCCCTTCATTTTGGTAGGATAATATTATTCCTTCTTGAAGTGAAAATAAAAAAGAAAAAATGATGAATTTCTCTTTTGTGTAAAATGTGGGGGAAAAAAAAAGGCATTTAAAGGCATAAATTTTTGTATCATTCATTTTCTCATTCATCAAAGTGAATGCACCCTTATAATATGTAACAGTCACTACTAGAAAAACGCTCATAGATAACGGATTTTTTCCGTTACTCAATGATCAACGCTCACTGAGGCTAATGCTCTTCTTCTTCGCTACCTTTTATTATGTTATTTCTATTTTCAGTTTTATTTATTTATTTATTTTTGAAATAACATATTTTGTGCTCGTTTGGTATAAGTAAAGGAATGGAAAGGGAATGAAATCAAGTAAAGAGATAAAATGATTGAGTGTTTGGTTTAACAACGGAAATGAATCACTAATAAAAAATTCTCTTTCTTTTGTTTCCCCTCTATTTTGAGGGGTAACAAATTGGGTGGTTGGATTATCCTCAAATAAGGATAATATTTAACTCATTACCCAAACTAAACAACAAGTAACGAATTTAATTAATTGAATTACTTTTCAATCTTCAAAAACACCCAATTAAACATGGGCGGCTTAGCTTGTAATGTTGTTCGGTTAGAAAAAGACAATTAAAGTGAAATAATTGAATTGTCTATTCGATGATTCGATCATTAGAGCATCTGCATCGGTCTACCCAATCCCACCTACTCGAGTAAGGTGGAGATCAAGTAGGCTGATGCAAAGGCCTCCTACTCGAGCAGTCGAGTACTACTCGATGGTGGTTGGCTTTGGCACGTGTTGTACACGCGCCTTAATAAAAAAAAATCAAATTTTGAAGTTTAACGGCTATGTCCGATTTTCTCTCTCTCTCTCTCTCTCTCTCTCTCTCTCTCTTTTTTTTTTTTTTTAATTTCCTATCTATAAATACCCTAAACTCCTTCTTCATTCACACAACAACAATTCTTCTCTTTCACTCTTCCAATATTTCTCTTTCAATATTTCTTTCTTTTTTCTTCAAAAAATAGCGGAACTCCAGCACGATTCTTCGTCTGATTCATCCGACGGTGTAGCTCAAGCGATCATGGAGGAGATAGAGTTGCAGAAACAATTGCTTGCTCAAATCTACACCCAATCGACGCTGGAGCCGAGACGTGTTAAACATCCCCGGTCTTACGTCCACCGTGATCGTGAGGATGCCCATCTACGTCTCATGCAAGACTACTTCAACGACAATCCGACGTACGGACCTACATTTTTCCAACATCGTTTTCGAATGCAGAAGGAGCTATTCTTGCGCATCGTCGAGGCTGTTAAAGGTGAAGATACTTACTTCCAGATGACCACTGATGCAATAGGTCGGGACGCGGTTATCCGCCAATTAGCCACCGGCGTCAGTGTGGATACTTTTCGATGAGTATCTCAAAGTCATCGACTCGACCGGGCATGTATGCCTCAAGAAGTTCTGCAAGGCTGTCATACGGGCTTTCGGAGACCATTATCTGCGCCGTCCAACGCCAGAGGACATCACACGCCTTACTTAGATGCACGAGGTGCGACACGGATTTCCTGGGATGCTAGGGAGTCTTGATTATATGCATTAGGGGTGGAAGAATTGCCCAAAGGCGTGGCACGACGCATATACACGCGGTGGTCAAGGGGAGCCAACCTTGATCTTGGAAGCCGTTGCATCCCACAATCTGTGGATTTGGCATGCCTTCTTCGGTATCGCTGGTTTGAACAATAACATAAACGTTCTCAACCAGTCGCTTCTCTTCACCGATGTGTTGGATGAAACGGCGGCGCCCGTGATCTTTGAGGTCAACCGGCACTACTACCAGATGAGCTACTACTTGTGCGACGACATATATTCGGAGTGGCGTTGCTTCATCAAGAGTCCACCGATGGCGACCAATCCGAAAGAGGCGAGGTTCAAGAAGATGCAAGAATCGACACGAAAGGATATCGAACGTGCCTTTGGAGTCCTTCAAGCTCGGTGGGGAATCATTCGAAGTCTGGCTCGTAATTGGTACGTGGAGCACCTTAAGGATATCATGTTGTGTTGCATCATTCTCCACAACATGATTGTGGAGCACGAAGGTGAAAGAGCTACCAATTGGAGAGATGACGACGCAGGACACGGGGCGTCTAGTAGTGACTCGACGGAGAGTGGTCGAGCAACCCTAGTTTTCTTCGAGGAATATGTGCAAAGAGATACTATTATCCGAGATAGGCAGATGCATGCTATACTCCAACATGATTTGATGGAGCATGTTTGAGCACGTTTCGGACCTCTAGGGCCGGAATAGTATTTTTAGGATTTGTTTTTATTTTATTAAGTTTTATGTGATTTTTAGGATTTCAAAATTAATGCAATTTAAATTTGAAGTAAATTGTGTTATTTATATTTATGCAATTAAATTTAAATGAAAAATAGAAAAATCAAAACTAAAAAAATCAAGTACGCTATCAAGTAATCCCAATGTGGCCTCCTTACTCATTGTGCAGATGCTCTTAAACAAAAGCTAAGCTGATGATAAGAAAAATGAAAATCTTCAATAAGTGCTCTTTACAAAAGAAGATGTGGAGAGTGCCTTGTTCTTATCTACTACTTTCTAGATATACACATATATATATATATATATATATATATATATATAAAGATATAAAGTTACGAGGAAGTTATTGTTTTTTTTTTATCTATTTTCTTTTTCATATATCACATTTTATATTGTAAATACTTTACTATTTATTGTTAAAAAGGTATTTATTTTGAAGATTGATCAAGATATATTGATCAAAATAATAATATAATAATCTCTTATATTATTAAGATGGATTGAAATTTTACGATATCTTAAAATCTTTGATAATTTATATCATTTGAGTCAATTTTACTCGATTCATATCTCAATAAAAAGACAAAACTGAAACAATCATAAAAAATAAATGCCAGTTAAAGTTTTAGGATTGATAGGAGCTCAGTTTTAGGATTGATAGGAGCTCAGCTTTCTAGCTAGTAACCAACGCAATTTCATTGACATGATATAATAACGTGAAATCTTTTTTTCAGTGTAATGTAATATTGTAAATATATTCTAAGTTTTAGCATTATGCAAAGATGCAGCATGATTTAAAAATGTTAGAAATATAGATTCATGCATGTGTATAGCTTAATTATAATGTATCATTCAACTTTGACAATACAACAAAGTTAATAAACTTTTACTTGAACTGATATTATTTATGTATATCTTATTGACTTGCATCTCATTTCTTTTTTCATACCATCAATTTTTATTATTTACTTTTTGTATCTTTTTAGGAGTAACGCCTAAATGAGCTAGTCATTAAATAAACAGTTCATAATTGATTTTCGAGTGAACTTTACATTATGTTGTTACTAGAGTAACATTCATATGATGCACAAATAGAGACACTACATATATTCAAAGGATTGTGGTTCTAGCATGGTGATCTCGTCGACCAATTATATAACATTCATATATATATTTTTTAAATTGGGTTTAATATAAAAGAAAAGAAAAAAAATCCCTTGAAAACACAAAGACGCAGACTAAGGGCACGAAACTTGAAAGGAGATCGTAAAACTAGAAAAGACTAAACAAAAAATAACAAATCAATAACGATAATCAGGATAGTCGTCCATTTCATCCGACCAACGTCCATGAACAATATTATTCATTGCACGCATACTTGGACTATTGCTAAGATCAACCACAAAGTCTCTCGGCTTATAACCCATTTCACCCGCATTTCTTAGAAGACTTTTAATGCTACCTTCCGGAGCTGCATACACAGGCTCCCTACTCGTGCCCTTTCCTGATCTCTTTGGACGACCATGTCCTCGTTTTGGCTCCGAGAGCATTTGCATCCCTTGATTAACTTGCTCCTCTAACCGACTAATACGACTATCAATATCCTCCGGAACAGGAGTGGGCTGCCTATCAAGACCAACCCCCTGGCGATCCACCGACTACTGAGTAATCGGTGAAATAACCTTCTGACTTGCTAAAGCCGTAGACTGCTGCTTCCTCCAAACACGGAGAATTTTCATGCTCGCTCCTGCCAGCCAACTTAGATTCCACAGATTGTCCTCCAACCTGTTGTCGTTCCACAGTCTGCTTCCCAGCCATATGTATCTCATCAACAACTCCTCCACCCTCTTTCGGAGCATCAACTTCCTCATCATTCGATTCATGAAAAACCTCTTCAACCTGTCCCTCCTCTAAAATAGCCGAGCCATCCTTATCAATTGGAACCGTATTGGCATCAAGCAAATCAGGCCCTCGAATGCCCTCGTCTTGTTTTTCTAGAACCGCATACCGATTTTGTTTCCCAACGTCAACCATCTCACGATGAGGCTTAGGCTTCCAATTATTGCGTGGTTTAACATTCTGAAATTCATCACGAGCTTTAGCATTCGTATGTTTTTCCATATCATTCACCATAACTACGGGAGACACCTCTAATTTCTGAGTTTTCTTACACTTGTCCACTGCATGCCTCGTGATCTTGCATTTGGAACAAAACAACAAAAGTTGCTCGAATCCAAACTCGACGTTAAAGGATTTGTCGGGACAATCAAAGAGAGCAAATTCCGGCAAAGGAAGGGCCAAATCAACCTCTATCAAAACCCGGGCATAATGCCCAAAGACTCTAGCAACCGTATCCCCATCCACCTTAATCGTCGTTCCAACAGCTTTCCCAATGATCGTGATAATCTCAGTCGTCCAATACTCCACAGGCAAACAATAAATGTGCGTCCACACTTGGCAAAGGGAATAGTTTTCTTTGTATGGATCAAAATGTCGAACCCATTCTCAAATTCTCAAGACACCATACAAATCCCAAATCGCACGTTGTTTTACTTTATCTTTATCCTCAGCAGACGCAAAACGAAAAATATAGAAACCCTTGCTCATAGGAATTATTTGCCACTCAGAAGCAACGCTCCATAAAACTTGGAGCTCCAACCGAATCTCCTCAGTCAATTTAGGCTTATCGCCTTTGCGAAGATAAGCCCGCCCTATGACGGCATACTCAAATTCTTTAGCACGATGTTGATACATAGAAGCAGGAATAGAAATAGTAATAACCTCGCCATCAACTATCAGGTCAGGAGTATTGAGACGATGTACCAGAACATCAGGCCTTCGAGTTCGAGACCTCGAACGAGAGATGTCCGCATAAGAATGACCATCATTGCCTGCAACATGACCGGCATTAGCATCGGGCACCCCCGACGACGTCACGAAGACGGTAGTATGAGTCATGTTCGAAGACACCCTAGGCAACAATTGATAGTCATGGCTGGGCGAGGATGGAGGCGAAGCATTGTGGCCATGGCTGGGCGGGGCTGGGCGAAATTAGAAGACACCGGTGGGGGTTTGAGGCCAGATTTGTCCTGAGTCATCAGAATATCTTTGCGCTCAGACGCAGATGGAGAGGCGCCGAACTTGTCCGAAGGCATCCTGCCATTGCGCGTAGAAACCGCGCCGCCGCTGGAAAGAGGAGGAAAGTTCTCCATCGGACTAGAAGGAGAGATGCGACCGGCCATCGAGCGACCGGCGCCGTCGGGGTTGGCGGCGGCGCTAAGAAAAAAGGTCGCTAGGGTAGAGCGCCGTATATATTCCCATATAACATTCATATATTATGATAACATTCATATATATTTTTATAAATTTATACTTCCTCCTTCTACAAAGAGTAGTCTATTTTTGTCATTTTGGGATGTCCACAAAAATTAGTCCATTTCTATTTTGGAAACTATTTATCACATGATGGGCCCTATTCTCCACCCACAATACAATTAATTATCATTATAAATAGAGTTGTAAACGAGCCGAGCCGAGTCGAATATTAGCAGGCTCGAGCTCGACTCGTTTAAATATTTGGGTGTTCGAGCTTTAATATTATTGTTCGAGCTCGGCTCGTTACCCACTTACTGAGCTCGAGCTCGGTTCAAGTTCGGCTCGTGTGATACTCGATAATGTCAAATTCGAGCTTGAGCTTGAGCTCGACTCGTTAGATGTTCGTATATATGATGTTCGAGCTCGAAATAGTTTAAAAAAAATTGAAAAAAACTTCTTAAGCCGTTGATAGCTAATCATCGGCCTGGCTTTAATCAATACCCAATTCATTTAATACGTTCGATGATCCTCGTACCTCGGGTGATTCTATTCGTAAGAAAAGTACTACTCTTCCAACCGCTTATGGATTCGGTACTCGGGCTCAAGCTCGAGCTCGTCTCGTTTAAGGCTCGTATACTAACTCGATTGAAGGCTCGATTAAAGGTTCGTGAACAGACTCGCAAACATGTTCGTGAACAATCGAATTTGAACATGTTCGCGAGCTTAGCGAGCCGAGTGCTGTCAGGCTCGAGCTCAACTCGAAAAAATTATCGAGCTCAAAATCAGGCTCGAGCTCGACTCGTTTACTAGTGAATCGAGCTCCGAACGAGCTTTTTTCGAGCCAAATTTCGAATAGCGTGCGAATAGCTATGTTCATTTACAGGCCTAATTATAAACACTTTTTTTAAAGTGAGATATTTTCTCCACTTACAATACAATAACTATTTTTATTAAAACTCGTGCCGTCCACCTTTAGGACTATTTTTGGTGGACAAAGTGAGTATATATAGTGTAAATTTAATATATTTAAAAAAGAAAAAAATCACCTTTCGTGGTATTCGATCTCACTGGATGCATTTCATAATACAATGATGTATCAATCGTAAATTTTCGTGATCAAATGAATGAAAATGGTTATTCAGCCTTTCGATAATTAAGGATTTCATTTGAACCAGTTCATATATATAGATCCTTTTCTCTCTCTATATATATAGAGTGTTAATAATACATGGTATATATTGCAATTACGTCAAATAATATTTCAACTGATAATTTTACAAAGGGTAAATATCATATTAAACTTCGAACTATACCCGTTTTATAAAAAATATCATAAACTATAAGAAATATCATCTAAAACCCCAAACTATTAAGTTTGTATAAAAAATATCCCGCATCCATTTTTCGATCCCTGAAATTGTGGCGTGACTTGCCGAATGTCAACTTGTAATTTGTATATGAATATTTTTAAATGACATGACACAAAATAACGTCGTTTCGTACCATGTCATTTAAAAGAATAAAATCCATGCCATAGTTATTAATCGCGCATCGCGTACGATCGCGCAAACCTGTCCTAGGGTGATCGCGCATCGCGAATCGCGCGCTATTTGAATATATCGCGCAGAAATAGATAAAAACATAATAAAAAATAAAGTCATAAATTCAAATAAAAATAAATATATAATTGTATTAAAGCCTCTAATCATCATCCTCATCCTCCGAACCAATGAGCGAATTAGCTCCTTCATCATCTTTGTAGAGCTCAGCATCAACCTCTTCATGATCGCCACTCTCTTCATCATCCTCGTCCACTAAACTTGGAGTGAGTGCCTTGGACGTGGATGTAGGAGCAGTTCCCTTGTTTTTCACCACTTTCTTCCTAGAATATGTAGACTTAACTTCTCCACCTCGAGATCCACCTCGAGATTGAGAAGATTCACCTCGAGATCCCCTTAGTTGATATGGTTCTTCATTCACTCCCATGGCAGTTTCTACATCACCCCAATTGAGATCATCATCATCAAAAATAGGAACATCTTCTTCATTCTCCATTCTTCCTACCATCCACTCATTCTCATCATCAACTCCATTCTCCAAGATGATAGGGTCAATTGTGTCGCGCTTATCGTACCTACGACGAAGTGCCCTATTGTACTTGATAAAAACCAAATCATTCAAACGTTGTTACTCTAGTCGGTTTCTTTTCTTCGAATGAAGCTATATGAATTAAGAAAAATACATTAGATATATATAATACTCGTAGAGTTAAAAGAATGTGCTATAATTTAAAATTTAAAAGTAACTTACGTGTTCAAACACACTCCAGTTGCGTTCACAACCCGATGAGCTACAAGTTAGACTTAGAATCTTGATGGCCAATTTTTGTAGGTTAGGTGTTGATGCCCCATACAACCCCCACCATTCAGCCGGCAAGATTGATTTCTTTGCCTTTTCGCAGCCGGTTTAGCAAATAATCCATCCACATTTTGTAAACCACCAACTCCTTGATTATTCAATCTTCTAGGCCATCAGACTTGGTCAATTTTGTAATTGAATCATACAACCCATTCATGACTTCCTCATCTTGAGACATCTCATCAGGATTGTTGTAGAAAAACTCGGGATTCAAAAAATACCCGACTGCATGTAAAGGTCGATGAAGCTGAACATCACATCCCTTATCTATAATATCAAAGACATCTTTGTATCTATCCTCAACATGGGAAAATGCAGCTGCTATTTGCTCATTTGCCCGATTCATCGCCTATAAATATATCCTATAGGAGGTTTTTTCTCACCATCCACCAGACGAAGGACATGCACAAGTGGGGCGCCTACTTTCAGTGCATAACTTACAGTGTTCCAAAAGGAGGTCATGAAGATAACATTTGACACGAGTTTACCTTGCTTCTCATTTGCAAACTTGCTCTTATTCCATTTTTCAGAACTGAACATAGTCTTCAAGTTTTGCTTTTGCAATTGGAAGCTCTTCAATGTCAAAAACGCAGTCGCAAAGCGAGTTTTTGCAGGCCTAATCATGTCTCTTTTCTCAGTAAATTCCCTCATCATGTTCAACACTTGAGTGCGGTTGTAAATATAGCCATTAACCATGATAGCACGTTCAAGTGTTCTCTTCAAATCAGGCATTTTGAAGATGTCTTCAAACATTAAATCTAAGCAATGTGCAGCACAAGGAGACCAAAATATGTGCTTGTACTTCTCTTCCAACAATTTTCCTAATAAGTATAAAAAGAAAAATATATCAAAGTTAAATATATGAAAACTTATATGCTGCTCTATATGTTGTCCTCTTAAACTTCAACAGTATATATATATATATATATATATATATATGATCTAAGTTAATAAACTAAAATATATACTATTAATAATTTAAAAATACGTACCCGCATAAACATTATTAGAAGCACTATCCGTAACAACTTGCACCACATGATTTTCTCCCACCTCCTGAACGAATTTATCTAGCAGCTCAAACATCTTCATCCCAGTGTGAGAATATTCAGAAGCATCAACAGACTTCGCGAACATGCTTCTCTTAAGCGTATTCACTAAAAAGTTGATGAGTGATCTTCCTTTTTTATCCCTCCATCCATCACTCATCAGTGTGCATCCATACTTCACCTTCTGTTCTTCATGCTCTTTCAAGATTAACTTTGTGTGTTCAATCTCTTTTTTCAAGTACGGAACTCGCACTTCATGAAAACTTGGAGGTTTCATGCCTGGTCCGTATTGCCCTATGGCTTCAATCATCGGCTTGAAACTATCGTATTGAACTGCATTGAATGAGATACCTGCATCATACATCCACCTTGTAAACTTTTCAACGACAGCCTCCCTTAACTTCTTTTGAGCTTCTTCAAATTGTGATTGTGAAGTTTTGGAACTTTTCGCATTTGGTAGCTTTTGGTAGATCAAATCCAAACGACCAATATTCCGTGGTTTCTTCAAGGCTACAGAATTTGTAGATGCCTCGACTGATGGCTGTTTTCCATGAGCTTTTACCTGTGAAACGTCTACTTCATCATCTACTGCTTTCTCCATGTTGTCTACCTCATCAAAGTGAGGAATCGAATCCATCAGTGTTGTTGCGTTCTTTTTTTCTTCAAATTAATCTTTCATCTCTTGTCGGATTGTAGCAGAAACAGTCTTACACATTGCTACGTTTCTATAGCCTCTGGCTAAATGCTCTTTCAGCCTTGTGATCCCTCATTTAAAGACTTTAGAGCAATAATTGCATGGAACAATTCTTGTATTATTTGGTTCTACCATAGTTCCATGCAGCCATCCTATATCTTTTTTCTTTTTCAGTAGTTCAATTTGAACTTGCCATAGAATATGACAAAAGGAGATGAAGAACTATGAGAGGAAGAAGGTTGATGAACCGTGAGAGAGAGAGACGGAGACTGCCGTGAGAGAAATAAAAGAAATCTTCTGCGTTGGAAATTCTAAAGACTCTAAGTAATTAAGTATATAAAATAAAACTTAAAACCCTAATTAAATATTACTTATTGCCTTATTGAAGAGTCTCTTCATGAAGTTGGAGTGTTAGAGGCGTTAGCATAGTCTCTCCATGCCTCTTTGACGATCAAAATTCAGCACCCTAATAAGTAATAACCCTAATTAAGCCTAATTAAGAAAAGCCCATGCAATATTAGTCAAGCCCATGCATGCAATTGAGAGATTTCACGGCATCAGTTCAATCGCGTGCGCTATCATGAAACAACCATGTTATAGCGGTGCGGCGCGATGGAGTGCACGACGCAACGCGACGCGCGATCGTGCGCGCTACCAGCGCTATTAATAACTATGATCCACGCTGCAATCCAAATCTCTCCTTTAAGTCGTGATTTGTCCTTAATTTTTTCTTTAAGAATAATATCGCAAACTCAAAAATATTGCTTCAATAATATCCCGCCTTTCCGCTTCTTGTCCGCCAGCGGAGCTGCCGGCCTTCGACTACCACCCAATATTGTACCAATGGCAGAAGATGATCGCTGGGATACTTTTGGCCGACAGAAGAGTTTTAGGAGTTCTCTTCAATTATGGTTCTTTAAGAATTAAAAGAATTTATTCTTAAAGAAAAAAATTAAGCAAAAATCATGGCTGATAGGAGAGTTTTGGATTCTAGCGTGGATTTTATTTTTTAAAATGACATGGTATGAAACGGCGTCGTTTTGTGTCATGTCATTTAAAAAAATATATACAAATTACACTTTGGCATCCACCGAGCCACATCATGATTCTGGGGATCGAAAAATGGATGCAAAATATTTTTTATACGAACTTAATAGTTTGGGATTTTAGATGATATATACTCCCTCCGTCCCATTACAAATGTCTCACTTTTCATAATGGGATATCCCATTACAAATGTCTCGTTCCTTTTTTTAGCAATGTTCTCTCTTTATACCTAATATTTAAATAATTTTCATTAACCCACTTTATCTACTAATTACACATTTCTTAATCTATGTGCCCAAAAGTAATGAGACATTTCCGAATGAAGTATTTCTTATAGATTAGGATATTTTTGATAAAACGAGTATAATTCGAGGTTTAATATAATATTTACCATTTTACAAAACAACTTAACACACTAAATGAAGCTTTTGGATTTCATTTGACTTTTACTAATATTGTCACATTAGATTCTTATCAAGATTGAATTACAATATAGTTTCATAATTCGGTTCCTGAGCTTCATCAGCTAATCGAGATCTTGATCTTCGTGTTATTACGTCAAACAGTAATACATATATAAATCGCTTAATCGTGCGGTTCATTATTTTGCATAGCATATTGTGCATTGACATTGTTCGTGGTCATGGTGTTAGACCATTAATAATTGTTGTAACTAATTTAAAATTAAACATTTAAATTAACGATAATTCAGAAATAATAGTAATACCTTTTCTCTCTCGAAAAAGAAAAAACACACGCTAACCTATATTTTATCACGTGCAGTCGTGCGGGTACGACTTAAATTGGAAATTTTCATTTTACCTAGATTTGAAGCCCATAAGATTAATACTCTGTCCGTCCCATATAAATACGTTGATTGGAATTTACACAAGTATTAAAAAAAATAATTGAAAATGAATATATATATATGTGTGTGTATATATATATATATATAATCTTCCTAATATGTCTATATTTATTATTTAATAATGAATTAAAGTTGGAGTAAATTAAAGAATTAAATAGGGATATAATAGTAAATGGGTGTATAAACATTACTTTTTATGGACATAAGCTTATATAAATGAGACATCCGAAAAAGGAAAACAAGCCTATATATATAGGACGAAGGGAGTATTATATATATATCTATATATATATATATATATATATATCTTAATTATTCTTTTCATTAACTTCTTGTTGTATTTTAATTTTGAATGTTGTCCCAAAATGCACATCACATATACATATTTTGATGATCATGACTTTACTTGGTGTATATTGTGGTATCGCCTCATCGTCGATTCATTGTTCTCACGCGTCAGAGCCTAATTTGAATCCGAAGCTCAGCTACACGTGAAGCTTTTGAGTAGACCGTGCACATGTTAGCTCACTGATCGTTAGAGCTAGATCGTGCACATGTTAGCTCACTGATCGTTAGAGGAAGAATGTGGCTAGAGTTCTGAAATAGTCTCAAGGAATGCAACAACTAGGGCTGCAATTTAACCCAAGATATGGGCGACCATTGATGGGATGAAGGAGGATAATGGGCTGTCAGGGAATGGGCTTTGGTTTGGATCAATAATTTCAACAATCTCCACATTTGGCCCAACCGTGGTGGACGACGAGTATAACGAGAAGAGACCGAAAGTATCATTATCGCCGATTTTTTCTGCACACACACAAGTAATATAGGTGCACAAACACAAACTTTGTACAAGTCACAACACTCTAACAGGGCAGCTAACCTAAGTCAAAGTTCAGAGCCTTTTAAAAAGCAAATGCTTTTCAGTAGACAAACACTTTGTGCCCATGTCTGCAGGGGTGTGATTAGTGTGGATTTTTTTCAAGTTTAACAATGCATGTATCCACAATGTCACGAATGAAGTGAAAGCGAATATCAGTATGCTTTGTCCTACCGTGGTACACAGGATTTTTGCATATTTGGATAGCAGACTGACTATCAAAATAAACCACAATGTCTTTACCTATAACACGAAGTTTAGATAAAAGGCCTTTAAGTCAAATAGCTTCCTTTAAAGCTTATATAGCAGCAGCATATTTAGATTTAGTCGTGGATAAAGCAACAATGCTTTGAAGTTGAGATCCAACTAATGCAAGAATCACATATATTAAACACATAGGATGAGGTGGATTTCCTATTATCTCTATCATTTTCATAATTAGAATCAACATAATCAATAAGTTTCACTCCATCAGGACACTTAGAAAAACTTAAGCCTATATTTAGGGAGGATTTTAAAAAACAAAGAAGCCAGTTCAAAGCTTCCCAATGAGACATTCCAGGATTAGACATATAATGACTAAGCACACTCACAACATAAGCAATATTAGGCCTTGTACTAATCATTAAATACATCACAAATCCAATAGCTTTGAATATGACACATTTTTCATAGCATCTATTTCAGAAGCAGTCTTTAGAGACTGATCCTTACTTAACACGAAGTGAGAATCAAGATGCACATTCACAAGTTTGGAGTTAAAAATAGAAAATTTACTCAAAACATTTTTCATATAGGAGATCTGGTTTAACACAAGGGTTCATCGCTTTCTATTCCTAACAATGTTCATGCCTAGAATTTTACTAGCATCTTCTAGGTCTTTCATTTCAAAATTATCACTTAGAATTTTTTGAATATGCTTGATGGGTTCAAGGCAATGACTAATAAGCAACATGTCATCCACGTAGATAAGCAAAAACATAGGCACAAATTTAAGATCTTTAAAGTACATGCAATGATCATGCACACTTGTTTCAAAATTTAAAGATTTCATGCATTTATCAAACCTAATGTTCCATTGTCCAGGTGACTATTTTAGTCCATATAATGCCTTCTTAAGCAAACATGCATGATTTGATTTTTCAAGGTCAACAAACCCCTCCGGCTGTTTCATATAAATAGGTTTGTCCAAATTACCATGTAAGAAAGCAGTAGTCACGTCCATTTACTTTATTTCCCAACCAAAATGAGCAACAAGAGCAAGCATAATACGCACAATGGTAAATTTCACAATAGGAGCAAAGAATTATGTATAATCAATCTTTTCTTTTTGAGTCAATCCCTAACAACTAACCTAACTTTGTACCTAATTGATTCAATCTCATTTTTAATCTTGAACAATCACTTGAAATCAATAACAGAGTAGTAGTCATCATAAGGCACAAGAATCCAAGTATCATTTGCACGAAGAGATCTCATTTCACTTCTCATAGCATTTAACCACTGATTCTAATTTTTCGATTGCCTAGCTTCATGAAAATAAACAGGTATATGATTATTAGTGGTTTCAAACATATTGAAAGAAAATAAAGACATTTCAAAGTCATTAAACTTTTTTGGTGGTCTAATCGTCCTTCTAGGTCTATCCTAGTAAATTGATAATCATGCACATCTTCAATATTCACCTTTTCATGAGCATTTTTAGCATGTAAGTCAGACAAATCATTTTCAACTTGATCATTCATAATAGGTTCATTGGTGCATTTAACATGCACATCATCAAAAGGACGCAATACACGTAATTGATCCACCTCACTTGGAGCTGTGTCGGGATTTGAAGTTGAAGCAAGTACATGAGCAATTAAACATGAAAATTCATATTCATAAAAAATCACATCACGACTCACAATTGCCTTCAAGCCAGATTCACTTCTATCCCACAACCTATAACATTTAACCCCTTTAGGGTAGCATAAGAAAACTCATTTTTTAGACCCATACTCAAGCTTATCACTTTTTTGATGCGCAAACGCAACACAACTAAACACTTTAAAATTTGACAGATCAATAGGTTTACCAGAAAACAGTTTCAAGGCACCGACCCTACAAAGGTACTGATAACACTCATGTTTTTATGGTTTTTAATGTTCTTATGATGTTAATTTTATAGGGAATTGAGTGTTTGATGATTGTTTTGTACTTAAATTGTTTTATCTTGTGAAATATGATACTTGCTCGTACTTTAATGAATTTTACAGAAATATGTAGTCTGACTTTGAACGAATGGTCCTAATAAAAATTATAGTTCATCGCGATACGAGTTCGTAGGCGCAAACGATTCGCAAATCAGAGTTCGGACGAGAAAGATATGGTCAGAACAAGAAAGTCGCGCGCAGCAGTGAATAGTGCATGAAGGGAATTTCCGAATTTTCGGGATTTTGCGGGATTTTCGAATTTTCTCAGTATTTTCGAGTTCTACACTGTATTTATCTCCTGTGCCTTATTCATTGTCCTCAGTGTTACACGAAAAATAGGGGGTCTCACTGGAGTGCGCCCCTATATATATATATATATATATATATATATATATATATATATATATATTTATACTTCATGGTCAAAAATAAAATCAAGCTATGTTATACACCCTCCGTCCACGAAAAAGAGTCCCATTTGGGACTCAGCACGGGTTTTAAGAAAGTTGTTAAAGTAGGTGTAAGTGGAGAGAGAAGTAAATTTATAGAGGTAGTGTTAATAACAATTTTAAATGCTTAATCCTTTATTAAATTCTAAACTTAATTAATTGCTTTATGTTCCTGAAATTGAAGATTTAATTAATGTGCACTAAAATTTCAGATTCAAACAAACTCAAATTTAAGAAACAAAATTGAATACACTTAAAATGAAAATTCAGTCTTGCACTGTAAAACAATGCATCGAATTCAAATTTAAGAAAAACAAAAGGCTAATCAAGTGCAATTTTCATTTCCCATTCAAATTTCAGATTTTATCCCCAAAGATTATAGGCAAATTTAAACAGAAATTCAGCAGCCAATCACCACCAAACAGAAATTAGAGCATTAAGAAATTGAGCAAATTTCAAATTTCAAATTCCAAATTCTCGAAGGTGCTAGTGCGGCGAGGTTTCCAATCCATGAGAGCGGGCCGACACCGTCGCTTACCCACGAAGGCCACCCCTCGCCGCCGGTGGAGACACCCTTTTCAGTCGGAACTCCAAGAGGGCCGCTGCCGCCGCAGCTAGAACCTCCACGATCTCCTTCTCACTCCCTCTCTCCGACCTACCGTTCGTAGTCGGCCTGGTGGCAGCGGTTCCCCTGAATCCAAATCAAAATCCCAACAACTGCACAGAGGGAAGTGACGAGAGCGAGGGACTTGAGCTCCCAGCGGCGTCGTCGTCCTCGTCGGCGGAGGAGGCATTGCCCCTAGGCTTGGAGCGCTTGATTTTGTGGAGGACGCATAGCAGGACGACTATTGCTCAAGAATGAGAGAGAGTTAGGGTTTAATGAAGTCCACGAAATTGGCAGATTTAATGGTTAGGATTAGTGCTTCAAATTAAAACAAAGAAATAGAATTAGTAGTTAATTAAAGAATTAAATGGGTTATTTTAATTATTGAGGTGGATGTGTGAATGGCAAAATAAAGTAAATATTGAAGTCCATGGAGGGTATAATTGTATAAAAAGTGAAACAAGACTTTTTTTTGTGGACAAAAAAAAGAGGGGAATCATGGCTCTTTTTCGTGAACGGGGGGAGTACATGAGGCCATAGACATACATGTGAACACGTCTTAAATACCGTGTATTTCTTACTAATCATAAATAGCTTTGGATCTATATGTATTATAAAAAAAATAAAAATTGTATACCTCGCTCATTATATAGATTTTGATATTATGTTTTACTAAATATATAAATTTTTCTATAGGATGGTGATTGACCAAAGCATAGGTGATATTGCTTTCAGAAATTTTGATACCTCCGGCTCTCCGCGCAACAATATTTTGAATTTTCTCAATTTATCTGCATGATATTATTTTGAAGCAATTGATTCGTATCCTTACCTTGGAGGACAAACTGTCATCATATAGATAATCCAACAATTTGGACAAGGTTAATTTCATATTTTTTGGTTTTGTTTTTCATTTTATGAAAATTTGAGCCGTTATCTTTGGTGTGCTATGAAATTTTTGTCCAATAATTTACTGGCACAAAATAGGTAAATCATACTTGAAAAATAAGTTATGGAAATACCCACTTCATAACTAAGTCATCTCAAATGATAAAATTATTAAAGATATAATCCAACCGCGTCAAGTCGAATACCATTATATTCAAGCTTAATTTGTTTTTTTATTGAGCGGAGCCTCAAGCTTTGTGTAGTTAATACCCATGAGCTTAATAAAGCGTAAATGAATTTTTAAATTTATATTATGTTCAAAATATTAATTATGTTTCTATTGAAAACAATTTGTTTTATTCATACTAACATGACATATTAATTATTTTTTTGCAACTAACAAATAGAGTTAATACGATATTACTAATTATGGTATATAAATATAAATTGTATCTAGTAATAATTTTATATTTTTAAGCTAAATCATTTATCGAGTTGAATAATATCAAATTCAAACGTAGTTAACTTCTTCACTAAACAAACATTTACCAAGTCAAACTCCGAATAGCTTAATTAAGTGCTACGAGTTATTAAGGTGTCCCAACCTAGATTGAATTATTATCACACCTAATTTGTGATGAAAGTAAACAAAACTCAAATGATTAGATGCATCTGGATTTTGCTAACATATGGGTGGTTTGTAATTGTCAAAAAATGTAAAGCTTAGTCTTGATGGAGCATTTATTAGCTTCACATGGCATTCCTCACAATTGTCAACCACTAAATTGGGATCCTACACATGATAAGTACACCCTATGTTAACTGCCCTCTAACAATTTCTACCTTCCTACTTTGATAAACATAAATGACACACATTAATTCCTTACAAAATAGTAATGTCTTTTGGTATATAAATTATTGCGGATGAGATCATTTTGTCCTATACTATTACTATGTTTCATCGTATTACTTTTACCATTTTTATGGCTAAAAATTAAAATTGAGAAAAATAATTAAAAACTAAAAAAATGGAAGTGATACAGAAAATAGTTAAAGTGGTACAAAAGTAATTTTGTGGGCTTGATTTTGTGTATTTTCTCGTCAATTTTTAATTACTTTTATTAATTGAGATTCGATGATAATTTATTTAATTACATGTCTTCATTATTAGCCTATAAATACACGAACTTTTTATATTTTCTGAAATTTAACATGGTTTTTATTTTTAGCCCACAAATACACGAACTTAGCATTTTTTCTGATTTTTGACATCAACAAGAAAAAAATTCTAATTTACTATTAACGTGAAGACAGGTATACCATGTCATTCACTCTCTAATCAAAATAATGAATCAAATTACACTATTCAAGTGCATATTTCATTGTCCACGTCATGTATTTCGGCTTCCACCTCAACAATAAATAGAGTTTTTTCATGTCGATGTAAAAAATCAGAAAAAATTCTAAGTTCATGTATTTGTGGGCTAAAAATAAAAGTCGTGTTAAATTTCAGAAAATATAAAAAGTTCGTGTATTTACAGGCTAATAACCCTCATTTCTATATGTTTCAATTTTTGTAGGGACTTGGACCTCAGCTGGAAAAAATAGGTTCAGGCTGCCTAGATTTAAAGTTGGGCTGGGCTTAAAAAAAGGGGTAACAAGAAAATTAGGTCTAAAAAGTTCAGGTTTTCGAGCCTAAAAAACCTATAGCCACCGGAAAAGAAACGTTCTGCCTCTCCGCTGAGTATGAAATCTTGGGTAATTACATCTGCAGATGATTAATTAATTAATCTATATTCCTAATCCACGAAGAATGCCAACAAATTATGAAATGCATCTAATTCTTAGCAAATTGAAAACATATGAAATAAGCAATGGGAAAAAGGATAAATTCTGGTAATTCCACGGGCGCTGTAAGCAAGAAAAAGAGAATAAAATAAAGCACTTAAAAAAAACACAGAAAGGTTTTGGCCCGATCATCTGGTGTTCCAAATGGAGCTGAATTGGGCTTGACAACTTTTAACCTAGCTGTTTTCGGGCCGGGGCCAATCAAACTCAGTAAAATTTCAAAGCCCAATGGATCGGGTTTATTTATTTTGATACTATCTGTCTGATAAAATGATTAATATTTATGTGTTTACTTTAAGTATAAGGAACGATCTTTATTTATCATTTTATCTCTCATTTGTTTTGATGTAATAAAACATTCAAGTATGTATGTGGTATAAAATTTCGAGTAACATATTTTTTCTTGGGCAAAATATTTTATATCTAAACGTCAACGAGAGTGTTATAATTTTATATCATCTTATAAAAAAGAATAAATATATTATTATTTAAAACAAATAACATATAAAAAAATGTATTCTTGAGATAAAGTGATACTTATATTTATACTTTATTATAGTATTTTTTTTATTTACAAGAATAAAAAGTAATTAAAACAAAGGAAGAAGACGCGATTAAAAGCGTTAGTCGCTAAAGTGTAAAAGCGTGTGAGTTCCGTAAAATGTGAATCTTCAATCTCCATTTTCTTACAAAGAACAGAGTTTTGCTGTCAAATACACTTTCTTCATTTCGTCTCATTTAACTGATTCGATATGGAACTCCGAAGAGATCGTAAATCCGTAATCAATCGAGCCGCCATGGATCGAGCTGCCATGGACCGAGTTCTGAAAGCTGCGCGTTCTTCCGGTTCGCTCAACCTCTCAAACCGCTCTCTCAAGTCAGTCCTCGATTTCCGAATTTCCAACTTTCATTTTCGATCTTACTGCATTTTGTTACTGAATGTAATCGATCCCCCCCCCCCCACATTTTGCGTGTTACGGTTGCTGATTGCAGAGAAGTACCGGATGAGGTTTACAAAATTTTGGATGCGGTCGGTGGAGATGAGAAGTGGTGGGAGGTAATCGCTCGTGGATTTTCACATTTTCCCATGTCGTCTTTGTAGAGACGATAGTCTTGACATTGGTCGCGGCGCGATTTATTTGTCTTATGGCGTACTTGCAGACTGTGGAGCTGCAGAAGCTTATTCTAGCTCATAATGATATTGAATTGCTGAAGGAAGATTTGAGAAATTTGACTTCGTTAGTAGTGCTGAATCTAAGTCATAATAAGCTTACGCACCTCCCTGCTGCTATTGGAGAGTATGATTTTATTACCCTTTTTTAACTATGCAACTATTTGGGATCAACTATGCTTCAGCTGAGAACAGAATTTGATCTTGATTGGCAGGCTTCAGATGCTGAAGTCATTAGACGTGACATCTAATTCGATAATGGAAATACCAGAAGAAATTGGATCGGCTGCTTCTCTGGTGAAGTATGTGCTCTAAGTTTTTCCTCGTATCCTTGAACTTTTGTAAGAAAGCTGATTTTTTAGTGTTTTCCCGCCAATATAACAACCATAATTATTTTCTCTTTCATTATTCCCTCCTTTCTTCTTTGTCATATATGTGATGGCCATCAGAATACGAAACTGTTCACGCATGAACATGGTCATGTTTGTGCTTGTGATCTCTACAGCACCATGCTTGATGCATACTTTACTATGCAGGTTTGACTGTTCGAATAACCGGCTTAGCTCTCTTCCCAGTTCCCTTGGGCATTGCACAAATTTGTCAGAACTGAAGGTGCTTTTTATGCGTATTATTTTTGTACACGTACTCCATATTATGATGTTTCTTCTTTTGGACATTGGATGGGGAATGTTTTTAAGTTTGTTATTAATTAACATGCAAGCTTTTATAAGGGAAAATCAAGCTTTAAATTCTGTTCGATATCCGAACTAACAATGCTCGTGAGCCAATCTGGAATATTTTCATTCCATTTGGCACTGCCACTGTTCTTTAATGAGTTTATCACCAATTAGCATTTTACTAGCACTGACGTCGAATGATTGTGGCTAGACAGAAACAAATTGGTCTTTTGTATCTTTAATTCTTTATTTATCCAACAGAGAGTTCCTTGCTAATTGCACAGCATATTAAGCACACAAGGTGCATTTTGCTGTTGCCACTGAAGCCCTTAATATTCAAATAACTCCAATTTGGTATGGGATTTTGCAATTGCTTTGATATGTTACCATATGCACCTACTGCTAGTTACATTTTAGGATGGCCAACTTGATTAGAGTTCCATCAAGGTTTCATGAGGTCTTGAACTTGAAATCTGGCCTTATATATGCTTTGCTTTATTATCGGTCTGACATATCGAACTAGCTATTATATTTTACAATTTCAGCCTTTTATTAATGTATATAATGCCTGAGCTACGTTTAGTTAAGGAGGACCTTCCCATTTCAGCACCTTCACTAGCTTCTCTTTGTCAAATATCCCTATCAACCTCAAGATTTTTTTTTAATACAAATCTTGGTCCAATTCCTTACATCATTTGCTTTTCTATTTTTGTTTATTGTCTCAAAGGCATCAAACAATATAATTTCCAGCTTGCCGGAAGAGCTGGCAAATTGTTCAAAATTAACGAAGTTGGATGTAGAGGTACTGAGAACAATACCCAGATTATGTCATGGATCTACTATGTGCACCCCTTCTCCTCATGTGTCAATTAAGATTAATAACTCTGGATGTCATCTTAATCATCTGTTTGGCAGGGAAATAAGCTAGTAGAGCTGTCACATAAATTGATTGCATCGTGCCCTATGCTTATGGAACTCAACGCATGTACTATCTTGTGCTCAGTCTCAAACTTCTCTGTTATCTGGTTTCTTGCCATTCGTTAAAGTACTCAAGTTTTTCTACTTTTTACTTCTTAAAGCTAAAAATCTACTCACCAGCCTCCCGGAGAGTATTGGATGCCTTGCGCGTGTAATTAGGTTGGACCTTCACCAAAACAGTGAGCAATTCTATTGCGTTTTTCTTTGCTTTCTTTTTATCATCTGAACTCTAGTTGCCATGTTAATGCGTAATTATGCTTCTATATTCTGCAGGAATTTCCTCGATTCCGTCATCAATAAAAGGCTGCTCTTCCCTTATAGAGTTATATTTAGGGTTGGTTCAATTGCTAGCCACATATATGATTCAATTGGGATTCAAGGCTATCCCTAGGCTGCAATTTGTATCTAAGTATCACTTATCATCTTTTTTCTTGGCTTTGTATCTTTTTATAGGAACAATGCATTGTCTTCGTTACCTGTGGAAATTGGATCACTGACTCAGCTGGGGACATTTGATCTGCAGTCAAACCAGGTGGTTGCCCAAAATTACAATTAAAGTTTCTGAACCATAAGTTTCTATGAAATCTCAGATGTGGCCTTTCCCTGTATCACTGCTTGATTGGGTTTAATCAGATTACAGATCATGAAAATGCCAAGTATTAACTTTATTAACTGTTCCAGTTTCTGTCAATTGTCTCTTTCTGGATGCAGTTGAAAGAATATCCTGTGGAGGCTTGCAGTTTGCACCTCTCAGTTCTTGACCTGTCAAATAATTCACTGTCTGGTTTGCCTTCTGAGATTGGTAAGGTTTTGTTGATATTTTGCATCCCTTTTTTGTTGTGCCTTGCAAATGTTGGTAGCATCTTTATCTTGTCCATGGATCTGTCTGAGTAGGACATCTGCTACTGCTTGTTACTATGATATATCTTCACGAGATACCTATTTCCTTGGGAGAGTTAGAAAACTACAGAGTCCAGCTCAAACCCTGATGACTGATTTAATCTTTTCCAGCTAGTCTAGAATTATATTATGCTGTGTTGTTTATCCCTTCACTTTCATGTTGGATGCTGTCTTTCGAGGTGGGTTGTGAAAGCCCTTTTATTCAATTTTGGAAGAAAAGTGAGGAAGTTTCGATGATGAAGGGGCACTCAATGTTGTGAGGATGCATATGCTGCTAATAGTAATTCCTGACACTTAAACATTCTGAAATTAAGTTGAGTTATTAGTGATTTAACAGAATGTTTGATGTGATTTCTTATTTTATCCTGCATCTGCCCCCAGCTTAGCTGAAACTCATACTGTACTTTTGATTCAAAAGTAGTTTTACAAGTTTTGTTGGGAATTGTGTAAATATCTTTCATAGTTTCAGATCCATTTATACACGCTTACATGCATATGATGAGCTAACATTATGGTGTCAAATCTAGGCTTGATGATAACACTGCGGAAACTTTTACTCGCTGGTAATCCATTGAGAACACTTCGGAGGTCAGAATCGCTTCTGTTCTGATTTAGTCCTATTGGTTTAGGTTTTGACTAAAGAACTTATTCTCATTCAGCTCACTGGTAAATGGACCTACAACTGCTCTGTTGAAGTATCTTCGAAGTAGACTCCCAAAAGATGAAGGTGAAGTTGGTTCATGGTTGTTGTTGAGGCCAAATGTTATTTGCATGAGTAGAACTATACAAACGGACACCCACAAAAACAGTAACTTTTTCCGTGTACATTATAGATTTTCTAGCTGAATGCAGAGATACAGATCCACAAATTTCGAATGATTTCCAACTTGAAATGCTGTATTATGCCTCTTGTATTTCCTATTAACCTGCTGCAACCTGGCCTATTTATGTCTAAATATTTATATAATTTTTGTATGTAGAGTCTGCAGCACCCTCAGCTGTGAAACAGGACCCTTTTGCACTGGCTGCTCAGTCATCTCTGACTTCAAAGGTAATCTCCATACTCCATAGTATAGGTAATGATATCCCAAGTTGATATTTAGTGCTGTCATACACAAGCATCAGGACATAGTTAATGTGCTGCTGGCCCTTCTAAAATTGTGATTCTGGTAATTGAAATCAAAGATTTGCAACATTATTACTTTTCAGGAACTCTCATTAGCTGGGTTAAGTTTGAGTGCTGTGCCATCAGAAATTTTGAAGTCAAGTGATATTACGAAAGTCAATCTTACAGGAAATTCAATAGAAGAGTTACCCTTTGAGCTTGGATCTTGTGTCTCCATTGAGGTAAAAGTTAGATAGATTGCATTGTTTTGCAAACATAGACCCGAGTGGAGGTGGCGGAAAAGGAAAAAGACTGCATCTTCTCTAAGTTGTGGCACCCCATTTGTATATTATTCTTAAGTCTTATTTTGTGTCTCTATTGGTTCCGAGATGTAATGACTGGACATGTAGTAAGTGCTAAGATTGGAATATCATTGACCAAACACATTTTACTTGCAGGTTCTGATTCTGACCAAGAACAAGATAAAAGAGTGGCCTACTACGGTTTTAGCTTCTCTTCCTAGACTTTTGTGCTTGAAACTGGATGGTAATCCACTCCAAAAGGTGAACAGATTTTATACAGAGTCTTTACAGTTCCATAATTCTGTTTTGGTTAACTGGTTTTTTCTCATTATGCTTCAACTCATCTTGTTTTATGTCAAAGACAGTGTTTTTTATATGCACACTATATTTGGTTAATCTTGTCATGTTAAATATGCTTTAGCCTATAAAATATTCATACTTCAACATTTTTAAGCTAAATCACCAATGGCCTACTTCAGTCAGTAAATACCATCCATGGTTCTTCATCTTTGGTATTGTTTGTCAATCCATCTGATGAATTTGTTAATTAGGAAGAATCTAGGACTAATGATGAAATAAAGAATATCTTGAAGGTAGCCTCCTCGGTGTGGCAGGTTATGATTTTCTACTTACTAAACTAGTTTGTTTTCAGAGAAGCTTAGTAGCTTCTATTAGGTCTGTCATTTTCCCTAGTGTTCTTTGTAGTTTCCTGAAATGTAAAAGAAGCTGGGACAGGAGCAACTATTTCTTGTCAGGATTTTCTTGTGTAACCTTTTATGTTGTTATGTAACTGCTTACCTCATTAGATTCACTTATCACTTATGACCCTTTATTTATTGTTGAACAGATCCCCTCAGACGGCTTTCGAGCAGTATCCAAGCTCCGGATTCTGGATCTAAGTGGTGCTGCTGGTGCACTTCCAGAAAACCCAGCATTTTCGAGCTTACCGGAGCTGGAGGAACTTTACCTGAGGTTTGTTTTAGAGATAGGTTCCATTAGTTCCTTCTTGTGAACGTAAAAATTGTTGGCACTTACCACATGACGGGGCAGGCGGATGCAGATACCAGTTTTTCCTTTGGAAATAATGTGTTTACAGCAGTTACATATACTGGACTTGAGCCAGAACTCCATGCAATCAATTCCAGAGGTACTCTCACTCTCTCTCTCTCTCTCTCTCTCTCTCTCCCCCACAACCACACACACACATACATTTATAAGTTTGAAACTTATAGATATTGTTGCAAATTAGTTCTGCATTTCCGCTTGAATTCTATTTTTGATGCATTTGATCTCTCTCTTATCAACTGAATGATGATGGGGTTTTTTGGCATCGAATGATTCTTGAAAGCTTGTGGGCCTGTTATATGCATGCAATGATTGTGCGTCTAAAGTGCAAATTGAGCTAGTAGGGTCAATTAATGATAAAATGAGAATCTTTCAAAGGGTAATGAAGTGATTATTTTTGGGGATAATCTTGATAGTTTATTGATGAGCTAAATGAAAACAAAACACAAATAAGAAGAAAATAACATGACATTGGGATCCCTACCTTGCCCCCAGGATTTCCCGTCAGACCTGACAGCCTGACCATCATGAACCCCAATTCCTCAATAAATTCGCTCCATCAACCATACCTCTATGATTTACTCTACTTACTTATAATAACATAAGAACAAAATCTATTCCTAAAATAAGCTAATCAAATCATAACTAGTACATTTTTTTTTGAAATACACCACTATAAATTAATAAATGAATCAAATGATTTAATTAATCTTATTTCCCTTTGGTAATTCCTCGAATGAAAGATTTTGTTGCTATTTTTAAATATTCTTATTCTATCAATTAATATGGGATATTGGTTGGTTTCGCATCATTCAATGTAAACGGGAACGATTATAAAAAACTCAATTGTTAAGGGATAATTACATCTCATACATGACTTTTACATGTTCTTGGTCTAACATGATTGAAAAATCTTTGCACCAAAAGCACAACCTTTATAATTTTTGTAGTTACAACAGTAACTTGAAATTGGGCGGAGATAAAACTGAAGTGGTTGTCGGAAAAATACACTTGAACCTCTACCCACTTAAAATGACTCCTCATTACATGTAAACGGAACTATTATGAAAACTCAATTTTAACTATTTGTTAAGCACTTTTACCTCCAACTCAAAAGAAGTAAAAACTCTTATTACCTCCAATTATAAAAGAAAAGGAAGCAGAAGAAGCTCTTTTTACCTAGTCATCTGTAATGATTCAGAAATCGTTAAAAATAGAACTATAGTTCTCTGCCAATAAAATAAATCAAAAAGAATCTGCAGAGAAGGGATCAATCTGATTTACAAATTACAGCTACATCCTGGCACCTGTATGCAGTTGAGAAATTGAAGCAATAAAGTACCAAATGCTAAAAGTTATTTTGATGGATTGTAACATGATCTGCCTCCAATCAAGTACTGCATATCACTTTGATAAGTAAATACTCAATCACAAAATTCAAAGGCTAATGAGTAATAATACTTTCTTATGCTTTTGAGTAATAATACTTTCTTATGGGAAATAATACTTTCTTATGCTTAACACTTTTAGGTTCATTCCACTCCACCTATTTTTAACAGAATATAGCCTAGGGATTTAATGTTTCATTATACTTTTATTGAGTCCATTTAGTCATACTGACTGCAATGTTTATTTTCTTGCAGAGCATCAAGGATCTTTCTTCTCTTATAGAGCTTAACCTATCAGACAACAATATTTCTTCTCTTCCACCAAATCTGGTTGGTTCAGAAATTTCTGTCTTTTTTTAGTGCTCTGTGTTTCCCATCAGTTGATGAATAGCTATCTCCATGCTCGTAGTTCTATTCCAACATAAGTTGGTGTTGTCGTCTATATGCTCATTAGTTAAAGTTATTGGTTTCCTCGTGTTACGACTTTCATGTTTTGAAAAACAGGGAGGGAATTTAAAAACCCTGCTACTTGATTAAATATGTTTAGTGTTGTTGCCCACTTTACCTCTTCCATGCAAAAATATTTTTTTTTTCCCCTTATGTGTTTTTACGTGTGCTCGCGCTAATTGTTTGCTTGAAATTTGATAATGCAGGGTTTGCTAGAACCCAGTCTGCAGGTTTTAAAAGTTGATGGAAACCCATTGAGAAGGTACACATCTTTTCTTGAACTTATGGAATTTAATGTTCCTACTAAGAGGGTGTTTTGCTAAGCTTATTTTAAAGAGCTTATAAGCTCTTGGAGCTTATAAGATGTAATTTTTAAGAGTTTATAAGTTGTCAAAGTGTTTGGATAATTGAGCTTATAAGTTAGAGATAATTTTTTTGCTAGAGAGAGAAAATCGAAGAAAAATGAACTTGAATGATATATGATGAAAATATTAAATTATAGTTGAAAAATATTTGTATAAAGATTGTTGCATATGAAGAACATAGTAAGCCTAAGCAATTATGGTGCTGCCAGATTTATTTTCTGAGAGGAAAACTACAAATGTATGTAAGATCTATATATACTAGAAAAAGAGCCTAAGGCATCCTAAGGCACAACTTGTGGATTGCCTATTTTACCCTTATTACATATTTTATTTTAAAGTTATTTTTCATATTATATATTATAAGAATATATTAATTCATAGATATTACACTTAATCTATGTGATATATATCTATAGCTATTGATAAGGTTTATAGATAAATATATCCATTCAATAAATTATCTAATAAAAGTAATAAATTAATAGATTTTCTAAAATAATAGATTATCAAATAAAATAACATTAATTACACGTACAACATATTCCAACGTATTAGCGTTTTAACGAATATGTCCCATTGTTCGGATAAGTGCAAAAAAGTACCCAACGTATGAAAATTTTCTTATTTTTGTCCCGTAAAAATTTTTCGTTGACGGAACAATGACGTGGATAGATGGACCAGTGACATGGCTTTTATGGCCCAAAAAACTAAAAAAAAAAAGAAATAAAATTACACATCATTAACTTTAAGTCAAATGACTAATTAACAAATTAAAAAAACTTTTTAGTTTTCGGGCAGAGAGAGAAGAATACAACCCTCTAATTTTCCCAAATTTGAAGTTCGAACTCTCTCCGCCATTTCTCTTCGAAAATTCCAGCGCAACAACACACCACCGCCGCCGTTGCAAATTCGCCGCCAGCTATGACCAGCGACGGCGCCATCCCTTTCTCCTTTCACTTCGTCCAATGGCATACTGCCCCCCCTCAAAGGCTCAAAGCCAGCTCTCCCGGCGCCATTCCTCCCCAGTCACCCGTCGGCAACATCCACAAACTCCAGCCCCTCTCTTGACTCATCAAATCCCCTCAGCTAAGATAAAATTTGAAGTTAGAGGAACTTTGTGTGTTCTTCTATCTCTTCCCGTCAACTTTTTTTTTTCTTCTAATTAGTCATTTGAGTTAAAGTTAATGATGTGTATTTTTTTTTTTTTTTCGGGCCATAAAAGCCATGTCACTGTTCTGTCGACGGAAATTTTTACGGGACAAAAATGATAAAATTTGCTTACGTTGGGTACTTTTTTGCACTTATTCAAACGATAGGACATATTCGTTAAAACGTTAATACGTTGGGATATAAAGTGATATTTACCCTAAATAAAATGGGGGACAACTGCTAAAATAACAGAAAAACTTACACGAACCTAGCTTGATAACCTTGTGGTATGTTTTGTAACGTGACACTTTCACAGTGCCTCTATAAATTGTACCCCATATTTAGAAAACATCTCTAACAAGCTTGAAGATATTAGACAGCATAGACTGCTCATTTGAATAATGTCTATTCTCAACTGATTATGCAGTATTCGAAGGCCAATTTTGGACCGTGGAACAAAAGCGATCCTGAGCTATTTAAAGGATAGAATTGTCCAGCAGTAACAGGTTCGTATTTCCTCCATGACGACAGTGGCGAACTTGCGGTTCCCGTTGACGAGCTGAGTAGCATAAACTCTTAATATCACTCATGTTCCCGTTGGTGTGTTATGTATAAATTAATATTGTCTATTGTATCAAAGCATTTCATCAAGCTGGAATTGTATCCCAGTTAAGTTTTTAACTCATTGCTTCGCCTTGCGGTTTCCATCGCCTAAATGTGTTGTTGTGATGTATTCAAGTATTATATTCACATTCCTACTAGATAATCTTTTATCTATGAGTCAAGTATGATTCGTGCTGTGGAAAATGTACATCAGAGCTGATTTGGTTATTGTTTTGATATCCGTATAAAGCTTGCAGATTTCCACGACATAAGAGAAGAGTTATTAGCTGTTCTTGTCGGTAAATTCTACCATTCACCAAGGTCTCCAGCACTCCCACCTCGGATGCGCGACACGTGGCAAAGCTAACTTTATGAATTGTTATTTTTCTTTTGCAACTAATAGTTAACACCGTCAAATTCTCCCGTCTACCACTCATTACGTTCTTGGGAATAGATAAGTCTCGGTATCAGACTTCGGCAATTTTTGTGGCCGAGTGTTTTGGCAACATTGGCACATTTGTACTTTTGGGCGCGATTTTTCGAATTCCTTTTTTGGTGGGGATCAAATGGAGACTTTTGGGTTTTCTTTGTCCATTTTCTTTCCCACGAATTCTGAGCTTGTTTTGAAGCTCTTCATTGATCTTAAATGAAAAATTAAATTGTAGCTTCAATATTTCATTGTGTAGTATCATTATTTGACTACATAAAAACTCCATTCAAAGGTTACGTATTATTCTATTTTTATCCGATTATTTTTGAATTGTGTTGATTCGATTTTGTTTTATTGTATATGAGCTTATTTTGAAGCTCTTAATTTTTCTTAAATGAAAAATTAAATTGTAGCTTCATTTTTCCACTGTGAAGTACTCCCATTATTCGACTAATTAGAAGCTCCATTCTAAGAATACGAATTTTTATGAGTTTTATGCGATTATTTTCGAATTTTGTTGATTTGATTTTGTATTATGTTTTCTTTATCATGATAATATCGTATTTTTCGTATGTGTTTGTCGTGTTTTTATCATTTTTTTATAGGGTTAAGGTACAAATGCCCCCCTAAACAAGACACCCCTAGAGCACATCCCTCCCCATTCTCGATGTTGGCCCAAATAAACCCCCAGAGTCAATAGAAAGGGTACATTTAAACCCAGCCTCTTAACGGCAATTTAACGCCGTTCACAGAATTTTTTATTTATTTTTTATTTTCTCGTGGGGCCCACCTGCAACTGGTTTGCAGCAGCCGCCGCCGCCTTCTTCCGATTCCCGTCGCCGCTGCGTTTAGTGCCACACCGGAGAAGGATTGTGACATTTCCAAACGTCACGCATCAACAGAGAGAGAGAGAGAGAGAGAGAGAGAGAGAGAGAGAGAGAGAGAGAGTAAGGGAAAGCGACGACGATATGGTTGTGGTATTAGGTCCGAGGAAGTTCTACAGCGGCAGCCTGCCGCGGCCGCGCTTCTACACCAATGTGAAATTCAACGACGAGAGGGTGGACGTCAAGAGGCTACGCGCGCAGCGGGAACATATCTTCAAGAGATCCCCAATTCCGAATAAATTCGTCAGAAAATCGGCCGCCTCTCGCCACGAGGAGGACGAGATCTGAATCGAGATCGATAAAACCCTCTCCCCGCCGCGCGCTCCGGTGGCGATTAAGCGGCGTCAGGTGGTCGGATTGCTGGACAAGGATGGGGAAGAGGAGGTGGCGGCGGCGAAGAAAGGCCCGATGAGGAAATTAGGGGACGGCGAAGAACGGCCCGGTGAGGAAATTAGGGAATGATTTTGAGAGGGTGGCCAGGGAAGGCGGGATGGCGAGCAACGCCGGCGGTGAAAGTGGAGGCGCTGCAGCGGCGGCGAGGCCGAGAAAATAAAATAAAAATTAAAATTTCTATGAACGGCGTTAGATTGCCGTTAAGAGGCTGGGTTTATATGTACCCTTTCTATTGACTCTGGGGGTTTATTTGGGCCAACATCGAGAATGGGGAGGGATATGCTCTAGGGGTGTATTGTTTAGGGGGGCATTTGTACCTTAACCCTTTTTTATATTATGTAATTGATATGGCAAAATAATTTCGCGTTTCATGTTTCGTGGCAATTTTTTTATAAATTTACATATTAGTAGATTTTTCGGCAGTTTTAAAATTTCGGCAACTACATATATGACCATATTTTTATTCAATAGCAACATACCAATATATGTATTTTCCTATTCTTGCAAGTACATATTTCGGCATGTACTTGTTGGAATTGGCAAATCACAAATGTCTTAAGATTTTTTGTTTTGTAGTTCGACAACTGCCTTTTTTGTAATTGTACAATGTAATGTTTTAGTATGCTGAATTACTAAAAAATATAAGAAAATATATAAACCATTTTATTCTATTTATCATTCCATAATTTAATTTTAAAGAATTTATAATATAGTATTACTTTTAATACTAAATTATAAATATTATGTAAGAAAGTATTATACAAAAAATAATAAATAAACTCATTAAAATTCGTTTTTTGTTTTTTGAAAACAATAAGCATTTGATATTATACCATTAAAACAAACCTCTGTGTTTGTTTTGGAATTAAACTACAACCAAAAAATATAATCATTGTGGGCCGAAAACATTAAATAAGTAGCTACCCACTAAAATAATTTAAGTGGAGGCCCAAATCAAAATAAATGAATATGGCCCAATATCATTTTGTCATCAAACACAATTCACACGCTACATCGAAAACTCACACACACGGCTCATCTCGCACCACCTATGGCCGACGTCGGAAGTCCCTCTCATCTTCTCTTCTTTTTACTCCTTCCCAAATTTCTCTATTCGTGAATCACCAAGCCGGGCCTTAGTTTTTCCCCTAGAATTTAAAATGTTCCAGCAGCCCTCTCCTTCGTTGTATAGATTTTCGAGGAACAATCTTCTTATAAACATCACAACAGTTTTTGGAACAGCCTTTACCATGCCTGCTGACATTTTACTCTCTCTCTCTCTCTCTCTCTTAAGCACTCACATAAATATTTGGGAACACTTTCTCCTTTCTCTCAACTTGAGCTTTAACTCACTTCCAATACAGTTCTCATTTTCTGCTTACTTGTGTAGGGTTTTGCTGATGCAAAAGCTGCATCTAAAATGATTTTGGAGAACATGGGCATTGATGGAGCTCGGGTGTTACTTTCTTCTTAGGCTCAATTTTTTTATAGAGTTTTCCTTTGGTTGTAATTGGAATATAGAGAAATTAAATAGTGGCCATGTGTTAGCAAAGCAAAGTTGTGTTAGAGAATCTCCCAAGTCTGCCATGCATGAACCTTACGTGGATATGCATAGTCAGATAATAAAGCAGCAAGCTTTGCTACCTTGTCAGCCAGCAAGGATTCAAAGGAGTTTAACCAAAGACATTATAGCCAAGGATATGTCTGGGGAAGTAAACTCATAAAGCATCTGAGAATTGCTTTAGTTTGTTTTGTCCTTCCTTTGCTTTATATATGCAGTAGATAGAGTTTGAGTTGTTGTCGTGTTTTCAACTACCTTCTTTGTGTTGCTTTAGGGTTAGTGTGAAGTGCATCTAGAAGCATCTTCTCCTTAGTATATATTAGTTTTTATCTTGTCAAGTTTAGGCTATGTAAGAACCATCAGTTATTATCCAATATACATTTGAGAGCTTTGCATCAATGGCTGCGTTGCATCCTTTTTATCTATTTTCTTTCATGGTATCAGAGCAGGACATCTAGGGCCTGTCTCTCTTACCCTTTTCTTTCTTTCTTTTCCCTTGATCTGTCTTTGTCATGGCAGATCCAGCCACACTAACCCCAATAATACCTCAAAACAATCAAATATCTGTGAAGCTCAATGAGAATAACTTTCTCATTTGGAAACGACAAATTATGGCAAATGTGAGAGGTCTCGGACTTGAAAAATACTTCATCAGAGATCCACCTTCATCCACTCTCACCACTGATGGTGGAGAAATATGTGCAAATCCAGAATACATAAGTTGGATCTGGCAAGATCAAATGCTTTCTGCCTGGATTCAATCCTCTCTCACTGAGAGCATCATGATTCTTGTTGTTGGTCTTGATACTAGCAAAGAGATCTGGGAAGCTCTTCTCTCAAACTACTCAAATCAATCTACAGCCAAAGTGATGCAATACAAGCTGTAACTACAGACGTTGAAGAAAGAAGGGCTCACTATGAGGGAATATCTAAGCAAGATCAAGACTTGTTGTGATCTTCTTGGATCTGCTGGATACAGAGTCTCTAAAGAAAACCAAATCATGCACACTCTTGTTGGTTTGGGAACATAATATGATTCTGTTATGCTCACTATCACATCTAAGCCAGAAGCCTGGACTATTGGTGATGTTAGTTCCTTGCTTCCCAGCTTTGAAAATAGGATTGAATCTGGCAAATCTCAGTCCATCAACACAGAATTAAGGTTCTCCCCTCTGCCAATCTGATTCAAGGGAGAAATCAAAGCAACAACAACTCACATCAAAGTAGAAGAGGAAAAGGATACCAACCTCATCACAACTCTACTAGAGGAGGATATTTTGGTGGCAGAGGCAGAAATGGTCGTGGTGGAAGAGGTGGAGGCAGATTTGGAAACAATAAACCAATTTGTCAAGTGTGTGGCATTACTGGTCACATAGCCGACAAATGTTGGCACAGATTTGAGCCCAACTATGTTCCTGCTCTACCTAGAAATAACAATATGAGAGCTCCTTCTCCCATGGCTGGTCACTTTCAACCCTCTTTTCAGCCAAATGGCTATCCTCAACAACCTGTTTTGAACATGGCACAACTTCCACCTCCTTCTGTTTCAACTGACTCTTGGGTTGAAACTGGAAATGCCTCTACTTGGTACCCAGATTCAGGAGCAACTAATCATGTCTCCCACGATTATAACTCCTTCCACTCAGCCTCTGATTATCATGGAGGTAAGAAGTTACAGATGGGTAATGGTTATCTTGTTAATATATATTAATCATGTTGGTGATTCCATCCTTGCTTGTTCTGCTACTTCTAGACATTTCATTCTCAAAAACCTTTTACATGTTCCTCAGATTAAGAAAAACCTCTTGAGTGTTGCACAGTTTGCTAATGATAATAAGGTCTTCTTTGAATTTCACCCATTCTTTTGTGTTGTCAAGGACCAGGTCACCAAAGCTCCTATTCTCAAGGGAATCCTTAAGCATGGGCTTTATCAGTTCACTCTCCATAAGTCTTCTTCAGCCTTTTCCCCTTCAATCAAGAGTAATGTTGCGCCTTCTGTGGCTTCCTCAGACTGCACTCTCCCAACTATTCTTTCTTCCTCTATTTCTAGTGGCAGGTCTTCTTCTTCTGACTCTTTAGAAGTTTGGCATAGGAGATTAGGTCATTGTGCTCTTGACATTGTAAAAAAGGCACTCAACAGTTGTAATATCTCTTTTCAATCAATGCCAACTTCTAATTACTGTCATTCTTGTTCCATTACTAAGATTCATAGACTACCTTATGCTGTTTCCAACACTGACTATAATACTCATTTTGCACTTGTTCATAGTGATCTTTGGGGACCATCTAATTGTGTGTGGGTGTGTTGGCCAAGCGGTAAGAGGTTAATGCCTAAGGTCAAAAGTCTTGGGTTCGAGTCCCATGTGATGCGGTCTTTTAATTTCTTTATTTAATATTGTAAATTTATCAAAAAATAAATAAAAATTATGGTCTTTTAATTTCTTTATTTAATATTATAAATTTATCAAAAACTAAATAAAAATTAATTGTTAAACTATGCTCACTCTCTCAGCCCTCCGGGCGGAAATCCATCCTTCCCCCTTTTCTCATCTGGCTGTTTAGCGGCGATAAGGCTGATTCTCTCCCTCGTCTTCTCTCTCGACCTCTGGTTTTGCGACCGGCTGCAAAGCCGCCGTCCAAAAGCCCCAGATCCCCATACCAATGACTCCGCCCTCACATTTAGGCACTTACGCCGCTCCACGCGGCGTCGCCTCCCTCTGCACAGCCCGTATCCAACCGCCGGTCCGGGTTTCAAACAACGGCGTCGTCCAGCGTCATCCAGGCCCTAGGCTCCAGATCTCGGCCCTCTCTCTCGTATGCATCTTTAATTCCAGCGTTCTCCATATTTTTCTTCTGGTATTCATCAATAGATCTGGGTATTCTATATTTATGTTGTAACATAGTTATTGCTTCTTTTACAGTGACCAATTCTATCGATTTTTTTCAGATCTACTAAGTGTTTTAGTAGATACATACAAAACAGGTAATTTTTATTTATTTTTTCTTTGCGTTATTTGTTTCTAAAACTGCATGTTCTTTAAGCACTTGTGAAATTCGATGTGCAATTGCTTTTCTATTTGACTTGTATGGTCTATGTGTTGGAATTTAAGTATATATAATGGAGAAGTTATTTAATTGGTAGGAGGAAATTTGGAGAAATTGGTTGTGTACGTGTGTGTGCTTAGGAATTTGAGGGGGAGGATTGTAGTTTACTAACACAATCTTTCTTCAATTCACTTTTCTAACTTTCTTTCTTCATTACATTGCAATATATCATGGTTACATATTTATAGTGGTGAGTAGATGATTCCTACATTCTCTAGAATATTCTCAACTATTATTTTTCTAATACTTCTCTAGAATTCTCTATACACACTAGAATTCTCTAGTTCTAGCTAGTTCTCTTCATCCTAACTTTTTCTCAACTATTCTAGATTATTCTTCTTTCTCTAATACATTCTCAACCATTCTACATTTTTCTTCATTCTCAACTATTCTAGATATTTCTACAAATTTCTTCTAATTTCTTTTTTTTCTTTCTTTTCCTCTAATTCTAGAATATTCTTTACAAATCAAGTTTATTACTTTATTCTAACACTCCCCCTTAAACTTGATTTGTCATTCTGAGCAAAACTCTGAAGTTGGCGAAATCCTTTCACGACGTGCCTTGCTTTATATCTTTCAACTTTACCTTTGGAATTCTTCTTAACCTTATGCACCCACTTGACTCCAATGGCCTTGTGCCTTTCCGATAGTGCCACGAGCTCCCACGTATCATTCTTCTTTATGGCTTTGATATCTTTGTCCCTTACGACTCGCCAATTTTCACTATTTGCTGCTTCTTTAAAGCTAATAGGTTCACAATCAACAGATAGGCAAAATAAGGTGAGATCTTCGAACCTTCAGTGTCCTTATATATCTCGTCCAAATTCCTTGCACGTGGTGTGGCTCTTTCATTTAAGAAAAATGGTGGCGAGTCTTCAGTAACTTGTATAGGTGAAGCTGGCGGAGTCACTACCTCTTGTTGGACTTCTCCAACTTGCTCGACTGTCCTTTCATCTTCGAATTGTGGGATGAAGGTGAAGTCACCACTGGGATTGAAATCCCATACTCCTTCTTGATCGAATTTCACATCTCGACTTATCTTCTATTTTCTTGGTATTTGGATTATATAACTTATAGCCTTTAGAGTTAGAGTCTGTTGGGAACGTTATGGAATATCCTAATCCTTGTTTTGATGATACCAAAATTCATAGGTCTTAATTGTAATAGACTAGAACTGTTTGAACTCAAGTGTTAGAGTTCGTTTCTAGTTTAGCTTGCGGTTCTGAAGACTGAAGACTGAAGGATGAAGGATTGAAGACTGAAGACTGAAGATACCAACTGAAGTATCAGTTGAAGAATCAGTTCGGAACTGATTACTTAATGCGTGCCGCGTGGGCTCAGCGGACTGATACTAAAGTCAAGTATCAGTTAAACATTCTTCCTCGGACTGAACTTCCAACGTTCAAAGGAAGCCACGTACTCCAAAAGTACAGCCGCATTAAATGCAAAGATCTCAGGATCATCCCTCTCTGCAGAGGTCATTCCTATTTGGTGGCTACTTTATCAGAGACGTCACATCTCATGTTCTTCAACATAGCCGTTCTCACCAAACAAGGAACCTCGAAGATTGAAGCCTCGGCCCAAATTCGAAAAGCTCTCCAACGGAAGAAATCTTGAAGACGTTCTCTGCCAACGGATCTATTCAAGACCTCTCCTATAAATAGCGCTCGAGGATCACTTCAATCTTCATCGATTCAACGACATAAGCTGAAACTCTGCCAAAATATTTTCTCAGCCAAAAGCTTAACCTCCCCAAAGCTTGAATCGAAGAAGAGAATTCCAAAGCCAAAAATCAGTCACTGCTGATTACACACATTCTCTTAGACCTTAGGCAAACCTCTGTTTACCCAGAAGCCTAGGTCAAACTTGCTCCAAAGAACTTGTTCTTTGAAGTATAGTTGGAAAGTTTTCAAACCTCCTTTCGAGAGATAGAATCGAGTGTTCGAGTGGTAAAGGAGTTCAAGAAGGTACTCTGACTTCATGAGATCCTAGCGCGGGTTGTGCTAGGAGTGAGAAATCCAAAGCGAGTGAAGTGTTGGTACTGAAGAGTGGAATCTTCAGTGGTACGGTTGTGTGCACCCGGCAAGCACACGATTCGGTTTGCAGTGCACCAGTTAAGCACTTGCGGAGTGGATTGTTGGACTGATCAACCGACCGTGGATGTAGGAAGTGTTTTCCGAACCACGTAAAAGTCTCTGTGTTATTTACAGCTTTCAGTTTTACATTCTTACTTGTGTTCTTTCATTTGATAAACTGAATTATGAATAACTGCAAAGAGAAACCTAAGACTAACAACGTGCTCAACCGAGGCTATTACGAAACAAAGTTATTTTCGCTGCGTATGATATTAGTTTGACTGATCTATCCTCTGATAGTCAGGAAGAGTGATATCATCTCTGTTTTAGCGAACTCGACTGAAGCCTTTACGTGCATCAGTTAAGTTCCAGTAACTTAACTGATAACTCCTTACTGAAGAGTTTTTCAGTATCAGTCGTCAACCCTGTTTGGTTAAAACTCCTTTCTGTTAACAGGTGTCTTAGTTTGCTTGTAAAGTTTCGTTTTGATCTCTATCATTGAGATCCCTCTCCTTTAGAGGAGAAAAATAGCCCATAGGTGTATTCTCCCCTCCCCCATACACCTATTCGAGACCCTCCAGACCTAACAATTGGTATCAGAGCAGGTTGTTCGCAAGAACATTCTGTTTCTGATTAGGTTCTAATTGAACTAGATCATTTTTCTCAAGGTTCTCGAAAAACTTTTCTCTTTCAAAAAGGTGCTTGCTATTTGCTCTATCTGTTCTCTCTTTTTTGATGGAGACTAACCACAACAGATTATCCTCTCTACCTATGTTTAGTATTGAAAAATATGGCATATGGAAGTTTCGGCTTGAAAGCTTCCTCACCGCCCAACATTGCCGAATTTGGGAAGTTATCACCAACGGACCAATCACCATCACCGAAATCGTCAAAAGAGTTCCTGTTGATCCAAATCGGGATCCATACGATGAGGTCCAGATCAAGAAAAAGGCAGACTTCACCACAGAAGAAATGAAGCAAGATGAGCTAGACAACCTCGCCAAAAGCATCATCTCCGGCACCGTTCTTGACAAGCATGTCACCAAGATCATCAAGTGCGGAACTGCAAAGGAGATGTGGGACATTCTTGAAAGAATGTGCGTAGGTTCCGAGGAAATTAAGGAGAACAAGCTATCCATTGCTTGCCAGAAGTTCGACTCCTTCCTCATGTTCAAGAATGAATCTGTCGACGAGATGGAACTCAGATTCAATCAAATCCTGAATGAAGTTCAATCCATCTCGAAAGACAAGTACACTCAACGAGAAATCCACTTGAAGATTCTTCGAGCACTGCCACAAGGAGAATGGCAGATCTACTCAGTCGCTCATCAGAATAAGCCTGGATTCAGTCAGCTCCCGACAAATAAGCTTTTCTCTGATCTCTTGGCAAATGAGTTCGACATCCAGAGATCTCTTGGAATCAAGAAGGCTGGAGGATCAGACGAAGATGGTCCATCAACCTCAAGAGGAGCAGCACTAAAAGCTTCAGCGAGAGAAAGCAAGAAGCAAACGAAGGAACCAGTGGAACTCAAACCTGAGGACTTCTTCAGTCAATACGCTTTGTTGACTGAAAGATTCAACAAGATGGAGTCTAAATTCTGCAAGTACAGAAGGTTCCACAAGCAGCACTACAAAGGAAAGAAAAGAGAAAGCAACTTCAGACATTCCACTGATCGAAGCAGATAAAGAAAGTCAGCCGCCTACGACATCAAAGATATGGAATGCTTTGGATGCAGAAAGAAAGGGCACTTTCGAAATGAATGCCCTGAACTGACTCAATCTGAGCGCAAAGAGCTGAAAGCCAAGAAGGATTGCAGTTATGCGAAGAAGAAAGCGATGGTTGCTGACGTTGCTGAATCTTCCGAAGACACATCAGAATCATTCGACTTCAACTCTACCAGCTCAGATGATGACCAAGCCCTGATGGCCAATGAAACTGAAAGCGTGGCTGACAATAGCTACGACAATGGAATGAATGGCTCAGAGGTAATATGTCATTCAAAAACTCCTTATACTGATAACTTCCTGATGTTTTCAAGAGACCACTCAGAATCTGGAGAAAGCTCTGTCGATGAAACTGACGAGTTCGATCAGCTCATGACTGATCACTGTCAGTTGAGGAAATTGTTCGAAGATCTCCTCAAGCAGAATCAGAAGATGAAAAAGGAGATCAATGATGAACGAGCCAAGAATCAGATAATCATCTACTTTTCAGATGAAACTTGTCTTGATCAGCTGATCATGGAGAACAGTCGACTGGAAGAAAAGCTCAGAATCTCCAACTCAGAATGTGACAGAGCATCTCATGAAATCAAGAGGCTCAATCACAAACTGGAAGAAACAGTCAAGGACTGCATGATGAAGTCTCCCATGATGTGCAACTTTCCATCAAAAGGCCTCGTTGAAAGCATTGGAGGAAAGATTGCAGCTGCTAATAAAGGGAATAATGTTATGATCAATGCAAAGGACGATACTTCTGAAAACAACACATCAGAAGAATCAAGAGATCATGACATGGATGAAGTTCGCAAACGCAAACTGATGGCAATGACTAATGTTCCTCCTCCACGAAGCTACAGACGAGCAAGGGAGGCCCCCAACCAGATCATCCTACTGAGAAGATTGGAAGGCAGATTTCAGTCAAAGATCGGGGAAGGAACATCAGAAATTAAGAAGAATCTTCCTCACCAGTCAAAGGGGAAGAATAACAACATCAGTCAGAAACTGAAATCAGTTAAGTTCCAGAAAGAACAACATCCAAGGAGACAAAGCAATGATGGGACCAGACGAGTCAAGCGACATCCACGACGACAAGCGACTGGACATCAGATGACTCATGTCTCACGACATCAGTCAAGTCTCCATCAGTCTGGAATGACTCGAGTATCTCAAGGAAGATACTTCGTCGAGCAAAGAAGACCTCAACAACTCATCAGACAGAACTCCTACAAGAGTGAGGCCTTCAAAAGGAAAACTCAACAGAAGAATGCTCATGTGCCAACTGAGGCGCCAACTACTTCAGTCAGACGACCAGCAAAACGCAAGAGATCAGTAAGACCAGTTCTAAAGTAGATATGAGTTCCAAAGGAAACTCGAGCTAACATTGAAGGACCCAAATCTTGATTGGGTACCTAAATTAACTCTTCCTTGTAGGTAAAAAACAAGAAACATAAAAAGAAGGAAGAAGTTAAAGCTTCAATCAGAACATGATATTTGGACAGCGGCTGCTCGAAGCACATAACAGGCTACAAAGAATATCTATCTCAGTATGTTGAGAAAGCTGGATCCAAAGTTGCATTCGGAGATAACTCAATCGGAGAAATAAAAGGCTATGGTGTGCTCGACATGGGTAACGCCAGTATCAGTAATGTTAGCTTTGTTTCTGGTCTTAAACATAATTTGTTGTCTGTGAGTCAATTCTGTGACAACGGTTTCACAGTGAAGATAAAAAAAGATGAATTCACTGTTAGAAACAATCAAAGAAAGGTGGTTCTGAAAGGATTCAGACAAGGAAGTCTATACGTCGTCTCATGGGAAGACAGCCCTCCAGAAACATGTCTCATCAGTAAAAGCAGCTCGGAGCTCAACTGGCTGTGGCACAGGAGACTCAACCACCTCAACTTCAAGACGATCAACAAGCTTGCTAAACATCAACTGGTAGAAGGTTTGCCTTCTATTGTATTCTAGAAGAAGCAAGAATGTGAAGCATGTCAAAGAGGAAAGCAGACAAGGACGTCATTCAAGTCAAAGTCAGGACACTCCTCTGGAAGGATTCTTCAACTACTTCACATGGATCTGTTTGGCCCAATCTCTCCAAGAAGCTACAATGGTAGGAAGTACACCTTAGTTGTTGTGGATGATTATTCACGATATACTTGGGTTATCTTTTTCTACAATAAGAGAGAGACACTGCTGGAATTGCCAAAGCTGCTGAGAAGACTGAGCGTTGAAAAGGAAGTCAACATCATCAGCATCAGATCAGATCGTGGGACTGAATTCCTCAATACCGTCATTCGTGAGTATTGTGAGAAACAAGGAATCAGTCATCAAACTTCTGCATCAAGGACTCCTCAACAGAACGGAGTTGTAGAAAGAAGAAACAGGTCTTTGAAGGAAGCAGCAAGGACGATGCTAGCCGAATCAAAACTCCCCTTGAAGTTTTGGGCCGAAGCAGTCAACAACGCATGCTACACGTAAAATCGCTCCTTTCTCACTCAAAGACATGGAAAAACTCCATACGAGCTATGGAAGAACAGGAAGCCTTCAATTGCATATTTTCATACTTTCGGTCCTAGGTGTTTCATACACAACAATGATAAGAAGAGGTTAAACACATTTGATAGCAAGGCTGATCCAGGAATCTTTCTTGGATACTTTGGAACAGAACGATCCAGCAAAGCCTATCGAGTGTTTAACTCTCAAACCCTTTGTATTGAAGAAACACCACATGTTGTCTTTGATGAATCTACAGATGATTTCAGGAAACAGGAAACTGAAAGAAGTGTTGAGAACACTGAAGTTTCCAAGACTGAAATCGACAACACCGAACCTTCTACTGTCCTGCTGTGGGGACCTGGAAAATATGAAGATACTGAAAAGCTTTAGTATCAGAAGATCAGCCAAAGGTCTGAAGCTCAGACTGGAGCCAATGCAGATGGCATCAGTCAAGGGGGAACTCCAGTTACCGAAGAACGAGTTGATCATGCCGAAGCAGCTCCAGCTCAACTCTCCACTGCTCCAGAAGGTGCTCAACACCTCAGAACCATTCTAACTGAAGAAGTCCCACCATCACCAGAAGAGATCAAGAAGTATCGAAGATGGTTTGAACTCCATTCAAAGGAGAACATCATTGGAGAACCATCAGACGGTGTCAAGACTCGAAGATCAATGTGCAACCTCGTCTTTGATATCAACCAGAACTGCATCAACGAAGATAAAAATTTCAGCTGTTTCTTATCATCTACAGAGCCCAAGGATGTCGAAGAAGCTCTGAAGTCCACTCAATGGGTCATCGCAATGCGAGAAGAACTCAATGAATTCAACTGGAATTCAGTTTGAGAGCTTGTGGATTGACCAAACGATGCAAAGGTGATTGGTTTGAAATGGATTTTCAAAAACAAGAAAGACGAAGAAGGAAATATTGTGATAAACAAAGCAAGGCTTGTAGCAAAAGGTTATAGTCAAGAAGAAGGTATCGACTACGATGAGACGTTTGCCCCAGTTGCCAGATTGGAAGCAGTCAGACTCTTCTTAGCCTTCGCAGCTCACAAAGGATTCAAGGTACACAAAATGGATGTGAAGTGTGCATTTCTCAATGGAGTGCTCACCGATGAAGTCTACGTGGAACAACCTCCAGGCTTTGAGGTTGCAGGACCAGAAAAGGTGTACAAGCTGAAGAAAGCGCTCTATGGATTGAAGCAAGCTCCAAGAGCATGGTATGATACTCTCTCTGAGTATCTTGTTGAACAAGGTTTCAAGAAAGGATCCGTGGACAGAACGTTGTTCACCCTCAAAGAAGGAGAAGATCTTCTACTTGTTCAGATTTATCTCGATGACATAATTTTCAGATCCAAATCCGAACGCATGTGCAAGAAGTTCGTTGATATCATGACCAACAAATTCCAGATCTCCATGATGGGAGAAATGAATTTATTTCTAGGATTGCAAGTCAAGCAGACCAGCGAAGGAATACTGATCAATCAGTCCAAGTATGCCAAGGAACTGATAGCCAAGTTCGGTATACAGCACATGAAATCAGTCAAGATCCCAATGAATACAAACTAGAAAGTTGATCCAGGATCAGAAGGGAAATCTGTATCTTCAACCAAGTACAGAGAAATCATTGGATCATTGCTGTATTTGACTGCGAGCAGACCAGATATCGCATATGCAGTCGGAGTTTGTACGAGATATCAGTCAGATCCAAATGCAGCTCATATGGATGCAGCAAAGTGAATTTTGCGATATCTCAAAGGCACACCCAATTTAGGATTGTGGTACCCAGCTGACGACGACTTCAAGCTCACCGGATATTCAGACTCAGATTTTGCAGGATGCAAAATTGATCGTAAATCAACATCCGAAACCTGTCAATTCCTAGGCAACAAGCTCATCTCATGGTTTTCAAAGAAGCAGACTTCAGTCGCCACCTCCACAACTGAAGCTGAATATGTTGCTGCGGGAAGCTGCTGCTCACAACTCCTATGGTTAGTCCAATAGTTGAAGAACTATGGGATAGACGAAAAGGAAGTCCCAATCTATTGCGACAGCTCTAGTGCTATTGCAATATCCCAGAATCCAGTTCATCACACCAGAGTCAAGAATATCGCCATTCGACATCACTTTATTCGTGACCACGTCGAAAAGAATGATATCTCTGTAGAATGGATTCCAACTGTTGTTCAGAGAGCGCACTTGCTGACCAAGGCTCTTCCAGAAGAAAGGTTCAACGACCTGTGTGGAAGGATCGGCCTCATCAACCCAGAAGAGTGATGCTGTGTTTGAAGATTTTCTCAACCAACTACTGTTCTACGATCGCTGACATGGAAAGTGATCACTAATTTCTTAGCAACAAATACCGCAACTAACACGGTGCAATTGTAGCAAATAATCAGTAACCGAGTATCGTATCCACAGGGACTGAAAACCGAAATAACTCTAGCTATCTCCTAAACAGACTATAACAGTAGACAGGCAAACGAAAATAAAGAATGTTTAATTAAAACTAAACTTAAAAAGCAACAAATAAAATCACGTAGAAAAATCAAATAATAAAGACAGCTGATCCTAGGGTAGTAACTTCATTAACTAAATCCACATAATAAATCTATTAATCCTATTAACCAATTTTAATCCAGTTATGATGAGAGATCACTCAATTAATCAATCACTCTCGCTAGAGCAGCAACGATCGTAGATTAGTAAATTCTCTATCTCCGCTAGGTCTCAAGAAAATCTACTAACTCTCAATAGCTCCTAAGAATAGCTCTCTATGATCCACCTATCTCCGCTAGGTCTCAAGGTTAAAATCATATCATACATTCCTGAATCCGCTAAACAGTTATCTCCGCTAGGTCTCAAACCGAATAGCTACACATGCAAATTATTGGCCAAATAATCAACAAGAAATTAAGCACCAGGAATTATGAATCATAAACTGAAAGGTAAATAGGCATTAACAAATAAATCACATGAACCTAATTAACTATTTACAAACCCTAGAATCAGAAAAAGAAACTAGCCAGACATAATAAAAGAAAGCATAAACATAATTAAAAAGAAAGCAATTGTAAAAACTGAATTAAATAAAATAGAATGAAAACGATTGTAGCGACTTGAATCTTCAATCTTGATCCAAGCCTTGAAAACTGAAAAGCAATAAAATTCTAAAGCTAAAAAACTGAAAATATGAATGCTAGGGTTCGAGGGATCTCGGGGTCTTCTTGAATAGGTCAACAGAGGACCTATTTATAGATTTCAGATTTCCTTCGGATCACCATGGAAGTTGCCATGCAAAGTAGAATTCTAATGGTAATAGAATCGTGTAAAATAAGGCAACTCTCCAGCTGGATGCGCGCTCCGGAAAATACTCTTACTCTTGCCGAATTCGCAGCTCTCGCCAGAGGAACGGGTGTCGTCAGGGAAACGGGTCGCGCCAGAGGAATGGATGATTCTTCTGACCTCTCCAGAGAAATGAGTCGCCAGCGGAATGGGGATTTCTCTGCTATCGCCAGGGGAACGGTGATTTCTCTGGCTTTTCGATTCCGCTGTAATGGACTCTCTCCCCTCTGCTCTGACTCTTGACTCCTCTGGTGATGACTTCGCTACACTAGCTTCTTGATTTTGCTGACTCCAGAGAAATGGTGATTTCTCTGGCGATTAATTCCGCTGCACTGGAGACTTGATGTCGCTGCTCTGGTCTTTGATTTCTCTGACTCCAGAGGAATGATGATTTCTCTGCTCTGGAGATGTCGGTTCCTCTGCTCTGGAGACCAGAACACCTAGAAAACGCCAAATTCATCCAAAATTCTCCAAAACTGCATTCTTCCATCTGAAAAGCCTAAATCTCCTGCAAAGCATAAAATACACCATAAACGCACCAATTTCCAGAAGATTATCTTAAAACACGCACAAACAAACCCTTAAAAATAGAGTAAAATAAGCATAAATCAACTCCCCCACACTTAGCCTTTTGCTTGTCCTCAAGCAAAATCTATATGAATCCTAGGAAGAGATTGATTTCAACAATGTTCATTTCCATCGAAACATTCACAAAGTCTATTCAAAACTTTACAATCAACATACATCTCTCGATCATGCAAGTAACTCAAAGTTTAAGAAGCAACAAAAGAGTAATGCAAGTAAGTGAATTCCCTAATGTGATCGCCTTTATAATTAATATCACCAATTTTCACACTTTGTGTGCTTTGAGATTTCGACAGTTGAGCCATAATTCATGAAATAAAACCATTTGGATGTAATCCAAAGTCTTTTCACGTGGTTTCCCATGCTCATAGTTAGACTAGAGGAGCAGAGACTCAGAGCTATCACGTTTTCAGAACAGGCCAGATGTTTTAGAGCTGGCAATTTTGAAGTTGGCAATTCGTCCAACATTTTCACAGATAAGATACGATCGTAGGCAATCACAATGACAACACTCCTTCTAGCATCTACCGGACAAATCACGTTTTACTAACTTACAAAAGTGTTGCAACAAAACTCATAATTCTTTGCACAATCAAGAAACATATATCAAAAGTAAAATAAGAATAACCACCAAACAAACACAAACCCGAAATGCACATCGAAAACCATCTTCTCTTCCACAAATTCATAAAAATTAGCAAGATTCAAAGACCAAAAACTAAGCGTAGAAAGATTGATCTCACCCAAATTTTTGAAAATTATAAGCAACAAAACACCCCCCCACACTTAAAGCATGCCATGTCCTCAGGGCATAAAAGAAATACGAAGAGTGTAGAAAACGTCCTTGATTATCGGCAATGAAAAGCTGAACCATCGTGAGAGGCGGTGAAAAGGTTTGTGACCTTGGGCAAAGTAGAGAGTGGCTGCACTGGGTAGGGCAGCGAAGTGTAGAAAAGGTTGCGCTGGACATGAAGACCTCCAGAAATCTTGCAGAGAAACACCTGTTCCTCTGGCGGTGGCATGAACAAAGCGCGAGTCTCACAACTTCCAAGCTCAACACTGCACGAAAACCCAAACAAGACAACAAAACAAAAAGAAACAAAACGAAACAAAACTACACTAAAAGAACGAAAAACAAAACAAGGCAAACAGTTGGGTTACCTCCCAACAAGTGCTTAATTTAACGTCTAGAGCTCGACGATACCTCATGGTCTCAATGAACATCAAACACAGCGGGCGTGACAGATCGCCTGACACGAACAGAGACAGAGGACTCATGTGCATCAGTTGCGTGAAAGACGACACTTCCATTGGGCACATCTATCATAGCCCTCCCCGTAGCTAAGAATGATCGACCAAGAATCAACGGAGGATTTGCATCTTCAGGAATATCGAGGACCAAGAAATCCGTAGAGAAGATGAGTTTGTCAACCTTCACAAAGATGTCTTCGAGCTTTCCTCTCGGCTTCACTCTTGATCTATCCGCCATTTGAATCTCCATCGAGGTCGGCTTGAGATCTCCAATTCCCAACCGCTTGAAAACAGAGATGAGCATCACATTGACACTAGCCCCTAAATCGCAAAGAGCCTTGGGAAAGAGCTCTCCTCCAATCTCGCACTCAATGGTGAAGCTACCCGGATCTTTCTTCTTCGAAAGTAGCTTCATTGGCAGCTCAGTGCCCACAGTTGTCGCCTGCGAGATTTTCTTATCCTCATCCCCCATCTTCTTGGTGTGAACAATTGCCTTTTCTTCTTTATCCTTGGGGTCCTGCAATTGCGAGAGAGTTTGAGGCTGTGCACGTCGGTCTGATTCTTCAAGTAGTCTCTCTAGCTCATCCACTATACGTCCATGCTCTGTCTCCTCGGGATTGGCAATTTTTTTCTCCTTCTTACAACGGGAGATCTCTAGCTTGATTTCCTTGGCATCCTTGTCGTCCCTCTGCTCTGGCCGACTTCTCAATTGAATTGCGTTGCACTTTTTGCTCGGCTTCACAACACATTGCTCTTCAAGCACCTCCCTCTTCATCAGACTACGGGGGAATGGAGCTTTTGGGATGTACTCCCTAAGTGGAATAGGAGATTTGTATGGTTCCTCACTTGGTTGTTCGTTCTCCTTGCTCATCCTCCTGTCTTTTGGAGACAGAGTGCCATCGAAAATAGCATTGCATTGGCCCTTTGGATAGACAGTAGTGTTGCTCGGAAATTGGCCCGACTTGTGCTGCGCGGCTGCTTGGTTGGCAATCTGACCAATTTGAGTCTCCAACATCTGCACTTGCTTGGACAGTGCTGAGAAATTATTTTCTATGTTAGAAATTTTATTTCCCACATTTGTCTCCATTCCAGTCATCCTCATGAGCATCTGCTTCATCATGTCCTCCATTAAATCTTTCTTTGGCTCATTGATAACTCCCCCACTAGAAACAGAAAATCCTGGTGGAGGTTGCACAGCATTATTTGGGTTGCCATAAGAAATATTCGGATGCGGGCGTCCTCCTGGCTGGAACTGCTGCTGACTCGGCTGGTACTGCTGACCTCTGCTATATACTCCTGGCTGACCTCGATTCAACTCACTGATCTTAGTAGTCAGCTCTGCCAGCTGCGTAGCCATCGCTGCCTGCTGTGTAACCATCGCTGCCATAGGATCAGAGCTGGAAGCAGCTGCCACCCTTTTAAATTGTACTATTTCTACTGGCCATTGATAGCTTGTAGCTGCCATACTCTCTATGATGTTCCAAGCCTCTGAACTGCCTTTCTGAAGCAGAGAACCTCCTGCAGCTGTGTCCAAATGCATTCTTGTACGCTCTCCACAAGCATTGTAGAACATGATAATGAGTGTGCCTTCATCAAATCCGTGGCTCGGACACTTTCTCAACTTCTCTTGATACCTCTCCCATGTATCTGCCAGCTTTTCTCCCTCAAACTGCTGGAACTGCACAATGTCCATCTTCAGTTTCAACGTAAGGCCAGGCGGATGAAACTTGCGTAGGAATGCATGAGCCAAATCCTCCCACACTATATTCTCTCCCAGCTGCAGCGTATGATACCACGACTTCGCCTTATCCCGCAGTGAGAAGGGAAACAGACGAAGACGTATAATGTCATCAGGGACACCATTTATCTTTACCGTGCTACACAGCTCCAGGAAATGCGCCAGGTGCGCATTAGGGTCTTCAATCGCTTGTCCACCATATTGGCTATGTTGGACCATCGTGATCAAACCCGTTTTCAGCTCAAAGTTGTTAACGTTCACTCGTGGAGGCTCCTGATACACATACTGCAGAATGAACGCTTCATTTATGGCTGGTTGTTTCCGAGCCTCTTTAGCAGCTTGAGCGCCCAACAGCTGTTGCAGCAGCTCCTGTAGAGCACGAATCTGTTCATTAGTAGCAATCGTATGGTAGTGCCTGAAAAAAAAACGAGAATTAGAAAGAACAAAAAAAACAGTAAACGCCTGAAGTACTACTAAGTCCTATCGGAAATATTAAAGAAACTTCTAATCAGTCCCCGGCAACGGCGCCAAAAAGTTGATCACTAATTTCTTAGCAACAAATACCGCAACTAACACGGTGCAATTGTAGCAAATAATCAGTAACCGAGTATCGTATCCACAGGGACTGAAAACCGAAATAACTCTAGCTATCTCCTAAACAGACTATAACAGTAGACAGGCAAACGAAAATAAAGAAGGTTTAATTAAAACTAAACTTAAAAAGCAACAAATAAAATCACGTAGAAAAATCAAATAATAAAGACAGCTGATCCTAGGGTAGTAACTTCATTAACTAAATCCACATAATAAATCTATTAATCCTATTAACCAATTTTAATCCAGTTATGATGAGAGATCACTCAATTAATCAATCACTCTCGCTAGAGCAGCAACGATCGTAGATTAGTAAATTCTCTATCTCCGCTAGGTCTCAAGAAAATCTACTAACTCCCAATAGCTCCTAAGAATAGCTCTCTATGATCCACCTATCTCCGCTAGGTCTCAAGGTTAAAATCATATCATACATTCCTGAATCCGCTAAATAGTTATCTCCGCTAGGTCTCAAACCGAATAGCTACACATGTAAATTATTGGCCAAATAATCAACAAGAAATTAAGCACCAGGAATTATGAATCATAAACTGAAAGGTAAATAGGCATTAACAAATAAATCACATGAACCTAATTAACTATTTACAAACCCTAGAATCAGAAAAAGAAACTAGCCAGACATAATAAAAGAAAGCATAAACATAATTAAAAAGAAAGCAATTGTAAAAACTGAATTAAATAAAATAGAATGAAAACGATTGTAGCGACTTGAATCTTCAATCTTGATCCAAGCCTTGAAAACTGAAAAGCAATAAAATTCTAAAGCTAAAAAACTGAAAATATGAATGCTAGGGTTCGAAGGATCTCGGGGTCTTCTTGAATAGGTCAACAGAGGACCTATTTATAGATTTCAGATTTCCTTCGGATCACCATGGAAGTTGCCATGCAAAGTAGAATTCTAATGGTAATAGAATCGTGTAAAATAAGGCAACTCTCCAGCTGGATGCGCGCTCCGGAAAATACTCCTACTCTTGCCGAATTCGCAGCTCTCGCCAGAGGAACGGGTGTCGTCAGGGAAACGGGTCGCGCCAGAGGAATGGATGATTCTTCTGACCTCGCCAGAGAAATGAGTCGCCAGCGGCATGGGGATTTCTCTGCTATCGCCAGAGGAACGGTGATTTCTCTGGCTTTTCGATTCCGCTGTAATGGACTCTCTCCCCTCTGCTCTGACTCTTGACTCCTCTGGTGATGACTTCGCTACACTGGCTTCTTGATTTCGCTGACTCCAGAGAAATGGTGATTTCTCTGGCAATTAATTCCGCTGCACTGGAGACTTGATGTCGCTGCTCTGGTCTTTGATTTCTCTGACTCCAGAGGAATGATGATTTCTCTGCTCTGGAGATGTCGGTTCCTCTGCTCTGGAGACCAGAACACCTAGAAAACGCCAAATTCATCCAAAATTCTCCAAAACTGCATTCTTCCATCTGAAAAGCCTAAATCTCCTGCAAAGCATAAAATACACCATAAACACACCAATTTCCAGAAGATTATCTTAAAACACGCACAAACAAACCCTTAAAAATGGAGTAAAATAAGCATAAATCAGAAAGCAATGAAGACAAGCGCTCGTCTGAAGGAAACTCATCCTGATAAGTCAACCAGGATCAAGTGGTATCGACTGACTACAATGATCAGTCGATCAGTAAGTATTTTTAAAAAGCTTACTATTTAAAATCAGTTACTTCAGTTAAGAGCTTTGTGTTTTAAATTCAAAATCTTTCTCTAACTGATCAGTTTCTTTCAAAAACTTTAACTGATTGTTGGAAAATGGAATATCCGAGAAGGACAAGTACTTTTTAAAAGGGAAAATTCGTATTTGATTGAACTTGTCTTGATCTTCTCTAAAAATCTTTCCAACCTTTCGCCTCTGTGATCAAATTTCTTGAGAATCTCATTGACATGACATAATGCAATGATATCTCTCACCTTTTTGAAGCTTCCGTCCCCTGCAGTGACGGCGGACGTGAATTTTTACTTCAAAAACATTTTAGGCACAGTCTTCGAAAAACTTTTTCATCTTCTTACTTGGTAAAATTTGTATATTTATACCATGACGTCTTCACATATTTTCTGCATCAACTAACAACTCTCCACAACCTTCAATGTGAGAAAAATTTCCAATCTTTTCAAAGTTGCAGAAAAATTTGTTCCGACGATAGGAGAATTCAATGACTGCAAAGTCATGGAGTGGGAGAATGACGCTCACACACTTGGTCTTCACCGGACCCTTCCACTGGATCTCAACGTCTCTCCGACGTCAAAGCTTGCTCTACCCTCACTTGTATCCAGCGAAGCGAGTGTCTTTCATCCTCATGCCCGGACCATACGGTTTGAAGTACATGTCTCAAGAAAACGGACTTCACCTGTCTCTCAGGAAAGCCTCACCTTTTTGTGAAGCTTCCGTGTGGTGCAACAGCAATGAGCAGGAGCTCGTTGTCACCCGGTGCAACATCGACAGTGTCTATCCTCACGATAGTCACTGATTCGATTTTTCTTACCCACACACCTCTCCTCATATGTCTCTTTCTCTTCATCAAAACCTCTCTCCTCAACCTCCTTTGGTTTGCATGATAGCCGCTTTCTTCTCTTCCCATTCTGGAGAGCCATGCAAATCAACCCCTACCCCTTTCTTCGTCTCCCCCTTTCTCATCTTCTCCCTCCTCTTTCACTTCTTTCTTTCTCTAAACCTCCGCATATATTCTCCACCTCCCTCTTACTCTCAGCATCTTTCTCTGGACCATTCTACGATTCTGTTTCCTCGCATGGTCTTAGCTTCATCCTTCAGTCAATTCTACCTTTTTGATGTTGCCAAAAAGGGGAAAAAGTCAAAAGACTGAAGTCGATTAAGCAAAATTATCATCACAATGATCATGAGGAAGATTAGCCAGGGAGACCTCAAATCAACGGAAAACAAGTGAGAGTGGAACAAGCTTAGGAACACGAAGACAGAAGATGAAGATCAAAAAGTTCAAGGCACAGCGATGCAGACTGCTGGAGTCCATGGGTTTCCCATGATGTTTTTGTTTTTCTTTTTACTCCAATGTAAGTCTTGCTCTGTACCTCGACTGGTGACTTATCAGTCTTATTTTTAATGAAAAGAACTTCTTTTGATCTCAACCTAAAGACAATGACTCTTTGTCCAGGCTCTGATTAATGTTTTACTGTCTTCTCCTTGTTCTGTGTTAGAACTGTTACGTTCTTGACTCTAAGTACAAGTTTTTAGGTTATATTATTAAGGGGGAATAGTATTCACCCTGTTTTAGAACTTGTGCTCTGAGTTCAGTCTTTTTGTTTGTCTAGACTGCTGTGTGGTTTTGGCATCATCAAAAAGGGGAAAATTGTTGGGAACGTTATGGAATATCCTAATCCTTGTTTTGATGATACCAAAATCCATAGGTCTTAATTGTAATAGACTAGAACTATTTGAACTCAAGTGTTAGAGTTCATTTCTAGTTTAGCTTACGTTTCTGAAGACTGAAGACTGAAGGACGAAGGATTGAAGACTGAAGACTGAAGATACCAACTGAAGTATCAGTTGAAGAATCAGCTCGGAACTGATTACTTAATGCGTGCCGCGTGGACTCAGCGGACTGATACTAAAGTCAAGTATCAGTTAAACATTCTTCCTCGAACTGAACTTCCAACGTTCAAAGGAAGCCACGTACTCCAAAAGTACAGCCGCATTAAATGCAGAGATCTCAAGATCATCCCTCTCTGCAGAGGTCATTCGAAAAGGCCAGGCGTTCTTCAACATAGCCGTTCTCACCAAACAAGGAACCTCGAAGATTGAAGCGTCAGCCCAAATTCGAAAAGCTCTCCAATGGAAGAAATCTTGAAGACGTTCTCCGCCAATGGATCTATTCAAGACCTCTCCTACAAATAGCGCTCGAGGATCACTTCAATCTTCACCAATTCAACGACATAAGCTGAAACTCTGCCAAAATAGTTTCTCAGCTAAAAGTTTAACCTCCCCAAAGCTTGAATCGAAGAAGAGAATTCCAAAGCTAAAAATCAGTCACTGCTGATTACACACATTCTCTTAGACCTTAGGCGAACCTCTGTTTACCCAGAAGCCAAGGTCAAACTTGCTCCAAAGAACTTGTTCTTTGCAGTAAAGTTGGCACCCGTTCAAACCTCCTTTCAGACAGAAAGATTTGAGTGTTTGAGTGATTCGGAGTTCAAGAAGGTATTCTGACTCTGAGAGTCTTAGCGCGGGTTGTGCTAAGCAAGAGAAATCCGACACGAGTGAAGTGTGGGTACTGAAGAAGGGTTTTCTTCAGTGGTACGGTTGTGTGCACCCGGCAAGCACACGATTCGGTTTGCAGTGCACCAGTTAAGCACTTGCGGAGTGAATTGTTGGTCTGATCAACCGATCGTGGATGTAGGAAGTGTTTTCCGAACCACGTAAAAGTCTCTGTGTTATTTATAACTTTCAGTTTTACATTCTTACTTGTGTTCTTTCATTTGATACCTAAGACTAACAACGTGCTCAACCGAGGCTATTACGAAACAAAGTTATTTCCGCTGCGTATGATATTAGTCTGACTGATCTATCCTCTGATAGTCAGGAAGAGTGATATCATCTCTGTTTTAGCAAACTCGACTGAAGCCTTTATGTGCATCAGTTAAGTTCCAGTAACTTAACTGATAACTCCTTACTGAAGAGTTTTTCAGTATCAGTCGTCAACCCTGTTTGGCCAAAACTCTTTTCTGTTAACAGGTGTCTTAGTTTGCTTGTAAAGTTTCATTTTGATCTCTATCATTGAGATCCCTCTGCTTTAGAGGAGAAAATAGCCCATAGGTGTATTCCTCCCCCCCATACACTTATTCGAGACCCTCCGGACCTAACAGAGTCGTACCCGATAAAGATGAATGTTTCACTTTTATCGTCGAGCTTCTTCCTTCTCTCATCTGGTACATGCACGTAGGCTTTGCTCCCAAATACCTATAGGTGGAAAATTCCTGGCTTTCTCCCGCTCCAGGCTTCTTATGGAGTCATTTCCCACACGCTCCTTGTCGGCGATCGGTTGGATAGGCACACCGCGCACGCCACTGCTTCGGCTCAAAACTCTTTAGGCAGATTCTTTATCTTTAGCATGCTCCTCGCCATCTCCATGATTGTTCTGTTCTTTCTTTCCACCACTCCGTTCTGTTGGGGGGATCTCGGAACTGTCAGGAGCCGTCGAATTCCATTTGCTTCACAAAATTCTAGAAACTCCTTTGATGTGAATTCTGCACCTCGATCGGACCTCAGGGCCTTGATTTGTTGTCCGCTCTCCTTCTCAACGGCAACTTTAAATTTCTTGAATGCTTCAAATACTTCTGACTTCTGCTTCAAGAAATATACCCACGTTTTTCTTGAAAAATCATCAATGAAGAGTACAAAATAATTATTTTTACTGAGGGAGCTGGGATTTATTGGCCCACACACGTCAGCATGAATCAACTCCAGTGGTTTTTGGGCTCTTGAGCTTGACTCCTTTGGGAATGGCTTTCTGAACTACTTCCCGAGTAGACAACCTTCGCATAGCTGATCGGGATGCTTGATGGATGGTAGGCCTCTCACCATTTCTTTTATTGATAGCAACTCCAAACCGCCAAAATTTAAGTGCCCAAACCGAAGATGCCATAACCAAGACTTATCTTGGTAACATGCTTTCAAGCATTTTGCCACGTCATTCTGAATATTCAATAAGAACATTCTATTTTTAGATATTGGCACCTTGGCAATAAGATTATTTTTGCCGTCTCTTATTGAAAGGTTATAATCTCTTATGCGAATATCATAACCTTTCTGTAAGAGTTGTCCCAAACTCAAGATATTATTTTTCATATTGGGCACATAATAAACGTTGGAAATAAATTCATGATTTCCATTCTTCAAGAGAATTAAAATTTTTCCTTTTCCTTTAATTGGAATTTTAGATTCATCACCAAAGGAGACGTTGCCACTTACCGACTCATCGAGCTCCACAAACATGTTTCTTTTCCCGCACATGTGATTGCTAGCACTAGTGTCGAGGTACCACGTGTCATCTTGTCTTCCAGCTTCTCCTTTATATGCAAGAAGCACACTACCAATTTCTTGACTTGTATTTTCAGCATAATTGGCCTTCTCTTCAATCCTTAATCTTTCACTTCTGCACTCGGAAGCATAGTGCCAAAATTTATGACAATTGTAACATTTTACTGAAGATTTATCATACCTCGACTGCGGATTGCTCCTCCCTCGACCACTTGTATACTCATTTCTTTCGTTGCTGTTGACAAAACCTCCTCGTCCTCGACCACGTCCACGTCCTCGGTCTCTGCCACGATCTTGTCTTTCGCCACGTCCTTTCCCGAATTGTCCACAGCCATTGCTTGGACCTTCTTCTTTATCTTTTGGACTTACTTGCAACTTTAAAAGTTGCTCTGAAATTTCTTGCTTCTTCTTTTGCTTCTCCTCATATGCTTGCAACGATCCCAACAAGAGATCAATTGTCATCTCCTCCAAATTTTTAGTTTCTTCAATCGTCACCACAATGTGCTCAAACTTTGGGGTTAGTGACCGCAATATTTTCTCCATAATTCTTACATGTTGTGGAATTGCTTGGGAAGACAATCAACGCAGCAAGAACATAAAAGAAATGAATACAAATAAGATTTACGTGGTTCGGATTTTTCAATCCTACATCCACGGAGAAGAAACGATCAACTCTATTTCACTATGAACACTCAAGAACTTTACAATTACAATTGATAACTCTCAACACTAGAAGAAGTGTATAGCCTACAAATCTATCAAGATTGCTATAATTCCTCACTCTCAACTAGTATGTACAACAACTGAAAATCTTAAGCAACAACTAAAAAATGCTAAGCTAAGTATTTAAACAAGAGAAACAACAATCGGGAAGGTTGAGCTGTGAACTGACTTCTGGAATGAAGGAACAGATCCGTTGGATCTGTTTTAACCACTTTTATCAACCTTTAAATGAACTCCCTTAACTCTTACTAATTTGCTAACTGACCCCTCAGCTATAAACTAATTGTAGGCAGATACTTTACTCACAATTCTCCACCTTCTCTAATACAATTAGAATACACCGAGTTACTTGCATGTACCTGCATAGATTAGACAAACAACTTGCTCTCCTCAAGAGAGCTCATACCAATCAAAGAACAACACTTTTGGAACTTAATAGTTGGTAAAGATTTGGTAAGCATATCTGAAGCATTATCATCAGTTGACACTTTCTCTATCACAACTTCACCTTTTTCAACTAAATCCCTAACAAAATGAAATCTAACATCTATATGTTTAGACCTCTCATGAAAAGATTGATGTTTAATAAGGTGAATGGCACTTTGATTATCACAAAGAATAGAGACTACCTGTTGATTAATACCTAACTCAGATAGCATACTTCTCAGCCATATACCTTCTTTCACTGCTTCTGTAACAGCCATGAATTCAGCTTCTGTAGTGGAAAGAGCTACCACAGATTGTAGTGTAGATTTCCAGCTCACTACTGTTCCATAAAGTGTAAATACATATCCAGATTGGGACTTCCTTGTATCTATACTTCCTGCATAATCAGAATCAGTAAAGCCAACTAGAACTTGATTTAAATCAGTAGCTCCACCGTGAAATACAATTCCTTTATTCATAGTAGCTTTAAGGTATCTTAAAACTCTTTTTAATGCAAGCCAATGTGGTTTTCCTGGATTTACCATAAATCTACTTACAAGACTAACAGCATGAGCCAAATCAGGCCGAGTACAAAGCATAGAATACATGATGCTTCCTACCACATTTGCATAAGGAATAACACTCATGTCTTTAAGCGCTTCACTAGTAACAGGACACTGACTACTAGACATTTTAACATGTTGAGCTATAGGGACCTGAGCAACTTTTGCTTCATTCATATTGAATTTTAACAATACTTTCTTCAAGTAATCAGATTGAACAAGCATAAGTTTCATATTTTTCCTATCTCTCTTGATATCCATACCAAGAATTCTTCTAGCAACCCCTAGATCTTTCATATCAAATTCAGCACTCAATGATTGCTTTACTTTATCAATTTCAGTACTAGAACTACTAGCAATAAGCATATCATCAACATACAAGAGTAAGTAAACAACCACAGACTTAGCAACTTCTTTCAAGTATACACATCTATCATGCAATGTTCTCTTGAAACCTATACTTATCATGAATTCATCAAACCTTTTATTCCACTGTCTTAGACTTTGCTTCAGTCCATACAGAGACTTTTTCAAGAGACATACCTGACCTTCACAGCCAGCTACTTCAAAACCCTTTGGTTGATTCATGTAAATGGTTTCCTCTAACTCACCATTTAGAAAAGTTGTTTTAACATCCATCTGTTGCAATTCTAAATTTAGGTGTGCAGTTAGAGCAAGTATAAGTCTAATAGAACAGTGTTTAACAACAGGAGAAAAGATTTCATTAAAATCTATACCTTCTTGCTGAGAGAAACCTCTAGCAACTAACCTGGCTTTATACCTGATTGCCTCAATGCCTTTGTGAACCTCCACCTTCTTCTTATACAGCCATCTACAAGTTACACACTTCTTATTCTTTGGCTTATCCACTAGTTTCCAAGTTTTATTTTTCAGCAATGATTCTATTTCTTCCTCCATAGCTTTGATCCAATGTTTGCTTTCTGGACTCTGAACAACTTCTTTATAATTTCTTGGTTCTTTATAGCTTATTTCTTCAGCTACTGTGAATGCAAAGCTCACTTGGTCTGCCTCAGAATATCTGGCTTGAGGCTTGATTACTCTTCTAACTCTATCTCGAGCTAAATGGTACTCACTAAGGTCATCAGATTCTACCACATTTTGATCACCATCTTCCTGCTTTACATCTGCTTCTGGTGCTCTTGGTATCTCAATATCAATGGCTGTACTGGTATTATTCCTTAATTTCCATATTTACTACAACTTCTGTACTCTTAGTGCTGGTGGTGGATGGAGCTTTTAATGGCATGACATTCTCCTTGAACACCACATCTCTGCTGACTATAGTTTTCCCTTTACCAGACTCTATACACCAGAGTCTATATCCTTTTACACCTGTTGGATAACCCAACATGATACATCATTTATTTATTTTTTTGATAAATTAACATGATTAAATAAAGAAATTTAAAGGTCGCGCCACAGGAGGCTCGAACGCAAGACCTTCGGTTTTAGACATTAACCCCTAACACTTAGTCGATACACACACTACATCGTTTAATTTTGATGCAAAGCTATGTTCGCCGTGCATCGCACAGGCGAGTGTACTAGTATTTATAAAAGAGAGCATTTTTCACATATAACTTAAGAAATAAGGCATTTTAAATTTTCACTCTAAAACAAACCTCTATGTTCAATTACACTCCATGCGACATGCAATAGTCAAACTAAAACTATCTTTGGACAAAGCTCACGATCAGAGCTTTCTAATGGTACCATAGTTTTACCCCTCCCTCCCCACTTTTGGTTTTATGGGGTTTAGACTATTTGATTGTAATTCTCCTTAAATTCAATAGACCAAATTTAAACGTATGTGAAAGTAATATTAATTTTATAGAATAATGAAGCCTAATTTAATTGATAAGACGTCTTCCTTCCATCACTAGGTCGGGACAATCACTAGATTGAGAGATGAATTTCAATCGCTATTGACAGAAAATGAGAATCACTATTGATGCCCTTTTAAAAAAAATCTTAGAAAGAAAAACATCAAACATTATGTACGGTTACCTAATAATTAAAGTACAAGTGGATGCAAGCTATATTCCTAAGGTAGGCTGTTTTGGCATGAGAGTGATAGTTCGAGATCATACCGGGCGAATCAAGTTGGTGATGGCAAAAAAACGGCACCGAGATCCGGCTTGCTTATGGCAGAAATCATGGCGGTGGTCTGTGGCATAACAGTGTGTATGGAATATCATTTGTCTCCGTTTGAGGTGTTCAGAGATTCATGCCTTGCTGCGCGCCTCTTAATTGATCTGGATGAGGACGAGGATCTTATCCCGGATGATATCCGGGTGTTTTTTGAGGTTGTGAGATCACACCTCCTTATTGGGGTTTTCCACTTTTGTAGAGATGCCAACTTGGCTGCTCATAGTTTGGCTCGGCAGCCTCACCTTTGGGTGGAGGACTTTCCGCAATGGTTGCTTGATATTGTAAATGAAAACATTGATTATCCTTTAATATCATTTCTCTTTCAAGAAAAAAGTACAAGTGGATGCAGCTCACCTATTTTACTATTTTTATACTACAATTATGCAAAGTACAATTATGAATTTAATGACATTAATGCATACATCAGAGTATTGATTAATAGAAACCTAGATCAACAAATAATTGTTGAATCTAATGATATTATCAATTAATCCATCAATAGCCTACTTAAATCAGTATAATATTGGTATTATCAATAACTATCCAACTTCCATACCGATCGCACATACTAATATTTATAGATGATGCACGTTGACGTAGACTAGATTTAGAATATATATGTCTGTATCTAATGTGCACTTTTAAAACTATCCACTTGCATAATATACAATTATTATGATTTATGATTGCAACTGAATCTTGAAATTCTAAGACTGCGTTGTATACAAAACCAAGTTTACTACTAGCTGGGCCATGGCCTCTGCCTACTCTTCACTAAAAATCAAAACAAGAAAGGGAAAGTGTAAAAAGGGTCAAAAAGTGTAATTATTTTGGATGACTAATGATTGCAATACAACATTAAAAATACGAAAACCAAGATTTGGAGGCGAAAATCGTGTAGCACGCTTCAACAATACAACATCAAAAAACCTCAACTTCATTTAAATATATCATTCAAAACATTTACTATTGAAAAAAAAAATAAGGCAGTAGAGCCGCATATTCACAATAAGCTCTTCAGTTTACTGATCTTTTATGACTCAAAAAAGAAAAGAAAAGAAAAAAAGAGATGAGATTCAGATGAGAGATTCCAAATGTTCCCTGAAAACATCAAGCATATTAGCAAAGGTGACAATCCCAACCACGCTGCAGTCATCTTCCATTACCCACACATAGTTCACGCGGCGCGTGATGGCCTGGATCATCACCGCCACCAGCGAGCTCCCCCGGTGGCACACCACAGCCTCCGCCCGTCTCGCCATCCGCCCAGAATGGCTGCTCGTCCGTCTGTACAACGTCGTCGTCGGGGAGGACAGCTCCTCGTCGGACGACGAGGAATTCGACACATCTTGCGAGCTGGTGGTACCGGCCATGATCTCCTTGAGCATTCCTTTGAGTTTCTTCTCCTTCAATTTCTCCTCCACGACCCTCACCATGTCCTCCGTGGGGCCGCCACAGTCGATGTAGGCCATGAGATCCCCCGCGGAGAGGGTTAAGATGGCCGCGGCGGCCGTCTCGTCGCAGCAGGCGAGCGTCAGGGGGGAAATTTCTCCGATCAAGCTCCCCTCGTCGTCCACCACCGCCACCGACGTCTGGTCCGCTAGAGAGCGAGAGATCGCCGCGATTGCGGAGGAAGCGGGGCTATTGTACTCGACGGAGAGGAATTCGGTGTTGATGATGCCTAGGGTTTCGATGGGGAGCGGCGCGATGGGGGAGAAGAGGCCGATCGAGCTGAGGAGAAACCTCAGCACGTCTTCCTGCGTTAACCAGCAGAATTCCTGGGCGTTGTGGATGGTGGTTAATGATCTCTGGAGCTGCTTTCTCCTCGAAATGCTGCTCCTTATCGGGACCACCAGATTCTGCGCTCCTTGGATCATGAGATCAATAGCTTCTAGTAAGCTGCAATCACAAAATTACCAAATTAAGTATCAATTTTGTTGTAATCAAGCTCAATAACCTAAAATTAGCTCAGATAGCTTCAATGCCTATCCAAAGAGAGAGAGAGAGAGAGAGAGATTGTACCTGGCGGAGGGATCGACGTGTCTGACTCCGTCATTGACATCAGAGAGTAGAACAGAGAGAGGTTTATTGAGAGCCAACGCCGGAGACGACGTATTCTCTTTTTTGCAGAGGTAGCAAATGATGTCGACCATGCAAACTTTGCCGACGCAAACGCAGTCGCAGTCGAGATTCCTCTTGTGGTCACAGCTCCACACGCTGATGAAGGTGTCGTCGGCGGATTTGAGAGCAGCGAGGGCGGCGGCGACGGTGCAGGAGGAGGAGAGGGAGCGGAGAGGCGGCTTGCCGAGGCAGAGATCAGCCACCTGGTAGGCTGACAAACTGATAGCCATGCAAAATCAGGGGAAGGGCGGCGGCGGAGGAATCGAAATCTGAGAGAGGATAAGGAAGGAAGGAGAGAGCGAGTGAAATGGTGGAAGGAGCTGCGTGTGTATTTATGGCGGCCACCGTGTGTACACCCACCGTACACACATGGTGCTGTCCAGCCTGTCGCCGCAGGACTTTGTGGACCCCGCTTCATGTTTAGTTACTAAATTTATTTATTGACAACATCTTTTATGCTTTTATATAAGTATTAATCCCGACATAAGCTATCGTAACAATGACAGGAAATTCAAGGCCAACAACCAAGTTTCCAATACTATATAATTTGTGATCGTGTTTTCAACTGTGTATTCCACACTTTTTTTCAATTTGTAAATATTATTTGAGGCAGGGTGGGTTAAGTGATAGTATTATCAACATTTAACATATGTAATTAAATTATGGTTACATTTTACGCGTATACTAATCCTTCAAATTTGTCTAATTTTGACTCCCTCCACTTGTCTTGTCCTACTCCTTTGTAATTTAGGGCAGTGAAGTGAAGTCATGAATGTGAATTCAATTATATGAAAAAGAAAGGAATTATGGTTTAACTTTTTTACGGATGTATGTATTTGTATTAAAGAAGTCGAAGTTAGATTTTGGAGTTTTGAACAAATTTAGAATTTCTTTCGATAAATTGAAACTAATTCACTTGCCGTTACTGAGCCATCCATGTTTCGGGATCACATATCAACTAAGGTCTGCATTTATCTGACTCACCCTACTCATTCATATGAATTAGTTTTGATTTTTGCCTTTTTATTTATTTAATTTTAATAATACAAATTTAAATAATAAAATTACTTGAACTAAAATTATGTTAATTTAAATTACATTAATTTAATTTAAATGACACCAATTTAAATAACATATTTTCTTAAATTAATTACATTAATTTAAATTATTAAAGTTAAAGTAATTAAAAAAATGAAATTTAAAATAATTACAAAATTAAATGGATCCTTTTTAAAAATTAAAAGCCCAAACTAATTTTTTTAAGAAGTCCAAAAACTAAAATTAAAACAACAAAAATCCTAAAATCAACAAGCCTCTCTCTTCCTCTCCACCATCTTCTCTTTCCTTCTCTGCGTGTAGTTGCTTCTCAGTCAGGTAAGTATTTTTTTTTCTATTTCAGCGTGTATATGCATGCAATTTGACATAAGATCAGATGAGCCCGACTCATATGAATGAGTTGAGATTCGAGTCGGGGGTTTGTATCGATCAACTCATCGTGAAAATTTATTCGAAGCAAGCAATGAGCCAGCTCGATGTGGATGCTCACTACAAAAAAACGTCGATTTAGCGGCGAAAATTACCGGCGGCAGCGCCGCCGCGGCTCACCGATGGCGGAGCGGATGACCCGTGTTTGTCAAAATAACAGCGGTATTACCGACGGCAACACTGCCGCCGGTGATTACCGGCGGCGCCGCCGCCGGCAGCAATAATATGAATTAATTTATATACGTAAATAGGTTACCGGCGGCATCCGCCACCGGTGAGGTCCGGCAATAGAAACACCGTCGTCCGGCCACAGTTACCGACGGCGTTACCGCCGCCGCTAATCACCGGCGGTGTGTGCCGCCGGTAATCTGCTAAAAAAAATTCTTTCTTTTTTTCCTTCTGTTCATTTTGTTTTTGTTATTTTTTTCGTTTTCAGCATTGAGTAATTATTACTTAAGAATGTTAATTTGACTAGTGATTCACTCATCAATCATCACTAATCCAAAATTATTACTAAGAATTCAAGATTCTTAGTAAGAATCTTATAATTATAACTTAAGAATGTTAATTTGATTAGTGATTCACTCATCAATCATCACGGCTTGGAAAATTCTTAAAGGAAGACTTCCATCTCTGGATAACCTTCGGAAGAGACAAGTGGTGGTGCCGGTAGACCAGTGCGTATTGTGCCAAGAGGATGAAGAATCCATCGAGCATCTTCTATTCTCTTGCCGGAAATCAGATGGTATCTGGAAGAAAATTCTGAGTTGGATTGGTAAGCAATCAGTTCTTCATCACAAAACCAAAGCTCACTTCAATGCTTTTGTGAATATTGGGAGCAAAAAGGAGGTTATCTCTTTCCTTGAAGTGTGGATCTGTGTTACTTGGAGCATTTGGAAGACCCGAAATAACTGCATTTTTAATAACGGGAGTTGGAATATGGAAAGAATTGTGGCAGATATTAAGTCTAGTTTGTGGAGTTGGAGAGCAGCCTCAAATCGGTCGTTCCAGGAGCAGGATTTTAGAAGTTGGTTCTCGGCAGCACGCTTCCCTGTTTAAGCTTCTTTGCTAAAGCGTGTCTGGTTTGAGAGGAGTTCCTCCTCATTTTTCTCATGTTTCTTTTCTTTTCCTGTGAGATTTCCCAACTTTGTTCTCTTTCTTTGGTACTTCTGGTACCTGGTTTTTAATGAAATTTCTCTTGCCTGATAAAAAAAAAAAAAAATCCAAGATTATTACTAAGAATTCAAGATTCTTAGTAAGAATCTTATAATTATAACTTAAGAATGTTAATTTGATTAGTGATTCACTCATCAATCATCACTAATCCAAGATTATTACTAAGAATTCAAGATTCTTAGTAAGAATCTTATAATTATAACTTAAGAATGTTAATTTGATTAGTGATTCACTCATCAATCATCACTAATCCAAGATTATTACTAAGAATTCAAGATTCTTAGTAAGAATCTTATAATTATAACTTAAGAATGTTAATTTGATTAGTGATTCACTCATCAATCATCACTAATCCAAGATTATTACTAAGAATTCAAGATTCTTAGTAAGAATCTTATAATTATAACTTAAGAATGTTAATTTGATTAGTGATTCACTCATCAATCATCACTAATCCAAGATTATTACTAAGAATTCAAGATTCTTAGTAAGAATCTTATAATTATAACTTAAGAATGTTAATTTGATTAGTGATTCACTCATCAATCATCACTAATCTAAGATTATTACTAAGAATTCAAGATTCTTAGTAAGAAACTTATAATTATAACTTAAGAATGTTAATTTGATTAGTGATTCACTCATCAATATTCATCACTAATCTAAGATATATTCATAGTAAGAATTCAAGATTGTTACTAGATTGATAAAAAAAAATTAAATTAATTTAAAATAATAAATAAATATTTTTCCGACATAAAAATAAGGACGGAAATGAGCCAAATCCGTAATTAACAACATTTTTTGGATATCATCTCGACATATTCTAAGGTTATGAATATATATGATATTGTATGTTGAAGTAGACTTTATATGAATTAATAAGTACTAGATATATCAATAATACGAGTGTTCTGTACTGGTGACCACTCGAAAAGAACTTCAAAGTTAAGCGTGCTTGGCTCAGAGTACAAGTAAGATGGATGACCGAGTGGGAAGTTCGTCTAAGTTATGCAATACTGTATAAATACGAAAATAAATTGTGGACATACAATAAAATAAATAAATTAATTAAATAAATAAATTAAAAAAATTAAAAAATATTACCGACGGCAAAAAGTCGCTGGTAACCCCCCGGCAGTCCAGCGAGCGTGCGGCCGCCGTCTGGTGGACTTTACCGGCGGCGTCGGCGCTGCCACTAATCACCGGCGGCAACAGCTGCCGGTATTTACCGGCGGCCGCCATATGCCGCCGGAATAGAGATCACCGACGACAAAATTACCGGCGGCCTCTCGCCGCCGGTATTGCCGCCGGTAAATGTGTTTCCAGCGGCCGTCCTATATTTAGCGGCGGGAAAAAGCCGCCGGTAATTTTAAGTTTTTTTGTAGTGGCTATTGTGAAGAGAAAAATATAAGAAATGTCGCACTTATTATACCTTAATTAGCAGCATATTTGTCCATAATTGAGTTGCTATAAAAGATGAGACAATATCCGATCGAGTAGCATCCAACAATTAATCGAGCTGGGAGCCACCACTGTATTTATGATTTCAATAAATGACACCCCGGTTTGTTCACTTGAGTTATTTTGTTCATAAATCATACTCCTATACAACTTGCTTCTTTTTTTTTTAGAGAGAGAGAGAGATGTACTAATGTTTATCTCGTTTGGAATTGGAATAAAAGTCCATTTGACATTCTCATCTATTCATACATGCAATAAACTCTTAATAGAATTGTGCTCTTTAATTTTCCGGATAAAAAAATAAAATATTTTTTTAAAAAAATTATCTTTAATTTTTGGTTTAAATTTAAAAATAATTTAATTAATTTTATTATTTTTCCATATTATAGTTTTTTATAATTTTTTAAATTGTCATTATTTTTTTAGAATTTTGTTCTTCAAAAAAATACATAATTATTAAAAAATATTAAAAATATCAAAAAAATTAAAATGCGGTGAAAACAATAAGATTAAGTATTTTTTTTTAAACCAAACATTTTAAATTAATCGATTTTTAAAGTATATAATCCCTTTTTGTTCAAACATATTCTGGTCCAACTAGCATTATTATTTTTAATATTCATATAAATGCATTTAAATAAAGTTTTCACCAATCCCAAAGACAAAATAATTTGCGATCCTTTCTTCGGTTAATCACATGAAAACAAAGCGCTAGTAGTTATTAGGTGGTAGATTGATTCCTATTGCTTGAGCAACAACCAAGTTAGGAACAAGATTTGCTCAAACTCTTCATAATTTAGAAAAGAGGAGGTATGGTGGTCATAATAGTTTTAAACTTAATATATTTAAATATTTTATTTAAAATAAAAACAGAATATTGCTAATTTTATTATTTTGTATATAACGTAATTTTTTTATTTTTTTTGCAATTTTTTATTTTCTTAAAAAAAATATAGCTACAATATGTTAAAAAAAATTAAACTAACTAAATCTTATTTTTATACTAAGCATAAAAAATTAAATACATGAGTTTTATAATTTTTTACCATATTATGGCTAGCCATAATATGGCCAAACATCTTTTCCCTTTAAGAAAATATAGTAGTATGTCTTAAATCCTACTACAATCCAAATCTTTTTAATTTGGCCCAGAGATTCTTATGTATGGTAAATTGGGGGAATTTTTTTAACATTTATTATGTTGTAAGAAAATATATAGTTACTTAATGATATTTATTGTAGATTCTAAAAAAATGATATTTGTTGTAGAAATAGGAAAAGCACATGCTACATGCAAAACTCAAAATATTGATAAGGGCGATACTACTTGGATCAATTTGATTCGGACTAAATGAATTCTTATATACGTTATACATTCCATAATTTTAATATATGTGTATATATATATATATATATATATATATATATTGGGAACAAAAAATCATTAAATATTTATATTTTCTAGAAGAATTTTGACTGGTTTTATATATATATGTATATATATATATGTGTGTGTGTATTAATTGAACAACAATTCCCATTATTTTTTCTTTAAAAATCATCATTAGGTGGATATTTTTATTTTTTTAAATGGTAATTTATTTTAATTAAAATATATCTTTCATTCCGTTTTCAGCAATATGTTAAACTATTTAAATAAAATTAGTAATATATATAATTCAAATTTTAAACTTAATTTAATATATATTAAAAATTGGTAAAGTTTTACTAGGGGTATTTAAGATAAAACACATTCTTATTTTTAATGTTATGACTATTAATTTGTCCTCATTAATTTGGATCAGTTTGATCCAAATAAATTTAATGTATAAGCTAGCTAGCATAAAACTAACAAAAATATCCTAATCAAAGCCAAGGCGGCTCACATCCATCCACTTGCCTTTTGGTGTGGACCGAACTACACCATTTCGTTCTTAAATTAATAAAATAAAATTAATTACATTTTGAACTATCACTAAACTAACATACATGAGTCGAGAATCAATTTCCAGCCTTGGGAATTCCAATCTCCATTTGGCATTTCGTGGATTGGAACAAAACAATACAGTTATATTTTCACTTCATTTTTTTTTTATAAATTAACAATATTAAATTAAAAAATTTAAAGATTGACCCACGATGAACTCGAGCCCACAATTTTTGGCCTTAAGTATTAATCACTCTACGACTTGATCAACACACGTACACATTTCCATTTCATTTTTAATATAGATGTCCGGTGGGTCTCATCAATTTTTGGACGCCAAAAATTGATCTTCATGACATTTATTCTTAATTTTGTATTATTTTGTACATTCAATTCGAATAGTCAATAATGAAAAAGAAAATATTTTTAGCAAAATATTAATAATATAAAATTTAAAGTGTGATTTAGTCAAACTCAATAAGTCAATATCATAATTAATTACCATGTGCAAAAACAGCTCCATTCACGCAGTCTGTAAATTAGTTTGGGTGACAAACACTGTGAACGCGGATTAAATAACAACTAGTGCTTATTTGTGTTCTTGTCAAAAACATGCCTATTTTATTTTACTGTTTTTAAAATTATACAAACATATATTTATATGGATCTACGCCATTTATGAATCATGATTCATGACACAAAAATAAAAAGTCTAGGGAAGTTTAATAGTAATACGTTGCATGTGATACACATGCAAGTTAAAGTTATGAAATGTCAAATGAATATTCAATTCCTTGCTAAACAAAGTCTTACCCCCCATAATTTATTTATTAATAAAGACGGATTTGGTAAGTAGGTGAAATGGTTTGAATGGTAAGTAGTGCATGTATCTGTCTGTAAAAAATTTAAAATTAAAATGACAGTTTTTTTTTTTTGTGTGAGTCAATGATTTCCTACTATTAAAGCCGTAGACAACGTAATTAAATAAGTAAATTTTTAAATATTACATCATGATGGACTCGAACCTAATACTTTTGACTCTAAATATTAATCATTCTATCGCTAGGCCAACACACACACACTAAATTACATGATGTTGCTTACCAAAGTAATATGCCTAATACATATATATAGGTAAGTTATAGTAAATTATTTTTAAGAAATTTTTTACTCGTTCCCGATATATTTAAGAGAAAAAAATAATAATAATAATTTTTTATGCGAATAAAGGTCCAACGTCAAATAAATATACTTATTTTAATTATAGGCTTAATAGCAAATAAATTTATCGAAGTTATGAAGAAATTCGTTCGTTTAGACTACCTCTTATAACCGTGCTTATTTTGCCATGATTCGAGCATTTGATAACTTAAATGATGTAAAGGAGTTTCCTTTGTTTGATACATATGAAATATAAGTAAAATAGAGAGCTGTATGTCTAATTAATTAATGTAATTTATCTCGTATTATCAATATCAATGAAATTATTTAATTATGACTGACTGAGTAGCGAATTATCCAAAATTACAACTAATTGTTTATATATAAGAAAAAGAGCAGTGTTAAATGGACTATTTAATCTGAATAATTAAAATTTACCTCTTACTGAGGCAATTCAATTAATACTTTTAGCCTATAATGTCAATGAAGCATAGTTCAAGTGGCAAAGTTGAGGTACCTTAAGACTTTTCTTTGTGAGAGGTCTTGGGTTCAATAGTTTTCCCATCTTTATGTGGTGTAGAGGTTCCGCCTGCGTGCGGGTGACTTATTTGATTATATAATAAATACCTTTTGTAATTAAAAAAAAAATACTTTTAGCCTATAACATACATATACACTTAGAACAACCCACATTTAACACTACAAGAAAACATGTAATTAAATATCTAAATTTAACAGTAGTTAATTTTTTGGCTTTATCTACGGTTTATAAACCAAACTATATTAATTTTATTTTATTTATTAATTTTAAATATTCCGTCGTTAATATTAAATATTCGGCAAATCTATATATTATAAGATCAGTACTACGGTAACTTTTTCTCGGAATAATTTAAAAATTTTACCGCAAAATTCAAATTTACTTTTAGTGCTGTAGTCAACTTTTCGTAAAAAAAAGTTTAAATCTAATTTGACTGTTGTTCAATGACAGTTGCATAATTTGCTTTTAAACATGACAGTTTTTGTATGTTTTCTAAAAACGCGTACATTCCCACTAAGCCACAAAATCACGTTTATTTGTCATATAATTTTTAATTAAAGTTTTTATTTAAATTCATGAACAGATTAAAAATATATATACTATAATTTTTCGTAATTGCTCCACAAAGCCACGTTTTCAGCAATTACATACACCTACGTGAAAAATTGATCATTTATCTATATCTATATAATATATAAAAGAGAAAAAAAAAATTTCCCTCTATTTCTTTTCTCTCTTTTTCTCTCTCTTTCTCCACCAATTTTTTCACTGTTTTTTTGTTATTTTTTTTTATATTTTAATTATTTTCTAAACACCAAAAATGAATTTAAAATGAATAAGTTATGAAAAATTTATACACTATAAAAACCATAATTGAAGTTGAGTATAAAAATTTAAAATATAAGCTCTTGGAGATTATAAGATGTTTCAAAAGCTTATAAGATTTAGTTTATTAAGAGCTTATAAGTTAACAAAATATTTGGATAATGAGCTTATATGCTAGATAGATAATTTTTTTGCTAGAGAGAGAAAATCGAAAAAAAATGAAGTTGAATAATATATGATGAAAATAATAAATTATAATTGAAAAATATTTGTAAAATGATTATTGCAGATAAAATTATAAAAAAAAATAAGTTGGAATATATGAACTTATTTTTTGAGGAGCTTATAAACTCTTAGAGCTTAAAAGCTACTTTATAACTTATTTTGCCAAACACTTTGAAGGAGCTTATAAACTCCTAAACAACTTATAAGCTGTTTTGAAGAGCTTATAAGCCTCTTAGTGAAACAAAAGGAGTACTAATGAACTTGTCATACATCCCAAATTCACCTCACATTAACCTTCCCGTTGCAAAACAAAAAATTATTAACAAGACGTCCATTTCCATAAATTTTCTTGTTCAAATTTGCTATCAACGGGCCTTAACAAAAATTACTATCAATACATTACCTCAAAATAAAATTCTCCAAATTTTAGAACCAAATCTACTATGGATTTCTCCCATCTTTGAAACTCTCTCTCTCTCTCTCATAATTGAGTCGTGTTTGCATATGGCAGAGTGAGAAAGAAGAAGATTCCCAGCATCAAAGTGAAAAAGTTGCAATCCATCAGCATCACCATCACATTCATTTTGGTTAATAAATACTAAATACGTACAGCTCAGAGTGGACCATTCGTACTTTTCATGGGACAAGATAAGCGAGCTAACTCCAATAATAAGTCATATGAGACGTGCTCCACTTTGCCTGATAACTTCATTCCTCTTATCCATCACCTCTCACATAAGATAAGAGTATTTCATTTTATCCAACACCAAACATCTCACATGCCATATATCTTATTAAATGTTCCCAGCAATTAGAATCTTCCATATTTACCAAATACCACATGCTTGCCACCACACATTACTATGAAATGGTGGCCACACTTGATATAAAATTGTTTACTTGGGATGCTTAAATACAAAACATAAGATTAAAACACACACAATCATGGACTTTAGACCTAACAATCTATGTATGTGTATTGCAATAGACTAATAAGCTACTAAGCTCATGGAATTCACAGTGACCACAAGATTTCAGAATCCAGTACAAATCTGAACACCTAAATAATTTTACCATATGCAAAAAAACAAACAATCACCCTTCCTCCTCTCAAGACGTTGCATGGAGTCAACTAAATCTGCACACTCTAGCGAGTGCAGTAAAAGAGATGTTACCGTAGTTAGGTTGTCACTCTTTTCACATATCAGCGAACTCATCACTTTGAGGGGATTTTCCAACTCATGCATCTTCTTCCTGGTCTTGGCTTTAACTAACCTTCTTTGCTTATTTCCCAGCCTTCTGCCTTTCTCCATAGGCGAATATACAGTAGCACAATTCTTATAAATAGGTGCAAATATTAAGCTTATTGTGATAAACATCAATGTAAACTGGTTAAATCGATAGAGAATAATCTTGATATGAAGAATTATACTATAGAAAAAACAAAATACACAAAAAAATTCATTAAAAAATTTATGATCTATGTCAAACAATCAATTTTTTAACTTTCAGCAGCACAAGGAAAGGGAAAATCATCTTAAATTTGAAACTGTAAGGCAAAAACCATGATAAAATAACAGAAGAACTAACATTGTTTGTCTATTGACACATAGAATGGACTCTCATGTCCACGGTCTAATTTTTGTGTTGTACCAGAATGGCTGCATGATACTTCAGAATAATGAAGATGCCCACATAAATTCCCCTTAAAAAAATAACTAATAACCTAAGATGTCAAGCACCCAGAGACGATAGAAAGATGCCTATTCTCAGCTAGCCTCTTTAGAAACATCATAATGTTGGTATCCGTAGTAGACAATCTTTGCCCCCTTTCAACTCTCTATCACCACCGCTCCCCTCATTCTGATCCACACAAAGAAAGTGACCCTACTCACTCTGATCCACACAAAGAAAGTGACCCTATTCACATCCATAGTGTGCTAAACATATAGTTGGTATACAGATAATTTAGTGAGCATCCAGTTTATGCAAAAACTCCACAATACATTCTAATCCTGAAACATACCTAGAATTATTAACCAAAATCATATCGTAATTGAACATCATAAGATTCATCAATTATGAGCCATAACAGTTGGGTGCTTCATTGCTTTAAGCTTAGCATTTTGATGTTATAACATATAAGAACCCAATAATTTATTTAAACGACACCAAGAACCTGGTCATTCTGGAACCATATGTAGTCACCAGTAATTGAGAAGAGAAATACATGGTCATGGTATACTTTAGATTTCCTGTGATCCTTTGGTGTGCCAAAAATATAAATAACGGAAGCAAGAAGCATATAATTTGAAACCATAAATCAATATATAATGACGGTAAGAAACTCATGACAACCAATCAACACATAGAATAGCAAGATTTGCAATATGACATTACGGGGAATGAGGGAAATTGTGGTACTACAAAGAGTGTTAAAACATACATATTTCATATATGAGAGGGTAAACTGGTTTGTTGAAAGAACAAAAGGTCAAAGTGGAGATACACAAGATTGATTCAGATACAATACATATAAACCGAATATGATACCCTTCCATTTCTTGCCATTTTTTTTTTCCTATTCGTTTCTGAATTCTTCTAGACATGACTTTAAGCTTCATGTGATAACTCCTTTGATTCATCCTAAAGGATAGCACGTGCACTAGACTCAACAAAGTGTTATCACACTTTCAGCTAGAGCCAATTGTGCTATTTCCCATTCCACACACTGTACAAAGGAACTATTTTCCAGCATTTTACTATTCTGATACAATCTGAAAATATCAATAAAGGTAGCTTTGGGCATACATTAAAACAAGCTTTCAAGCCATTTTTCTTGTTCCTTGTCCAATTCTACATTCACATGCATACAGGCAGCCATACCTGAGAAATCAACTCCTTTCAAAGCTTCCAATGAGGGTTTTTCATCACAGTTAAACGAAAAGGTCACAAGAGGATGCTAACCCTTCAGATGATTTTCAATAAGCTTCAATTCCTGCGTTGTGTGAACTTCAAATATAATTAGGTCACCTTGAAAGTTAGAAACCCCCACATTCAACAAATTCAACATAAAAGTAAACACCTAGAAACATAAGCCATATTGAACAACTGAATATGCTGAACTAACATCAAATTTAGAAACCCTAGCCATCAAATACTCAAAATAATAGTTATAATATGCCTGAAACTAATGTGACGGGAGCAAGTAAGTAACCAAGACTTTCTCTTTATTCCGAAAACGAGGAGTATCAATTCTTCCTTTTATCTTTAGAAATGGCTTTGAATCCTTAAAGCGTTCTCTTAGGCCGTTCCGGCGCGGTTTCTTCCTTCTCCCCATTCTTCGCCGCCTCCGTTTTCACTGTGCTTACGCTTCTTCCCGATTTGATTAAACGATATTAAGCACAATTTTTTAAATTTGAAACGTCAAAACAACTAACACAACTTACTTTGGGCCGGATGAGCAAGGACTTCATGATTTTCTATGGGCTCCAAAACTATACCAAAACTCCACAGTTCACCTAAGGGTGATTCTATTCATAGCCCTCATTTTACTCCTTATAGTCATTGTTTTAAAATATTAATAATAATTAATTAAAAATTTACAATTTTACCCTTTGTTTTATAGCTCTCAAATTAAACTAATTTTAAATAAATCTAAAAAAATAAACACGTATAACCTCAATTGTAATCTGAAAATATTTATAGCCCCCAATATATAAACTTTGAAAAGAACTGTATAGCCTCCAATTCAAATTTATGAGAATCACATGAAATAATTAATACAAACATCAACTCCGATTAATTTTCCTTATTTTTTCTTATAGTCTGAAACTTCTTTAGAGTTCTGCGACAAAAATATTGGATGGAAATTATGAAAACAGAGATAATATATTACAGTATTTCTCCAGAACATGATGTCTGTTATTACGCTTTGATTCTGATTCTTTGCAACGACAGTTTGATTTTTAATACTATTACGCTTTGTATTGCTAAATTTTATTCTTGAGGCGGCGCCTCTTAGAGCATCTGCAACGGTTACACGATAGCAGCCTACACGTGTAAGGTTGCTATCGTGTAACCAATGCAGCCCACATTTCTAACGTGTAGCCCTCGCAACCTTTGAAAAAAAAAGAAAAATTTGAATATAATGAATTTTAACTAAAACTATCATGTAAGCTATCATGTAACCCCAATGCAGCCTCTTTACACCATGTGGTCCCCCCTCATAAAGTAAGCTATCATGTAACACCAATGCGGATGCTCTAATGCATCAAGTTATTGCCTCATGAAAAATTGAAACCAGCACTTAATCGTTCAAAGCCGCAATTGTCGACTGAAATCTAAAGTTTCACTTTTTAACTTTTTCTTTTTTTTTTAATAAAAGTTCAGCAATAATTACCAAAATTAGCTATCCATTTAATGTGCATGGTGTTTTCGCGTGTACAGATTCATACTCCAACATTTGGATGCCTTCATCTTGCTTTAGTTGTGCAGAGGTTCAATCCACTTTGCACTTGTTTCGTTTGTTGTCTGACAAGATGTTTGTGTATTACAGAATGATATTGGATTCGAATACCGTGAAAGTGTAATGACTTTTGAAAGAAAAAAGAAGAAGCAGAAGATGCATCCTCTTCAGAGCTTGGTAGAAGTCTCATCTCAAATCCTGATTTCCTAACGCTAGCTTCTTCTTCAGCCACTCTTTTTTTCTGATCCCTAAGCTCCATATCTGCAGGAAAAGAAGGTATACATTACTCTCCTTTGATGCTTCTGTGAGATACTCATCAGGATTGGATACGATTTCACTTGAATTAAATGATAAATACATATTAAAATCTCAAAAATATACAGACTGCATGAGCTTATGTAACATCATCATCTTCACAAAAGCCCGGTGCTTATATCCAGTCCAAATCTCAACATCACTTCCCTTTGTGAAGCACCCAAAATCCAATAAACATGCTCTTCAAATTTGGCAGTCAAGGAGCCAACAGAGGTTAAATAAATTTAATCTAGCTTAGTTCAGTACCTTATAATCAAGATGCCTTGATCTATTTTTCTTGCTCTCTCCCTCAAAGCATGCTGACCAATGACCATATACTCGTAAAAGTTATCTCTGCCCGAGCTGCTGCAAGAGTCGACTGCAGAAACCAAAATATACATTTAATCGTTCACTAATTCAATGAATAAAAATCAAAATAATGTGTATTCCATACCTAATCAATGAATTAAAAATGTGCTGTAAGGAGGCGGTGGAAGATTTGGGGATCTATGGTTTCAAAGAAAAATGAGGGACGTGAATCAGTGAACAAAAAGCGAGGAGGCTCTGGGCGACGGCGGCCACCGCTGCTGTTTGCCGAAAATCTGAAGAGGGTGGTGGCGGTGGTGGATTTAGGAAGAAGGGCGGGGCGGTGTTTATTTGTGTGCGTGCGTGTTTTGGGTCGCGAGAGAGAAAAGTTTAGATGGAGAGAAGGAGAGGCGCCGGCGACCTTCACCGGAATAGAAGGAGGCACAATGAACACTGGGCAAAATTAGAAGAAAACTCCAGTGATGGTTACAAAGAAATTGAAATGATAAATTGATTATAATGAATTTAATTTGGGCTATAAAATAAGGGTAAAATTGTAAATTTTTAATTAATTATTATTAATAATTTTAAATAATGGCTGTAAGGAGTAAAATAGAGGCTATGAATAGAATCACCCTTCAGCTAATGCATTAAAATGCAGTTAATTAGGAAGTTTGCTTGACCATAAAAATTAAGGGTTAGATGTGTTTTATGTCTCGAACTTTCAGCGTATTTTATAAAATATTTCGAATTATCATTTTCTCATAAAAAAAAAAGAAGAAGCAAATTTTCAACTTTTTTCATAAAATATTTCGTTATACAAAATTTGGTGATGAGAATATGACAAAAAACCTCGACCTTTCAGCATTTTTCAATAATGGTGGTTTCTAAAATAATTTTTCATAGATGATAGTTCCCAAAATATTTCATTCGGCGAGATAAGTCATGTTTTCATTATTGAATTTCGTATAGCAGAATATTTTATAAAAAAAGGTTAAAATTCGAGATTTTTTAATAAAAAATGAAAGTTTGAGACATTTTATAGAAAACGCTGAAAGTTCGAGATATAAACATTATTAACTAATTAATAGAAGATGAAAAATAATTTGGAAGCTCGTTTTGTTTGGATGAAAACAATTTTATTTAATTTCTTCATAAAGTCAGTCTAAAATCCTTATTTATACTCCCTCCATCCCACGAGTCTTGACATATTTTCTTTTTTGGCCGTCCCACGAATCTTGACATATTTCCAAATAAGGTAATAATTATTATCTTCTCTCTCCTACTTTATCACTTTTATACTCTATTAAACACTAATCTACAACTCCTTAATTCTCGTGCCGAAACCAAACGTGTCAAGATTCGTGGGACGGAGAGAGTACCATATATGTTACTCCCACGTCCTACAAAAAATGATATATATTTTATTTTGGATTGTCCCGTTACAAATTATAAGTGACCTGTTTTCATAAATAATAAAATGTAATTCTTAAAAAAGTACAAGTTTTACCACTTTTAACCAATTTACACATGCCACTTAATTTGCATGTCCAAAATTTTTTTGCCACTTGACAACGGAGCGCAATTTAGTTGGTAAGACGTTTCCCCTCCAATTAATAGGTCGGAGGTTTGAGTTATCAAAGGGGGAAATGAGGAACCATTATTGATCATCTTTTAAAAAAAAATTGTGTCACTTATAATGAGACAGAGGGAGTATAATTTAATGATATTCTATTGTTTTTTCACAAAAAATATGCAACAATTATCTTTAAGATTGTCAATCGGGCCGACCCACTCAGTTTCAGGCCAACCCATTCGATTTCAGGTTATTTTCGGTTCGGGCTAATGATTTTATTTATTTATTTATTTATTTTTTCCTTTTGGGGGGTGAAAATATTTTGATGCTAACTCTAACCCACTCAGTTTCGGGCTAGCTCCTCAGGCCCATAATGTACGATTTTTTGTACATGTATGATTTTTTTTATTGATAATCATATTCTTGTTAAAAAAAAAGGCAGTGTTTTTTTGATCAAGATGCTTCTCTTCATTTTAGATACAAAAATTAGTGTTTTTTTCAACGTAAATTTACACAATAACTAATATTAACTTCTTTATCGAAATTATTAAGAAAAATTTGATTGATCGGGTTAACTCACTCAATTTTCGGGCTCTGGCTATTTTCTCTTCGGATCATTCAGATTAAATTTTTTTGGACTAAAACTTTTTAGCACTAATCCTCTCTTTTTATCGGTCTATTCGAATTTGCCCGTCGATTTCGATCTTTATTAACATCCCTAGTTACCTTTGATGTAAATTGGACCATCAACAATTCTATCCACCAACCTACCATTTTATATAAGATTGATACATATGTATATAATGTTAAAACATGGTATCAATGAATTTGTATAGATTGAAGACATGTTTAGGAGACTGAATTGAATTGTATTGCTTGATTTCGTTGAGTGTTACAGACTCCCTTTTATAGGGTTACATTTGATCTAACTAAGGTAAGAAAGTAAAAAGGAAACATCTATCAAGGATCTTTGATTGATAGATTGATTCTGAATCTCCTTAATTGATCTCTTTCCTTTCAACACTCCCCCTCAAGTTGAGTGACGGGATTTCCGATACTCAACTTGTCAAGAACTTCTGCAAAAAACTTGGAGTTCACGGCTTTGGTTAGGATATCTGCAAGTTGGTCTTCTGATCGTACAAACGGTAAAGTCACAATGCCGGCTTCAATCTTTTCTTTGATAAAGTGTCTATCAACCTCAACATGTTTGGTTCTATCATGTTGAACAGGGTTCTCAGATATGCTGATGGCAGCTTTGTTGTCACAGAACATTTGGCATGTTTTTGTTGGATGAAGACCTAACTCCATTAATAGTCTCCTTAACCAAAGAACTTCAGTCAGCCCACTCTTGATTCCTCTGAACTCTGATTCTGCACTCGAGAGAGACACCACCTTCTGTTTCTTACTCCTCCATGATACAAGATTACCTCCGATAAATGCAAAGTATCCTGCTGTTGATTTCCTGTCGATCGGGTTTCCAGCCCAATCAGCATCCGTGTAGGCCTGTATCTCCAAATGTCCTGTCCTCTTGAACAGCACTCCATAATCAAAGGTTCCTTTCAAGTACCTCACAATTCTGAGCGCAGCTTCCAAATGGTCAGCCTGTGGTTGGTGCATAAATTGACTCACAACACTAACTGCATAGGCAATATCAGGTCGGGTATGAGAAAGGTAGATGAGTTTTCCCACCAGACGCTGATATTGTCCTCGATCAGTTAACTCAGCTCCTTTCACTATTTGTAACCCATGATTCACAACAATAGGAGTTTCGGCTGGCTTGCAATCAAGCATCCATGTTTCTGCTAGAAGATCTAGAGTATACTTCTTCTGGTTGATGAAGATCCCCTTCTTTGATCTGAGAACTTCAATTCCAAGGAAGTATTTGAGTTTTCCTAGGTCTTTCATCTCGAATTCTTTGAACAAACTTTCTTTCAAGTTCTGGATCTCTTCTGTGTCATCCCCTGTTATGATCATCATGTCATCAACATAAATAACCAAACAGGAAATAAGATCACCTCGTCTTTTTAAGAATAAGGTGTGGTCAGAGTTGCTTTGTTGGTATCCAAACTGAAGGAATATTAAATTGAATTAACGTTCCATTTGCCCGATGATCGTTTCTTGGATTATTATTAATTCATCATACAACGATTAATCCCAACATGCTCCTATGAATTAACAGCTGCACACAGGTGTTAGGATTTACTTACTTGTGAATCGGATGCACAGATGATTGATGATCGTATCGAACAACTCCAGTTCTGATCTTCTAGACTGTATCCCGCTCAAGTCTCACCGTTGGATGGACAACGAACTGTGAGAAATCCCAAGACAGAAAAGGCTCCCACGTGTTTTTCTGCGCCTCCTCTCAGTTCTCAAAACCTAATAATTATCAGTGTGTGTTTCCTAAGAGCTGACAGCTGTATTAAATAATACAGAAGGGGGGAGGCGCCAGTTTTAGGGTGTGGGGCGTTTTCTGGCTCTATCTGGGCTGGGAGACTTTGGGCCAGTCCAGGGACCAGATACAAGGAATAAAGATGGGCCTCAAATAAATTAATTATCTATGGTCAGCCAGACCATAATTAATTTATAAATATTAGTTCATTCCACTAGAGAACCAATATTGACTTACCCTTTTATTGCCGGTGATGAGTCGGAGCTTGTATTTAGACTTATTAAATCCTCGTATTTAAAATATCCGACATCCATTAATTAATTAGAGCTCTGACAGCCTAAATTAATTAATCTCTTAGTAATTCTTAAGCAGTACCACTCAAACCTTATTATTGCGCCTGAACTTAATCAACCTGCAGGGTTTAGCGCAATAAACATTATTGAGCTCCTTAAGGGGATGTCATTATCCTATACGGATACGAGTACCAATACAGATAGTCAGATATCATATATTAACCGCTATCACCCAAGATACAGAGTACTCAAGTTACTATATAACTCTTGCTCATAGTAAGTCAAAGTGATAGACGAATCAATATATATATCTGACATCTTATTAGTATTAAGATCTTATAAGTCACCGAGATCTCTAATTCTTCACTTAAGTCAGATAGAAGAATATATCTCACTGTGGTCCTATCAATACGTCTTACGTACCAGTATAGATAAGCAGTCAAGACAAACTACTTCCATCTATACCGCAACCTAAACCAATAACTTGTCCTAGAGTTATTTCGGTTGTGATCATATTATATCTCTTAAGGTTAATCCAATTATATGGTCTTCTGTGATCTACAACACACCATATAATCTACTTATATAGAGATAAAGAACATACATATGCAATCATGAATTCAATCAGATAGGAGATTAAAAGGTGAAAACAGGAATCATTGTATACAAGCATAAAACGTTCTTGCTTTCAGTATACAAATCCAACACAAACTTCTTCATAGCTATGGTGAATCTCCCAAACCAGGCTCTGGGAGACTGTTTGAGCCCATATAAGGTTTTCTTCAACTTGCATACCTCACCATCTTCAAACTCATCTGAAAAACCTTGGGGTGCTTCCATGTATACCTCCCGTTCTTCTTCAAGCTCACCATGAAGAAAGGCATTTGTAACATCAAACTGATGAAGATTCCAATCTTTGTTTGCAGCAATGGAGAGGAGCACCCTGACAGTGTTCATTTTTGCTACCGGCGAGAAGGTTTCTGCATAGTCGATCCCATATGTTTGTGTGTAGCCTTTTGCAACCAGCCGAGCTTTGTATCGCTCAATAGATCCATCGGGTTTTCGTTTGATTGTGAAAACCCATCTGCAGCCCACAGTTTTCTTCCCTTTCGGCAACCGACACTTCTCCCATGTGTGATTCCGGTTCAGGGCCCCTATCTCTTTCTTCATAGCATTTCTCCAATGCTCGATCTTCAGGGCTTGTTCTGCTGTTTGTGGAATCTCCTCATCATATAAGGCCGCTTCATAGGCTGTGGCATTTTTGGACAAGTTTCCCTTGGCGATATTCCCAACTGAGTATCGGGAATTCCTCACAATTTTCTCTGGGGTATACCGTTTAGGAGGTACACCCCGATTACTCCTGGGTGGTAGCACATATCTCCCAGTATCTCCATCTACTGTATTATCCTCCTGTTCTTCTTCAATGACTTGAGAAATATGATCAGCAGAATCAGAAGTGGCAATAGTAGGTTCAGAAGCTCTTACTTCAGATATCAGTGGCGGAGAAGATATAGGCTCATGCAGCGGACTAGATTGTTCTGGAGTGGATGAAACATGCTCGGTGGCAAGGCTAACTTTTTCTGTTGGGTCTGCTTCCGGGTCTGGCATTGGTAACCAACTTAACAGGTCGATCTCACTCTCTTTCTCACTCTCCCCCTGACTGTTAAGGTGGGTACTGTAAAAATACTCAGTTTCAAGAAAGTCGCAGTTCATGGTGGTTATGATTTGACGGGTTTTAGGATTGTAACATCTATACCCTTTTTGGTTAACATCATACCTGACAAACACACACTTAATGGCACAAGGAGAGAGTTTAGTCCGTTCATGCTTGGGAATATGAACGAATATGGAACTACCAAAAACTCGAGGTTGAAGAGTAAGAGCGAGAGGTATATCAGAAAGAGTGGATAATTTCTGTAAAGGAGTTTGAAGCTGGAGGGTTCTGGTGGGAAGGCGATTTATAAGGTAAACAGAGGTGGCGACAGCTTCAGGCCAGAAGTGGGTGGGTACCTTAAACTCAAGCATCATAGCACGTGTCATTTCAAGGAGAATTCTATTTTTTCGTTCAGCCACACCGTTTTGTTCGGGAGTATGGGGACAAGTGGTTGGATGAATTATCCCTCTTTGTTGACAGAAGTCTTGCATGGATCGATTGACAAACTCCCCCCCCCCCCATTATCTGTTCTAAGGGTCTGGATATGTTTTTGAAATTGAGTTTGAATCATTTTAAAGAAATGAGTGAACTTTTCAAAAACTTGAGATTTATTTTTGAGAAAATACACCCATGTCATCTTAGTGCAATCATCAATAAAGAGTAGAAAATATCTAAAACCTTGACCCCCCACAACAGGTGAAGGACCCCAAACATCAGAATGAACAAGAGAAAATATGGAGTTCACTTGTGTGTCATTAGGCTTAAAAGATTTTCGGTGGCTTTTAGCTAAAACACAAGTTTCACAAGATAAAGTCTCATCATTTTTTATTAATTTAGGGAATAAAAGCTTAAGATACCCCATTGATGGATGCCCTAACCGACGGTGCCAAAGCCAGGCTTCCCGGTCAGCAGTTCCGTGAGCCAGCATCACCTTGCCTTGTTGAGCTATCTCATCCACATAGTACAATCCATCCCGCTCAGTGCCACGCCCAATAATCTCCCCCGTCCTGATATCCTGAAGAAAACAGAAGTGAGGATGCATTATCATGGTACAATTGAGCTCTTTTGTAACATGGCTAATAGACAACAGTTTATGAGAAAGAGATGGAACATATAGACAATTTGAGAGACGAAGAGTAGGAGAAATTTCTATAGTTCCAGCTCCTTCAACATGAGTTAAATCACCACTAGCAGTTTGAACATGTGTTCGGTGGGATATTGATGACTTAATAATATCAGTTTTATCAAAGGTCATCGTATCAGTAGCTCCACAATCAAAAATCCACCCTTCCTCTCTATCCCTATTATCACAAGAGGTTTGATATGCAGCGGAAAAATTTAGGGAATTTCTACATAATTGAGGAGTGATTTTAGTATTAGGATGAAGATTGGGGTTTGTCCTCTTTCCTTTCAACATATAAATCTCAAACTCCTAATCTCCTAATTAAATAAAAAACATAAATAAATTCTTTATTTGTCCCATGAGACATTAAAATACAACCAAAATCTATACTATATTAAAAAGCTAAAATTTCAATTTGAAATCAATTTTCAATTGATTTTAAAATTGAGTGATAATCTATATATCATATAAAAAGCCAGTTTAACAGAATTAATCTACCGTCATTTTTTAACAGAATATTCTCTATTTTAACGTCTGTTTCTTCACCCATGCAGACTTCACCCACTAACTTTAACCCATACAGATTTCACCCACTAACATTCAAATTTATTCAATTTAATTTATACAAAATGTCTCCACTAACTTCAAACTTCACCCACTAACATTCAGATTGATTCAATTTAATTTATACAAAATGTCTCCACCTAGATTGCATAGGTGCGGGGGGCGGGTGCGGGAGCGATACGATTCCAGTGCGGGGATACGGATTTTTCAAAAATGGTAGGGTGCGATTCGTAAAGGATACGTCTGTGTTATATATATATATATATATATATATTGTTATTATATATGACCAAAGAATTAAAATTTGTTAAAGGCCCAAAGCAATTAATTAATTAGAAGCCCATGTTCATCATTTAATAAAATTAAGCCCATTAACCTAAGTGAAGCCCAAAGCCCATTTTCCTTTTTACCCTAATTTAAAACTCACTCACACCACAACACACACACACAACTCACGCTGCTCACTCTCCTTCTCTCTTCCTCCCTCGGCCCTCTCCCTCTCGGCCTCTGGCCGCCGCGCCACCGGACGGCAGCACCGTCGGCGGAGACCGGCAGCTCCGCCTCCTCTCCCTCTTGCTCCATCGACTTCTCCCTCTTCCCCCTTATCTCTCCTCACCATCCTCTCCGTCCTTTCCTCCCAGTCGCGGCCTCCTCCCTTTTCCGGCGACAATCGCCGCCCCTGCTTCCACAGAGGCGCGCCCAGCCGCCTCCCCTCCTTTCCAGATCTAGCACCGCCCATCCGTCTCCTCCCTTTGCAGCCGAAGCCACCGCACCACCGTCCCAGCCGCCTCCCCTCCTTTCCAGATCTACCACCGCCCAGCCGCCTCCCCTCCTTTCCAGATCTAGCCGGAACAGCACAACAGCGGCCGAAGCCACCGCACCACCGTCCCTCGCAGCCGGATTCGTGAGATTGGCGCACCCGATTCGCGAATCCGAATTTTTTTTTTTTGATTTTTGGGGGGATTCGCCAGGTGGCGAATCCCGTGCGAATCCCACGCGAATCGCGCCCGCACCCGCCCCCCGCGCGAATTGGATACTGCACGGGGGTGATTTCCGGCGAATCCGTGCATCCTTGGTCTCCACTAACCCACAAATATCCCAATTTACAGCCATTAAATTAAAATAATTAGCAAATCAGATTACACGTCTCAGCAGCAGTTTTAGCAAATCAGATTACACGTCTCAGCAGCAGTTACACACATTAATTATAAATTGTATTATTCATTTTACATTCACTTTGCACCACTTTCATTTCTTAACACAGAATCAGCAACATTCTTTCTCCAAGCCTCTTGAAACTTCGAAAATGCCTCCTCTTTTTGGTTCGATCGAGGAATTGGAGCTGGAAAAGAGTAAGATAGCATTACAGCTAAGGCTGATTCGCAGCTATGACGTCCCATATTATAACAACGATGATGAAGTTTACAGCCATGAATGCATTTTCCATGACAAAAAGGTAGTATCTACTCTTAACTATTTTTGTCAAATTTTAAATTTAATATAGATTTGTATTGATATATATATATATTTATCTTTGTTTGTAGGATAATCGAATCCATGCAACAATTCCACAAAGTGCACTATCAACAATGAAGCCCAAATTTCAGCAAGGAAATGTGTATGCATTGATGAACTTTATTGTTGTCCATGACAACAATAAATTCAAAACCACGAAAAACAAATTCAAGATAATACTCTTCGAAAATACGCGCATCACACAATTGGAAGATGATTCATTTCCATGCAAGATGTACAATCTGAAAAGCTTTGAAGATGTGTCTTCCATCAAGGATTTTCCAAATGATGAGTTATTTGGTAAGTAATTTATTTCGAATTTTTTTACACAAGTTTGAATTAATACTATAACTAATATTTTTTTTTATCTCTTTATAGATATTATGGGAATCATTGTATCAAGTTATAGACCACAATTGAAGGAAACAAATGGAAAACCAACAAAATTGATGGAAATCGTCATTGAAGATCAGGAGTAATTATTTTTCAAACATTAATTGCATATTTTTTATGAAAATCGAATATTTATGTTTCTTTTCCATGTATACAGGCAAAAAACTCTTTCATGCTCATTGTGGGGAAAATATGCAGATCAGTTGAATGATTATCTTAGTACAAAACCAAAAGAACCAGTTTGTATCATTATCAAGTTCTGCCGTGCTACTTTGTTCAGAGGTAAAAGGCTTGGTTTAAAATCATTTACATAAATTATTTGTTTCATACTTATAATGGATTTTACATTGCACGAGAAGTAAGAATTTCAAGTATATATCATGCTACAGAAATTGTGCTCAATGAAAACAATGAAGATGTGAAACAAATGTATAACAAGTAAGAAACTCTTTAAAATTTCAATAATTTGTACCCGTTTCATTTAAAATATTTATATTTATTTGATCCATTACTTTAAATTGTAGCTTCATTAGCATGAACAAGGATCGAAAAACTTCTTTCGAATACCTTACTGTTCCTAAGGCACGAACAATTGATGATGAAATCAATGAAGGAGAAGCTACTTTTCAAAAGATTTCAGAATTAAAAAACGGAAAGGTATATTAAAGATTTATAAAATCGATTTTGTTTTTTAAATTTTCTAATTTATGTCATTGTCTAATATTATATAGGATGGTTCATTTTGGATATATGGTACTATTTATGAAGTGAAAACCATACTGGCATGGACATATCTTGCATGCAAGAAATGCTTGAGCAAACTTAGGAAAGATGATGATTCATTTTTCTGCACCAAATGTGAAAGCTTTGATGTTTTTGGCAGAATGAGGTATACTTTACATTTTTGTTTCATACAAAGATTAAAATAATAACTTTTTTAAAAATCAATTGTAGGTATCGTTTAAGGGTTTCAGTTATAGACAATTCTGGAAGTGCATCATTAACATTATGGGATAGAGAGTGCATGGAATTAATTGGTAAATCTGCTGAAGATTTAAGCGTGGTAAGAAGTTTGTCAATGCTATTATATTAGAAATAATAATATAACATTTTAACTGTTTTTATTGTTTATTCATTTTTAAATTTTGAAGGAGTTTGGTGGGAGTGATATGCCTTTCGATGCGGATTTGGTAGTGGGCAAAAGTTCTCTTTTCAAGATCAATATCAAATGTGGAGAGACAAAACTTATGGATGGTGCTTATGGAGTTGCAAAAATTAATTGTGATGAAGAAATCATTGCAAAATACTGCAAGATACAAACTGGAAGTGAACTCAACAAGGATGGAAGCTCAAGTAATGCAACATCATCTAAGAATGATTCACTCCCAACAGAATTGGTGAACTTAAGTGATGATGAGTCGCTTAAGAGATCTACAGATGAAGCTAAACCAGTTGTGATGAACAAGAAAGGCAAGAGAGTTGCAATCAAGAAAGAGAAGATTTAGGAAGTCGAATGAGAATGCAGTACTTTGAATATTTCTTAATTATTATAGTTTAGTTAGTAGGATTTTTAATTGTTATGTTGATAGGATCTCATATTAAAATGTTATTAGGATTTGAATTATTATGTTGATAGGATCTCATATTAAAATGTTATTAGGATTTGAAATTATTCTGTTCTTATGATTACTAATGTTATCGTATTTGATTTAAATATGGAGTACTTTGGCTATATTAATTTTATCGTTACTTTTCATATAATTATTATTTTGAGTAAAAGAATCAAATAAAGAATTAAAAGATCTGTTAGTTTACAAAAAAATTTAGAATATGCATAAATAGATGTAAATAGGTAAAAACTAATGATAAATTAAAGAATTGGAGAATTTATGGATTTTTGGTAAGGGGGTAATTGTCCCTAAATACATTACCTTTTTCATTTTTTGGAATTGCACACCACATTTGAAATCCGCCTCAGAATACATCACCTTTCTTTTTCTTCTGAAATTGCACATGGTCAGCTAACTACCGATCGAAAAGATGATGTGGACGCCGGAAACACCACATATGCACGCCTGAATAAAAATTTAATTGATATGGCAGCTATGTAGGAAATTATAATTTTTTTTTGCTATTAAATTTAAATTTCCAGAATATATAATTAAGCCATTAATTTCTCAAATTATAGATTTTTCCCTAAATTCTCTAATTTTACAATTCCCCCCCCCCCCCATTTTACAAAAGAATGTCTGCTTCATTAGCAATTTCAATTCGCCCAACTAAACATTCAGAAAAAGATGTGCAACAAAGTAGAATTGCATCACTTCTCTGTTTCTTCAATGCAGGCAGATATTGAATTCTAGTTATTTTGTTCATAGCAGTTTGCAAGAAAAATGTCTGAAGATAGTAAATGCCATAACTAAATATATGAATAAAGCGCAATATAAAGTAATTCCCCAACATAAACCTGCTGGAGTCGCTGGAGTCGTGCGTTGGAGTCGCTGGAGTCTCGTGCGTTGGAGTCGCGCGCTAGAGTCGTCGAAGCCTTTGTCGCCGGAGCTAGAGCCTCTCTTGGTGTAATCGCGCGCTGGAGTCCCGTGTGCCGGAGTCGCTGGAATCGCGCTCTAGAGTCGCCGGAGCCTTCGTCGCCGGAGCTGTGTAATCGCGCGCCGAAGTTAGGGCAATTGTGGAGCCTGTATTGGAGCAGACGGCTGGACGCTAGGGTGTGGAGGGCAATTGTAAAATGGGGGAGATATTGTAAAACTAAGGAATTTAGGGGAAGATCTATAATTCGGGAAATTAATGGCTTAATTATATATTTTGAAATTTAAATTTAATAAAAAAATTATAATTTTCTACTTGTCACATTAATTAAATTTTTATTTTCATGCGTGTATATGTGGCGTTTCCGACGTCCACACGGCATCTTTTCGATCGGTGATGGTTGACTGATCATGTGCAATTTCAGAAGAAAATGAAATGTGATATATTTTGAGGTGAATTTCAAAGGTGGCGTGCAATTTCAAAAAATGAGAAAAAGTAATATATTTATGAGCGATTAGCCTTTTTGCTAATAGGAATCGAGCATTTTCGGCATATTGTGAATGAACATAATCGGACATGTGGCATTTGTGTTGCCTAAAGGAGATGAAACGGTGCAGATAGGGATGGAAACGACGGTGCACACATGGACATCGATGTATATAAAAGCTTCACTTTTTATTGTTCATCAAAACGCCCATTTCAGAAACGCTTCTCAAAACCAAATCTTTCCGAAAAATGGCTGCTGATCGTTTCTTTCCAAATGAAATGCCCGCTTACATCCCAGAAACTCAGTCAGCCCCCGCCGCCGACGATTCGCTCACGAAGCTTCTCCATCTTCCACTCAAGACTCTGTCCGACCGCCTCAAGAAAGACGCTTTGGACATCAAAGATACAGTAAGTAATGCCAAATTCAATTCACCCCTAAGGAAAAAAGAATTATGTTTGCTGGTTTGGTTGTTTTAGGTGGTTAAGGAGAGCTGGCTGGCCTCGGGAAAACGCGTGCGCGACTTTAGTTTGTACACGGGGGATTTAGGAACTGCTTTCTTGCTGTTCAAAGCTTATCAAGTTACAGGAGATAGGACTCATCTTCATATTTCTCTAGACATAATTAAAGCCTGCGAGACTGCTATTCAAGGCTCTGGGTATGTTTTCTTTGCTTCCATCTCCAATATGATGCCTAGATACTATTCTTGGAGAATTACACAAGTGATTTAGTGATTGTAGATTTCTACTCTGTATGTGTGTGGATATAAGGGCAAGTTGAGATTCTCTAGGAGTTGCATTGATGAAATCTTGATAGGTGGTAGATTGTGTTGTTGTTTGAACTCTTACTGCTTTTTATTATTTCTTTCTGATATTGTAATTTTAGATTTGTACTCTCTGTGTGTGTGGATAATGGATATAAGGCATGTTGAAATTCTCTAGGAGTAGCATTGATAAAACCTTGATAGGTGGTAGCTTATGGTGTTGTTTTATGTTTTACTGCATTGAGATTTCTTTGTGATATTTGGGTGTTTTGGCTGGTTGCTCATCAATGTCATGTTGGGGATCAGTTGATTTTGGTTACTAGCGCGGTTATTGATTTTGTGGGATTTTGATATAGAAGGTTAAAGTCTGTTGAACGCCATATCTAAGAGCTTGGCATTAGGCCTCATAGAAATACCAAATTAATTTAGAGACTAGAGAGTATGTAAATGTTGTTGTTGTTTGTCATAGTTTACACAGACCATAGTATATTCTACTATTCCAATTATACACAATTGGCTACCAAAGGATTACTCGTGGAGTCTTGTTATTTAACTGCAGGCGTGTCACTTTCCTTTGTGGAGAGGCCGGTGTCTGCGCTGTTGGTGCTGTGGTGGCACACCACAATGGTGATGAGAAACTATGCCAGCACTATGTATCACAGCTCAAAGAGGTTGTTACTTGCGCTTGCAAATCATTCCTGTATCCACATTTGTATTTGTATTTGTATTTGTATTTGTATTTGTATTTGTATTTGTATTTTTTTTCTTTGTTGCTGATATATGGTTTTCTGTCTGCGTGTAATATCAGATTAAGCTATCCACAGATCTTCCAGACGAACTATTGTATGGGAGAGCCGGGTTTTTGTGGGCTTGTTTGTTCTTGAACAAACACATTGGTCCTAACACAGTGTCCTCCAATAGAATGGTACAACATTTTGATAATGTGTTATTGAACTTCTCATCCCAGCTTGATGGGGACCTTATTTGTTCGCTTTTGAATCCGTACAGAGGGCTGTTGTCAATGCAATCATAAGGTCTGGTAGGCAGCTGGGGAAGGGAAGCTGCCCCTTGATGTATGAGTGGCACGGGAAAAGATACTGTGGAGCAGCCCACGGGCTAGCCGGGATTATGAACGTGTTGATGGACGTGGAGCTGAAGCCTGATGAGGCGGAGGATGTCAAAGCCACACTACGTTACATGATCAAAAACCGTTTTGCTAGTGGAAATTACCCCTCGAGTGAAGGAAATGAAGCAGATCAACTCGTCCATTGGTGCCACGGGGCACCCGGTGTTGCTCTTACTCTGGTGAAAGCAGCCCAGGTGAAATTACGTGCTTTCAATTGATTCTGTATGTTGTGTTGACTCCATTAATATGAAGTAGATTTAAATTGTGGAGTTGATGTTATCAGGTTTTCAAAGGAGATGAGTTTGTCGAAGCAGCAATGGAGGCGGGGGACGTGGTCTGGAACAGAGGCCTACTGAAGCGAGTAGGGATTTGTCACGGCATCAGTGGGAATGCCTACGTATTCCTATCGCTCTACCGCTTAACTGGGAAACCGGAATACTTATACAGAGCCAAAGCATTCGCCTGCTTCCTCCATGATCGGGCTCAAACCCTCATTTCAGAGGGTGTTATACATAAAGGTGATCGTCCGTATTCACTATTCGAAGGTATTGGGGGAATGGCTTATCTCTTTCTTGACATCACTGAGCCATCTCAGGCTAGATTTCCAGCCTATGAACTCTAGTTTTCTTGCTGTATGTTGTCGTTATCACTTACTTAGTATGCTGTTGTTGTATCTTGACTACGGTCCCGTCCTTGTATGTAAATCTCCTTCTCTTGGCCTTCCTCGAGTTGTAATTTTAGTGAAGCCATAATTCACATTTGGAGTTTGATTAGATTTAGATTTTGGTTGCTTACATCAAATTTGAGCAGTTATGTGTTATGAGATTAAGAAAGTTGTGCAGAATTCAGATCAAACCTGAAGTAGAAAAAAAAAAAGCATGGATTGAGTGATTTTATTATGATATCCTAAACAAGTGAAATCCTCTATAAGGCTCAACCCAAAATTCCGGCGACGCTGAGCTCAGTCGGTCAATCCGACGAGCTTCTCGCTGACTTCCCAGAGTTTTCTTGCCTTTTCAAGGTCGCTGGCCTCCTGCGACAACTGGTTCTCGAAGGAGGCGGAGTCCTTGTTCCAGCTCCAGTAAACTCCAGATTTGGTCAAGCTGGGATCGCTCACAACCTGCGCGAGTCTCTTTCCAGATTCTTCCTCTGACACGAAGCCTTTGGTGATGAACTTCTGGAATGGAGGGAAGAGCAGCCTGAAGAGGGGGATGTGCTCCCGGAAGAGCCCCGTGGTGGCGATGCAGCCCGGGTATAGGGACGCGAAGGTGATGCCGGTGTCCTCGTGGTAGCGCCGGTGGAACTCCTGCATTATCAGCATGTTGCACACCTTGCTATCCTTGTACGCCTTGGCCCCGTCGAAGTCCCCACCGTCTATCATGGACGACGTGTTGAGCCCGTTTAGCCCGCCTTGGAGGCCTCTCAGATCTCCAAGGTTTGCCTTCGGAGGCACGTTCCCGGCCAGCGTATTCGTATTCCCTGTGATCGACCCCACGATTATGAGCCGCCTCGATGGATAGTCCGACTTCACCAAGTCGTCCAACAGCAGCCTTGCGAGGAGGAAGTGGCCGAGATGGTTGGTGCCCACGCTCAGCTCGAACCCTTCGGCTGTGTACGAAGGCTCTCTTGCGGTCGGCTGGTACACGGCCGCGTTGCACACGAGCACGTCCAGAGGCTGCCCTGAACGCTTGAAGTTGTCGACGAACTGCCTCACGCTGTCGAGTGACGCCAGGTCCAAGTGCATGATGGTGTAGTTCTCCTTGGCCATCCCCGCCGATTTCGCGGCCTTCTCCGCCTTGAGGAAGTCACGGCACGCCATGATCACGTGCCATTTGCCGCCCTCGGCTAAGGCCTTGGCGGTGGCCAACCCCAATCCGGACGAGGCTCCGGTCACCACCACCGTGCCCTTCCGGAGAGTCTTCTTCCCTTGTGGCGTGGCCGGGGCGAACGTCGGGGCCGCCGTCGCTGCTGTCTGCGCTCTAATCCTCCACCCCAACTCTCTCTGCACAAATTCAACTCGATTCTTGATTGAAACGACATTCACATTTTTTTGAGAAAAGCTCTTGATTTTTTCACCTTCGTTTTCAGTGAAGAATCAGCTTTGATTTGGTCGGAAAATGTTACTCCAAAGAGGCATGAGTCCTTGGAAGAGGCGCCGGATTTTCCCTGCACAAAATAATTGTTTTATTGTACAATGTAGTATGAAATACATGATGTTGAAAAATGAAGAAAGAAAAGAAAACCTCTTTGTGAATGGAAAATGCACAAGGAAGAAGAGTAGCAGCCTGCAAAGCCATTGAGAAAATCTTGGAAAAATATCTTAATTAGATTCTTACAGTCAAGGATATTTTTCGAGGTACAACGTGACCAAATTTATATGCTAAGAAATGTGTTTGATTTGGACAAAAATGGGAGTGCTGTTTTGGATATGAAATCTAGCACGGATAAGATAATATTAGTGGCAGCATATGCCAAACCAATCAGAAATTGTGGGTGAGATTTCGTGTTGATATAATTTGTATTTAAATGTTAAATTATAGGAGTCTCCCCACAGTTATGGGGGTGGAGTATTATAGCGTTATGGGCATGAATTGATTGATACTATTTGAGAGTCAGAGATAAGGTTTGGTGCAGTCTCGTACCATAATTTGGCACTCATATTCTGCCTGAGAGGGAACTACTTTTGAGTTCTTTGCCACACATTCACAGCATTCTAGTTATTTACTATTTCGGTATATTGCATATCTGAAGATTAAATGCAGCCTCCAATGAATTGGCTAATTTTTGCAATTCAGATTAAGAATATGTATGATGCAGAATGTATACGGCAGAGATATTTTAATAAAAAAAATATATTTTCATTGAAATAAGTTTTTTAATTATTATTTTACGAGTATTAAGAAATCTTCAAATGTTAGGACTTCATGAGACACAAAGGTGGTTATGCAAGGGAGAACCATAAATCAAATAAGGGGAGCTAGCAGGTAAGGTATTTGGCGCTATGTATGTGAGCTAAGCTAAGCTATTCGAAATTTGATTTGGAAAAAAATTAATCGTCTCTTGGTCAGACACTCAGACTCACCAATAAATTATAATGTCACTTTAACATGCACTAAATATGGTAAAAAAAAAAAATTAATTGTCTCTTGGTCAGACACTTTAATGTCATTTTAACATGCACAAAATAAAATTAATCGTCTCTTGGTCAGACACTCAGACTCACCAATAAATTTTAATGTCACTTTAACATGCGCAAAATATATATATATATATATATATATATATATATATATATAAGAACAAATCTTGTCCATTACTAAGGGGGGTGTATTCGTTCTGGAATTTAATGGATTTCTATGGATTTTAAAAGTCTGAGTGTATTCGTTCCAGACTTTTAAAAGTCTGCAGAAATCTGGGTGTATTCGTTCAAGACTTTTAAAAGTCCATATAAATCTGGGTGTATTCGTTTCAGACTTTTTAAAATTCATACAAATCTAGGTGTATTCGTTATTCCATTGACTTAAAATCCGGAATGACTTTCATGAATTTCATCCAAAAAATACACACGACGAAATCCGGCCAAGAACCACGAGAATTGAAATCCATGAAGTTTTAAGCGAGCGCTGAGTTCCAGCGCTCGCGGCCAAGAAGCCAGCGAGCGCTGGAACTCAGCCACCGTTGAGAGAGTCCAGCATACGCTGGATTTGATCGGGCGCTGGGTTCCCAGCGACCGCTGGGTTGCAGCAGCAGTATTAAACCCTTCTCTTTGCTCTCTTTCCACATTTTCTATTTAGTTTTATGTTTATTTGTGTATGCCTTTAGTAATGCAGAACCTCGTTATACATATCAATCATTTGATCTGGGTTTCTGTGGTATGCGAATGCCTTTTTTGGGTTTTCTGTTATTGATTTTCGGTTCAGAATTTGGTTATTTCGTATAATTTCGTGAAACTCGGACTCCATTTGTGGTGTTTGTTGCTGTTGAGAAATTTTTTTAAAAAATGGATCAGATGTGTGTGAACAAGGAGATACTTATAAATTTATATATGAGTATGTTTCAATTGTCTATTGTTATAATATTTCTGCTCTCATCCTCTGGAAAAGTTTTAGTTTGGTTTTTTCTATGGAATACTTTCTTGTAAAGGTGAAATTTCTGCCAAGTTTCTTTTCTCATCTATTGTTGGATAACTGTTAGTGCACACTTTTGGACAGTAGTTACAATCATGGTACCTAGAATCTCAGTTTGAATGTTGTCCGTTGTGGGTGGGATGTACAATATCTGTAGTTCTTATGGGAATGCTTGTTGACTTTCATGGTTGGACTTATGCAGTGCAGTATTTTCTTTTAGTAGATGTGGAAGCTACACCGGATGGTGGTAATGGATTGATGGAAGCATCAGTAGCAGGGGACTTCGCGACATGTGAAGCCGAGAGAAACGCAGAACCTTATGTTGGTATGGTGTTTGAAACAGAAGCTGCTGCTAGATCATACTACAATGAATATGCTGGCCAGGAAGGTTTTTTGAGCGTGAATATGCTGGGTTTCCAGCGGTGCTGGGACTCAGCGGGCGTTGGTTTTCATGGAATTCAATTCCAGAATTATCCCCTAAAGTCTTCGAAAATCAATGAAAATCGGGGTGAAATCCAACCATGAATTCTTTGAAAGTGGTCTGGAATCTATGTGAATTCCATGGAATTTAAATTTCATGGACTTTTTAAAGTCTGTGGAAATCCACAACGAATACACCCCTCTAAATCATAGTGAATTAATGATCCAGATCAAATTATATGAAGATTCGAAATTCGTAACTGTTTCCCTTGCAATTCATACGTTTTTCTTTTTACAAATTAAAAGTACTTTTGTTACAAATTATATTCTATGCACGAATCTGAAGTTCTTTTGTTACGAATTATGTTCTAATTAGATAAATTTCGAGCCACAACATCAATCAAGATCTAATGGACATGATTTGTGTAAAAGATCTAACAGTAATTGTTATATTTGCTGAGTATGAAGAGTAATTGTATTATGGAATTGTAAACCTGAATGAGATAGGAAGAGAGAAGAAGGAGAAAGCAATAGAGAAGAGAGGCGAGATTAGGATATGAGTTAATAATTTCTTAGGGTTCACTCCATGCACGTACAGACTTTATACCAAGGCCAACAAGGTGGGGACCAAGGCAAATAACAACTTAATCATAATAAAGAAATTAAAAGATAAGAAAAGACACTCTGGTTCATCTCCAGCCTACACGTGTCCTATAGGCCTTAGCTCCCATCCACCGCTCTTAGCCACAATTTGAGTCTTCCTTCACTTCCATGCCGTTTTCTCGAGTCAAGACACCCTCCTCTTCGGCCAAATGCATCTCTGATTCTTCGACCGCACCCGAAGCCCCATTTCCCTGGTCCGTGTTCGTGACATTACCCCCCGGAATTCCAGATCCTTGACCGCAAGGATCAGTAATTGCAAACTTCCGACGGAGAAACTTCAGATCCACCCACTCCGCCGCGTCAGCACCGTCTTCCGTCCACTGAACCAGAGCTTGCTGTACAGATTTCTCAGCGCGAGTAATGGTGCGGTAGTCCAAAATTAAGAAAGGAACGACCTTGAAATGCCCATCAGCGTCGACATCGGGAAACTCATTGGAAGGTACAATATTTTTTCCTACACATTTCTTAAGTAAAGAGACATGAAACACAGGATGAATTTTTTATGATTCAGGAAGCTTCAACCTGTAGGCGACCTCACCAATTTTTTCTTCAATTTGATAGGGGCCGTAGTACTTCGCCGCCAATTTTAGATTTTTCCTCAACACAACAGAGCTCTGCCGATAGGGTTGCAATTTTAGGTAAACAAAATCACCTTGCTCAAAGCTTCTTTCTGTTCGCTGTTTATTGGCATAAAGTCTCATATGTTCCTGAGCCAAGATTAGATTTTTCTTTAATATAGTAACCATAGCCTGCCGTTGAGATAACCATTCCTTCACTTCTCGGTTGGGGGAGTTCAAATAGGCTCCTAATCCAGTATGTGGGGGTGGTAAACCGTAGAAAGCCTGATAGGGAGAACATTTCAAACTGCTATGGTAATTTGTGTTGTACCAATATTCAGCCAAAGATAGCCATTTCAACCACTGCTTAGGAGTAGCCCCAGCCATACACCGCAAATACCCCTCTAAGCACTGATTAACTCTCTCTGTTTGGCCATCTGATTGTGGATGGTAAGCTGTTGTCATCTCGAGTTTGGTGCCCATGGCCTTAAAGAGCTCCCTCCAAAAGTGACTAGTGAAGACTTTATCCCTATCAGTGACAATACTGATCGGGGGGCCATGTAACTTGTAAACATGGTCCAAGAAAAGCCTGGCAACAGTTTGGGCTGTAAAGGGGTGAGATAGTGCCAAGAAGTGAGCATACTTACTTAGTCTATCCACTACCACCATAATCACATCTTTGCCAAAGGATTTTGGTAGGCCTTCTATGAAATCCATGGTAATATGAGTCCAGAATTTATCTGGAATGGGAAGGGGTTGGAGTAATCCAGGATAATGGACATGTTCCACCTTGTTCTTTTGACAAACATCACACCCCTGAACCATGGCTTCCACATCTTTTTTCATATTTGGCCAGTAAAAGAAAGACTTGAGTTTGGAATACGTTCCCCAATTACCTGAGTGCCCTCCAAAAGGTGTGTTGTGCACCTCACTTAAGATGAGCTGTCTAAGGTTGGCAGCTGAACCCACCACAATTCTTCCTTTATACTGAATAATACCAGCAACGACTGTATAGTCAGCATAAGTAGATGGATCAATTGGCTTAGAAATAAGAACTTGAGAATAGTATGCATCCCCCTCATAGCTCTGTTTTACTCTTTGCATCCACATAGGAGTAACTGTAGTTAGAGAGTTACAACTATCTCCCTCCTTTGGATACCTAGACAAAGCATCAGCTGCCTTGTTTTCACTGCCCTTCCTATATTGGATCTCATAATTCAAACCCAGAAGTTTTGTGATCCACTTTTGTTGCATAGGGTTCATTATTTTCTGATCCAAAAGATGTCTCAAAGCCTGTTGATCTGTTCTAATAAAAAACTTGTGGCCCTGTAAATAAGACCTCCACCTTTGCACAGCCATGATAACAGCTAAGAACTCCCTTTCATAGACTGATAATAGCTGATTTTTAGTGCACAAGGCTTTGCTCATATAAGCAATAGGCTTCTGATTCTGCATGAGTACAGCCCCCACTCCCACACCACTAGCATCAGTCTCCAAAGTGAATGGCTGGGTAAAGTCAGGCAAAGCTAACACTGGTGCAGATACCATAGCTTGCTTCAAATCATCAAAAGCTTTAGTTGCTTCAGGAGACCACTTGAAGTTGTCCTTCTTTAAGAGTTCAGTGAGGGGCTTGCTGATTAACCCATAATGCCTGATGAATTTTCTGTAATACCCAGTCAACCCAAGAAAACCCCTTAGCTGTTTAAGAGTCTTAGGAGTAGGCCAGTTAATCATACTATCCACCTTCTGTGGGTCAGTGGCTACCCCCTCATCTGAAATGATATGGCCCAAATACTCAATACTTTGCACCCCAAACTGGCACTTACTTATCTTTGCATATAAGTTTTTGACCTGAGCACTTCCAATACAGCCCTGAGATGCACTAAATGCTCTTCAGCCCCTTTACTATACACCAAGATATCATCAAAGAAGACCAGTACATATTTCCTCAGATATGGCTGAAATACCTGATTCATTAAAGACTGAAATGTGGCAGGGGCATTACAAAGCCCAAAAGGCATCACCAAAAATTCAAAATGTCCATGATGAGTACTCAAGGCTGTTAAATATATGTCTTCCTCTTTCATTAAAATTTGAAAGTACCCAGATCTCAGATCTAACTTAGAGAAGTAGTTAGCCCCATGCAACTCATCTAACAGTTCATCAATGATTGGAATAGGGTAATCATGCTTAACAGTTAGTGAGTTGAGGTATCTATAATCTATACACATCCTCCAAGAACCATCCTTCTTCTTGACTAAGATTGCTGGAGAGGCAAATGGGCTCCTGCTATTTTGAATCATACCAGTGTCCAGTAGTTCTTTCACTATTTTCTCAATCTCATTCTTACTGCTGTGTGTTGTCATGTAAGGGAATTGATGTTTAGGCACACTACCTGGCTTAAGTATAATCTGATGCTCAACTCCTCTCTTTGGTGGCAGTCCTTGTGGCTCCTCAAAGACATCCTTATACTCCTCCAATAGTGCAGAAATAGAGCTAGTAAGAGTGTACTGTGCAGAATTGTCTTGAGGTAAAATCACATACATCTCTTCAACCTCTTCATGATGATAATGTATTAATTGATGTAGACTCTCTGTAGATAGCATCTGGAACTGAGCAGAATCAGTGACAGCTCGCAGCTTAACCTTTTTGCCACCAGTAAAGACTGTAAAGGTCATATTATCATAGTCCAGGCCAATGGGTGTTGAGAACTTCAGCCAATCACTGCCTAAGATCAAATCATATCCCTCATTACCCAAGATTCTGGGTGAAAACATGAATTGGTGGCCCTGGATAGTCCAGGTAAAATCTTGAGCTCTCTGTTTACTTATCAACTTGTGCCCAGTGGCTGACTTAACAATTATAGGATTGTCATTCTCAAGACACAAGCCCAACTCCTTAGCTATACCCTCTCTTAGGAAACTAAGGGTACTCCATGTGTCTACAAGTATTTTTAACTGCTTGCCACCAACTTCACCTACAACTCTCATTGTAGTAGAATTTGGGCTGTTCATTAGTGATTCCATGGTCATGTATACCTCATCAACAGCCTGGTTCTCCACCAATACAACCTCTACTTCCTCATCTTCCTGTTGTAAAGGTGTAGATTCTTGCTCCTCATCCATGGTCATGTAAAATACTTTGTGCTTACATTTATGCCCATAAACATACTTTTCATCACAATTATAACATAATCCCTTATCCCTTCTTGCAGCCATCTCTGCATTAGTTAACAGCTTGATTGAAGATTTTATGCTGTTGGGTGTGTTTGACTTGTGTGCAACAGTAGCATCAGGTCTCTTATAGCTGCTTGCCTGCATCTGAAAAGGCTTTTGGATTGGTTTCACCCTTTTCGATAAGGCTTCCAAGGTAAACAGCTGTTGCTTCCCAAGCTCAATAGCTTCCATAAGGGTTTTAGGTTTAAATAGAAGCATGAATCCCTGCATCTCATCAGACAAACCACTGATAAAATTGGCCACAAAGTATTCCTCAGCATAATTCATGTTGTTGCTTAATAACAAACAGGCTCTGAGTTCCTCAAAGGTATCAACATAACTGTCATAGCTTCCAGTTTGCTTGAGATTTTTAAATTCCATGATTATCTTTGCTTCATTCAAATCATCAAACTTAATAGCTACTACTTCCATAAATTGTTCCCAAGTAATAGCAAACAATTGTTCACACCCAAAATTTTGTAACCATTGGAGGGCTTTACCCTCAAAATTATGGACTGCTAGTTGAACCATATTTTCCTCAGACATAGGTGCAGTTAGCTTAAAGTAAGTGTTGCACTTAATGATCCATGCTCTGGGATTAGTGCCATCAAATTTAGAAAAATCAATTCTATGAAAAGAATTTCCAGAGTTTGAGCCAGACTGATTAGAGTAATCAGATTTAAATCCTGTAGAAAAATTACTGGATTTAGTATAATTACCCTCCTTCCTTGGTGTGTATGGTGTTGGCGTAGGGCCTAGGATAGATGAGCTCCCTGTCTCTTTCCCTTTGCTCAAACCCATTAGATGTTGCTTGATTTCTTCCAAAGATTTTGCCATTTGATCACATTTGTTGTCTATTTTCAGATCAAGCGCTTTGATCTGCTCTTTCAGTTGTTGTTCATTAGCAATCCTTTTCAATGCTTCCGTTTGCAGCTGTTGTTCCAGTTTTTTGTGCGCCTCCTGCAGCTCCTTCACCCGCGTGCCGTCAGCCATGCCCAGCCGTGATCTTTGCTAAATAATCAGCAAAAACCAAGCTCTGATATACCAATGTAAAAGATCTAACAGTAATTGTTATATTTGCTGAGTATGAAGAGTAATTGTATTATGGAATTGTAAACCTGAATGAGATAGGAAGAGAGAAGAAGGAGAAAGCAATAGAGAAGAAAGGCGAGATTAGGATATGAGTTAATAATTTCTTAGGGTTCACTCCATGCACGTACAAACTTTATACCAAGGCCAACAAGGTGGGGACCAAGGCAAATAACAACTTAATCATAACAAAGAAATTAAAGATAAGAAAAGACACTCTGGTTCATCTCCAGCCTACACGTGTCCTATAGGCCTTAGCTCCCATCCACCGCTCTTAGCCACAATTTGAGTCTTCCTTCACTTCCATGCCGTTTTCTCGAGTCAAGACACCCTCCTCTTCGGCCAAATGCATCTCTGATTCTTCGACCGCACCCGAAGCCCCATTTCCCTGGTCCGTGTTCGTGACAATTTTAGCTCACCCATATATATATATATACATATATATATATATATATATATATATATAGGGAGAAGTTCTATTGAGAAGCTTAAGTATTTTGAGAAGTGAGAAGTAATCTAAACCACACATTAAACCCAATCCAACGGTGAGTATTTATTCTAGTAATGGCCGATTATTATAAGCTTAAGGGTAGGATTGACTTTTAATCACATTCATTAAACGGTAAGTCCACTAATTAAGATTTACAATATCTATGTTGTTATAGAAAGATTTGATAAGATATTATCCTGACTACTGTTACAACATTCATGTAAAAATCTTAATGCTAAAGAAGGAAAGTCGGAATTCACGCATATGATGAGATTCATAATGATTACAATATGCAAAAGTTACAAGAATAACCCTATGTAATTCTAATGCATTTTTCGGAAATAACTAATGAATTTAAAAGCCAATTTTCCTTTTTTTCAATCCGTTAGATTGAGTGAAATTGATGGTCAAGATTGCTTCTTAATTCTATAGTTAGATTAATTGTTGAATTAATTAATTGGAAATAAAGTGAAGTAACAAAAACACAAAAGACAAAATATTTAGAATATTATAGAATTCAATCGTAAATTTTCTAGTTTTTGAAAATTGCATTAAACAACAGGAATTATTCCAGCATCAGATCTGCTAAATATACATAGTATGTACGTACATAATACCCTTAAAAGTTAAATCGGACCAGTTCGATTTTTTAAAATTCAGTTAAAGTATTATCATGACTAAATTACGCTTAATTTATATTGGAAGATCCTTAAGATATTTTTTCCTCTTTTTACTTCAATAATTTCGGAAACTAAATATTGATTTGTTTCCTAAATTATATCCATTTTAGTTTGCAAATTTATATGTATCAAATTTATGAATTTTTCTTTCTTTTATTTAAATTGTATAAGTGTGAACTAGTGCGTAACTCGTCGAAATTCGACAGGAAATTATTTTAAATTATTATTTAAATTATATGATATTCTCTCCCTCCTTCAAAATTATGCATACCTTTTCTTTTTGGTACGGCCCCCAAAATTATGCATATCCTATTTTTAGACATTACCCACATATAATTCTTACAATGTTACACTTTTAACTTACACTATTTACTCATAATCTATTTAAGTGGGACTCTTTCTCCACTATCATTACTACAAATTTCCATGCATGATTTTTAGGGACGGGGGGTATTATTTTGTATAAATAATTATTTATATATAAATTATTTTTAAATTTATTTAATTTAAGGTAATATAGTTGAAATTATATTAATCTGAATCATATTCCTCAATTAAATGTTAACATTTTGTTAGAATAATAAATATTCTTTTTATATAAATTTTTATTTAATGGAGTAGTATTTTGGAAAAAGGTCAATATTGAAGATTTTATTTCATCTGAGCATCATCTCGTCTGAACCACCCTGTAGGATCATATCATCATTTAAAGCCCGGAAGACGACATCTAATGTTTGAACACCAGACTTTTAAGCATCATCCCGTCTAGACCTTAAAATACAAAAAATAAACTTTTATGCGTCAAATTTTTAACATCACTATCTTGAGGTTTAAAAATCAAATTTGACTTGTGAGATTGTATGATTTGGAGCTTCTAATATCATAACTAACTTGTAAACATCATTTTGTATGGAACTTGAAAAAATCTTGACAAACTTTTATACATTATTAGCTTCAAATATTATAATTGGGCTTCAAAAATCATCTCGTTTGGAGTTTGAAAGAACAAATTTAACTTGTGAGTATTATCATTTAATTGTGTTCCGAGAATCATTCGCTTGTATAAGTTTTATTTTAGTGAAACCGTATAAAAAAAATCAATGTGAAATAAGGTGATTTATATGAATTCTTCACTCGATTGAGATTATTATAAATTTAATACATAATTAAAGATTTTTGATGTATTTTAACATCATATCATCTATTGTTCTTTATCTAAATTCTTCATTTATGCATTACTAATTTCGTAATTTATCTATTATTATTATTATTATTATTATTATTATTATTATTATTATTATTATTATTATTATTATTATTATTATTATTATTATTATTATTGATGAAACTGAAACAAATAAAGTTTTTAGCTAGATATGAAAAATATATGTTTCTTCCCTATACAAATAAAATGTACGGATATATTTTATAAAACATAAAAATAAAATTTTAATTATTTTGATAGACATAAGATAAGATTTTGTTTTAAAGTAATCAGGTTATAGAATTTGTGCCTTATTATTCAAACATGTAAATCAATGACCGAACCCGTTTATAATTTACATACACATGCATCATATCTCAATTCAAACTCAATTTAAAATTGATTTTATTAAAAATTAAGAAGATAAATATTATATATATATATATATAAATTCATACAGTATAATATATAATATATTGCAACATATACATATAATATATACGCTTTTGAGAAATATAAAATTAATAACAAATATACATCTAATCACTAACATTCAATTAAAATCATTTATTGTATATAAATTATAATGTCACACCCCAATTCTTGAAGGAATAAACTATAATCGAGGTGCGACTAAAATCATAGAAATAAACAAGGAAAGAACCTTGTGGGATTCAAATAATAGGATAAAAAGTCGGGGAACGCCCTTTGAGTGAAGAAAGACAAAAATCAAGTGATATTAATCAATCAACAACATTCTAAGCCTTAGGATCACAAGTTCGGTTTCATGCTTCCGATAACCAACGTTAATAACATAGAGCTAGAAGTTGAGAGTTTAAGCTCGATAAGAAAACATAATTCAGAATTTAACATAAAAGTCTTAAGTTGGAGAAATAAAAGACAAATAAGAGCTAGTGCGACAGCGGAAGACAAAATACGGAGTTGAACCCTAGCCTCAGCTCTGCCCCGTCAGCACCGACCAATCAACCTGAAAACATTTGAAAGAAATTTTGGGCTAAGTACTAATGTACTTAGTGGGCTAGCATTTTTATAAATATTTCATAATCATAAGAGCAGTTTATCCAATTATACTTTACATGACTTAGAAGGTTTTAAAACAAAAATAACTTCTAAGCATGTTAAAACATTTTATTATATTGCGCGCAATTGTCACACTCCCTTTCCGTTACTCGCTGTGATCCCGGACCTTTTAGCCACCGACGGATCCATTACTCCTGCTTTACTTGGACTGAGGGCGTAACCCAGCCAAGCTCCCATTTGGGACCCAATGCTCCGGAACACATCCCGTCGAGCACCCTTATAACGCCTCATACATGATTAGTGCCCGATGGAGATCAACCCACCGAGTCAGCTAATAGGTGTACACAATTCTCAAACAACGTGTTAGGTCATAAGAGAACCTCGATCGATTAACTTATGCGAGCCTTAAACAGAGCAGAGTGCACAAAAATATTTATTGGATAAACAGTTTTCATTTCATTGAAATATTTAAGCTCAATAGCTAAATCATACATTTGGAAAATAAGCCCACCTGAATAGGCAAAGCCTGTCGTTTATTCTTAACTCTGAATTGGTATAGCAGTGCTAGTCCTCACGATCCACAAAGCCTACAAGAAATCTATAATCTTAATAGGTCTCCTGAATCTAATCTTAAGTCATAGTGAAGTGCTTAATATTCTATGATTCATTTAGCCGGGTTTTCAAAATTTAATGAATAAATAATTGAAAATATTTCTCTTGAGTTAAGAACACCAACAATATTCTTACTCATCTTTCTTTAATAATTGAAATTATAATAAAACCAATTAAATCATAAATATTCTTATTGCAAAATATAATGCAAATCATGTCATACTTAACATATAATAAGTAATTACTTAAAATATGCACATAATAATAATATAATATTATTATGAAAATTATCCTTTAAATAAATTAATCAAACTAATAATAGTTCAATTAATTAAAAATAAGAAAGCCCAATTTAATTAATTGAAGGCAATTCAAAATCCTTAAATAAAATAAGGCCCAACAAATTTATTAATTAATAGCCCAACTGAAACAAAAATAAATAAAATCTCGGCCCAAATACTCATAAAAATCGGCCCATGACTCGAGCCCACTCTAATTAAAATCGGCCCACAACTCGAGCCCACTCTAATTAAAATCGGCCCACTACCAAGCCCATCACTCAAACCCAACCCCAAAGCCCAACCCTCACCAAGCCCTAGCCCACACTCCCTCCCCCCTTCTTCTCCCCCCCCCCCAGCCGCATAATACACACACACAAACAACTAATCTCACTCTCTCTCTCTCGGTCACACTCACACACACATGTAACAGCACCCTCTCGGCTCTCCCCTCCTCTCGATCTTTTCCGGCGGCGGTAGCAACGCCGCCTCCGCCGTCCCTTGACTCCCCTCTCTCTCATCTCTCGCCTTCTACCTTCATCTCTCACTCCCCACCGACCTCTCTCTTTCTCTCTTCACATCGGAAGTCCGCCGCCGCGGAGACTCGCCGGAGGAGCAGCAGCGACGAGCTGCCGCCACCAGCTCTCTTTCTCTGACAGTGGCTGAGCGACAGCAGCCAAGGCCGCCGAGCTCTAGCCTCCCTCTGAAAGCTCAACCCCCGCGGTTCCACCTCCGGCGATAGCAGCCCCAGCCACCACCGCTCCTCCCTCTCGAACTCCGATCCTCCCTCTGGAACTCCGGCAATAGCAGCGAGAAGCCACTACCGCCGCCGACTCCGACTCTCTCTGGATCGACGGCCCGACAGCAGCGGGCAAAACCGCCGTGCCGCGGCCTCCCTCTGTTCTCACCAGCGTCCTCTTCCTCTTACACGGCCGGATGACCGACAGCGAGCACGCCGCCATCCCGGCACCGCTCAACTCAACCCAACACACACACACACACACGGTTAAAGCTTGAAAATAAAATCTTTGTCTTTCTTTTCTTTTCAATAAATCATGCTTTCATGTATGTATATGTAATAATGAAAGTCATACTATTGAAATGCTTGAATGTGTTGCTGTGTGTATATCAAATTGTATATAGCTTTGAACAAGCTTGCAGCTTGAAGTTCGATTTATGACAGAGGTAAAAGAAATCAAATGGCTACCTTGTGAGAAATTTCAGTGAGTGTTGATCCTGTTTGTTTGCTGGAAAAGAAGGTTCATAGGTATGAATACCATTTAAATGAAGGCTCTTATTCATAGGGACGAATGTAAAGAAACTGATTTAAAATCTTACTTGTGTGCTGGATTCTGTCGAAATGATCTTGATGAGCAAATGAAAATTTTCAGAATGAGTGAAGTGATAGGGATGTCCGTGTGGTATAGCTGAACTTCTGTGGGTGTAGCTCTGCACTTAGTTCCTTGGTATGTAGGAGAAATAGTGAGTGGAAGGGAATGAGTATTATGGCTAAAGTTTATTTTGGTGGGGGGCAAAGTATCGTGTGAAGTGTGAGTGGGATGTTAGGTGGTTTTGACAGCATAAAACAAAAGAAAGTGGAAACAAAAGAGAGATTTGGCTGATTTGCTAAGTGGAATTTGACAGCATAAAACAAAAGAAAATGGAAACAAAAGAGAGTGGAAAAGAATTTGATAAGATGTGAATTGATTTTAAAAATATCGGGACTGTAATAATACTTCAGGGTTCGCTAAATAAATAGCTCGTGAAAGAATGCTAAAATAAATATGCAATGCATATAAATTCAATAACTAAATTTACAAATATTTTTGTAAATCATTTTTGTTGGAATTAAAAATAAATTCATTTTCTTTTATCCGACGTGAATCAACTTAATATCTAAGTTCAAAATAATTCTAAATTTAATATAAATAGGCGGGGTGTTACATATAATTTTTTTCTTGGCAGACATGTAAATCTAATTTTTATCGAGATAAAATAAATAATAAAATTTATTAATTTAAATTATACGTAAGTTAAGATTATTTTATATATATATATATATATATATATATATTTAAAAATTTGTTACAACCAAAGAAAGGAAAAAACCCACTCACACTCTAGCTCCTAGGGTGACTCGAACCCCCGACCAATTGATTGGAGGAGAAGCGTCTTACCAACAGACTGCGCTATATATATATATATATATATATATATATATAGGGTTGGGTTCCGGTGGATCCCTATGCTTATAATAGATCCGTAGATCCAAATCTAGACCACACATTTATGACATGTGGCGCATCAAGATGGTGACACGTGGCAAGGCATTTCAAGGCAAAATCTGGAGAGGGGTAAAATTGGAATGTAATTTTCGAAATTCAAAAAAAAAAAAAATTATATTTTCTCAAAATAGGTATATTTTAGATGCATAAAGTTTCATACGAGAATGCATGAACTTTCATATAAAAATGCATAAAGTTTCATATCAATATGCATAAGATTTCACCCCACCCCAACCCCACCCCCCACACCCCAGAACCCCACCCCACCCCAGAACCCCACCCCCCCACCCCCCAAAAAAAATTTTTTTTTTTATTTTTTTAAAAACTGATTTTCTGACCGCTGACCCACCCCTACCCCCACCCCCCCCACCCACCCCCCCCACCCCCCCACCAAATTTTTTTTGTATTTTCTCAAAAACTGATTTTCTGACCACTGACACCCCCCCACCCACCCACCCCCCACCCCCCCCCCCCAAATTTTTTTTTTGAAAATCAGTTTTTAAAAAAATAAAAAAAAAATTTTGGGGGGGGGGGTAGGTCGGTGGGGGGTGGGGGGGTGGGGGTGGGGGTGGGGGTGGGCCAGCAATTAGAAAATCAGTTTTTGAAAAAAAAAAAAATTTTGGGGGGGGGGGTGGGGGTGGGGGGGCAGGGGGCAGGGGCAGGGGTGGGGTGGCGAAACTACCAGATTTATTAAAATGAAATGCATTTTTTGTATAATTTAATGCATTTTTATGTGAAAACTTTATGCATTTTTGTTTGATTTTATATGCATGTGAAACATGCATATTTTTGGGGGGTGGTAATGGGGAGGGTTGGGGGGTGGTGTGGGCTGGATTGGGGGGTGGTATGGGGTGGGGTGGTGAAAATACCAAAATTGGAAAAATTAAATGCATTTTTCTGTTGAAAGTTATGCATTTCATGTGAAAACTTTATGCATCTTTGTGTGAAACTATATGCATCTAAAATATATCTATTTTGAGAAAATCTAAAAAAAAAATTTTTTTTTTTAATTATTAAATCCGAAAATTACATTCCAATTTTACCCCTCCAGATTTTGCCTTGGAATCCTTGCCACGTGTCACCATCTTGATGCGCCACATGTCATAAATGTGTGGTCAAGATTTGGATCTAGGGATCTATTATAAGCATTGGGATCTATATGATCCCATTCCTATATATATATATATAATTATTAATTATACTTATTAAGATTAATGAATCTTTATATAGAATGTAATAGTTAATTAATTAATAAATGATGAAGATTATATATGGTAAGTTATTGAAATAAAACAATTCTAAGCATGCCACATAGGTTAAGGCATAATCCTATTATATAAAAAAAATGCTATCTACATTGTTTGGACGTAGGATTAAAAAAAAAATGCACGACTAAGGTAATATATTTTGTTTAAAATTTCTTATTTTAATTTCATTATTTCTTAATTGCTTCTAATTTTTAAAATAATAATCTATAATTTTTTTATATTTATCTAAGAATGTAATCAATGTATATGACATTATTTTCAAAATTATTGTAATTTCTTTAAAGTTTTTTAGTTTGTTGTTATACTTATTTTGACAATATAATATTGTTTGTATTCAACAATATGTTCTGTATGTCACTATTCGGTAAGGTGATAAATGATTAGAATAATATATGATTAAATATAATATAATGTATTATCATATACTAAGATTGATTGATTGATTTTGTCACGCTTTAGTTTCTCAAGAGAATAAGAAATGGGATATGTGACGTGTGTGCTAGACTTTACTTGAATTAAATAGGTGATGTGCCCTTAGAGTCGGGCATGATTCCGTTAATAAAAAGAAAATACGTCGTATTTAAAAGATAACAAGCACGGCGTTATAATATAATTATTCTCCCTAATAAGATCAAAAATTTAAAGGTCTGAGACAAAAGTAACATTTCAAACTAGGCATAAAGTATACGTAGAAAACAACCTTTGTGGAAAGCGATGAAAAATAGAATTCACATAAAATAGTCTATGAAGTATCGACATAATCAAACATCAGATAATATTCACCAAGTGAATTTATTTCAGCAGAAGCAGGTCATAAACATTCTTCAAATAACAATAATAACCCCTTCTTCAGCCTCGCACGTCTCCATCAACTACTCAAATTTTAAAAGGTTTTGAAAACATTTGCAGGGCTGAGTACTAATGTACTCAGTGTGTTGAGCCATTTACAAATATTTTGAAAGCTATCTTTTGAAAAGATAATTCATGCTTTGAGCAGTATAATACAGAATGTTCTTAAGCTAAGTCATTCCATGCATACTAAAAACTCGAGTACTCTACTTTTTATGTCTCATCTATTGGACGTTATCTACAATTGGTTGTCATCGATCTCTGGATGAAACAGGTTCTGGTGTACGTACATAATTCTAATTGGCAGAACCAACAAAGTTCTGGTTAGCGAAGCCAATAATGTTCTGATATATACCATATAACCAATAGAGAGCAAAACATTTTAAGCATGAACATCAACTTTAACTTTTCATAAAATCGATCTTCTTACACATACATTTCGAAAATATAGCCCCACTTGATTTGGAGACAATCTGAACAACCTAAATAAGCTGATTAGAAACCTAAGTATCCTATTTTGTAGGACCTATAAGATAAGTTCTCAATTTAAACTTATTGCCCTAAAACAAACCTTAACATTTTCTTAACTTGACATCAATTTTTAACTACATTCGCAATACCTGAATTTTAAAAAATTCAACTAAAACTTGAAAATCATTTTCTTGGCTAAGGGTTCCAACAATACCCTCACTTGACTTTTACTGGAAAACTCAACTCAACTTATATCATTAACCAATTGAAGCTTAAATATGGCCGAATTAATAGATTAATTAAGGGTGATTCTATTCATAGCCTCCATTTTACTCTTTATAGCCTCTTATTTAATAAAATATTAAAATTATTAATATATGTACTATTTTATCCTCATAGCCCCCAATTTAATTTACAAATAACATCATCTCAATTTAATTTACATATAACTTCATCTGCAACCCTAAAAATTTGAACAAAAAATATGCTGGGATTTAGTTACAAATTATCCAAGTCTCCCATGACGATGAACTCATCAATTGACAACAAAAACATCAAAGCCTTCGTGGATAAACTATCAAGGGAAACAAAAAGTAATGTTGAACCTCAAATTCCCAAGTTATTTGAAGAGGGAAAAAAAAGAGTAAGCAAAGGTTTAGTATTACCCAAAATAAAGTTTTCATCTCTCCCAAGGTCGATCAGTTCAGTTCTTGTTGTGACTATATTTACTTTTGTTTATAACGCTACTGCAACCCATTTCTTTCCTCTATGCGACGAGAACAACGCAAAACCAAAAAAGCTAAACCAACAACAAAATGTTATCTTCTTCAAAACCTGAATTTGAAGAAGTTGAAGAAGCAAAAGGTAATCATTTTGATGATTTGGGATACAAGTCTAGTTGTCCAGTTCATAGCCCCAAGGTGATGATAAATCATAACTTACATAAATTTATAGATTTCCACTTGAAATTGATTCTTTCACACATTGAATAAATAAATCTCAATTTGTTCGAAAAGAAAAAACTCAAATTATTAAATTCCATCATATTTTCTTTTCAATTTTTTGGGACTATGTGATAAATTATATTCCCTCCGTCCCGCTCCAAATGTCTCATTTCTTTTGGGCACGGAGATTAAGAAATATGTATAAAGTAGATAAAGTGGATATAAAATAGATAAAGTGGGTTGGTGGAAATTGTTTGAATATTAAGTATAGAGAGAGAGTGTATTGCCAAAAAAGGAAATGAGACATTTGGAGTGGGACAACCCAAATTAGAAAATGAGACATTTGGAGTGGGACGGAGGGAGTACTAATTTTTACTAACTTTTTAATTAGAGGCTACAAGAGTGAAATAGTATTTTTATTAATATTTTTAGTATTTTATTGAATAAGAGGTTACAGACACTAGGATTCACCCATTAATTATAGGCACTAGTACGTCCATCCGTGTGATGCACGATAAAATCGAAATTAAATGGCATTTTAAATAAATATATAAATATAAATATTAAACATAATCAAAATGTAAATAAATACAAAATATGATTTAAAAATAAAATATCAATAACTCAATAAAATCCCGAATTTAAAAACGTAATTTTCAACTATGTATAAAGTGTAATGATAATTATAGTCACTAAATAATTTTAAATTATTTGATAACAAAATTAATATACACATTATTATTATATTCTAAATAAATAAAATAAATAAAAAAGTTGTAAAATTTTAACAAAGAGAAAGAATATAACATATTTTAAAATTTTAATAACATATTCGTTTTGAATTCATTTTTGATGATTTTTATACCATATGAAAGATCTTGTTACGAACTTAAATTTAAAATGCATATTGAATATTTATTCATAAATTAAATTTGATGATATTTAGAAAATAATTAAAATTATATAAAAAAGATAAAACAAATAGTGAAAAATTGATGGGAGAAGAGAGAGAAAACTCATCTTTTATATATTATATAGATTATATAGATTTCTTTAGTAATGCCGCCCACTTCATATTATAAGGGCCCAACATCTTTAATTTAAGCCCAAATGCAAAGTGAAACACAGAAAAGAAAAATAAACATATCTCATTCTTCTCTCTGCATCGGTCTCTCTCTCTCTCGCCGCCTCTCTTCTCTCTCTCCCTTCTCAACCCCTGTCACGCCGCCACCTCCCTCCGGCGATGTCGCCACCGCCAGCCACCCTCCTCCCTCACAAAAATCCCCAAATTCCCTTACTTATCTCTCGATCCCTTGCAGGGCCTGCCTCCTCCCTCGCCGTACACTTGCAAGAATGATTATTGCTATATGTTTTTCTGCAAAAATTATATTGTGATTAGAGCTGCTGTTGCTCAGAATTCATGATCTTGAGGTATACTGACTCTTTTGCTCTATCATAGAAGTCTCATAGCAGGGTAATGATTTTGTGAAGAAATGGAATGGTTACAGTGAAGATGAGAAAAGGTATACAGAAATAGTACTCCTTATTAGCGATGTCCAAGGAATATTTAATCTATTACTCCGGTCTTTCTTAAAATAAAAATGATAACTGATTAATAAAACTGATAATGGACTTAAAAATATGTATAAAGATTCTGGCCCAACATAATTTTAAAAGTCTAGCAATTACCTACGCTCAGCCCATATTCAAAATAGATCGGCTTGAAGCCCATCATTTAAATCCCATGAAATATTTATTAACATTTGGACTTACCTTACTATTCAATCATTTTTACGCCTTACATTTACATTCTTTTTGTCAATTTTTTTTTTTTTATTGTTAGAAGACTTGAGCGTTGGAGGCCCTTTCATCGTTATCTCCATTGCTCATAAAAGGTTTCTAACATATTTATGGTTTCAGATTGTTAGTGCCCGTCGATCTAAACGTATTTGACGTCCTACTCCGTAATTATTGGATCCATCCCCAATAATTTGACCCCCATTGTGAGGCTCTAGCAATCAAGCATTCTGACAATCTGTTATTAAGTTCTACCATGAGTACCTCCAAACCATGTCCATAATACGAACGAGGCGACAACACAGACGGACCTCCTTACTCAAGGCAAAGTAAATGTAGGGGTCTTTGCCTTAGCCGAGCAGATCACGCAAGAGCCGGAAAGTAGACTCTTACTTTATTTTATTTTATTTATAAGTAGTATTGTATATAATTGAAAACAATAAGTGGACGTTTATAATTGACAATTAGTCTTCGTAGATGAAAATAATAAGGTTAATCCCTTATTTACTTTGATGGATTGGAGGAACTGGCTTGGGTTGCAAAAATATCATTCAACAGGTTTCGCCCAATGCATTGGAGGGGCTGGCTTGGGCTGCAAAATTTGCAAAATTTTCAGTCCCTGATGCAGCCCAATAAGATGTCCAAGTCGGGTGGGTCGGGCTATATCAGCCCTCACATTTAATATAAATTCGATATGCGAATCTATTTATTTGAAATGTAACTAAGTATTCTTTTAATGGTGAAATTTAATAAAAGATCAATTATAGAATGAGGATTTAGTTCAAATTATTTTATATGAACAAATTATATTGAAGAACCATTTTTATTTTGCATACATCTAAGTATTCTTTTATTATTTTGTATGACCATATTAAATTAAAGGTTAATGGTGAAATTTAATAAATAAAAAAATCTATGTGGGAATGATGATTTATTTCAAATTATTTGATATGATCAAATTAAATTGAAGAACCTATTTATTTCAAATACATCCAAGTATCATTTTATATAAGCTTTAAAATAGTGAAATTTAATAATAATTTTATTTAGGTTTCGAATTGTTGAATTTTAATATAAATTCAATATGAGAACTTATTTATTTCAACTACATCATAAAATGAGAATATGGACTCATATAGCCATATTGAGGACCAAAACTCAATATTTCGGCCTCCATCTTAAAAACACAAATTTTGACCATTTTTTTTGCAATTTTGAACTGTATTGCCCTTAATTTGGACGGACTAGATTGGGTTGGGCGCGGTTCGGGTGGTACTTTTGACATTAATGTTATAATTTGTGTCAAAAGTACCAAATTACTCAGAACAAAAAAATACCAAGTAATTTGGTACTTTTGGCACTAATATTGTCATTTGTGCCAAAAAAACAATTTACTTGGTTTTTTTTTTTGGCACTAATATTCTCATTTGTTCTATGTAATTTGGTACTTTTGACACAAATTATAACATTAGTGTCAAAAATACCAAATTACTTAATTTTTTTTTGTTTTGCTTCTGTTGGTAATTTTGGCACAAATTATAATATTAGTGCCAAAAGTACCACCCGAACCCGCGCGCCAACCCGACCCGATTCGCCCAAATTAAGGGCAATATAATATGAAATTGTAAAAAATGGCCAAAATTTATGTTTTTAAAATAGATGGCCAAATATTGAGTTCCATTGCTCAATTTAGCTATCTCAAAAGTTGGCTCTCTTAAAATTATCTTTGTATTTAAGTTTCCATCATGAAGTTCAATAAAAGATCAATGTGGAAATGCTGATTTATTTGAAATTATTTTTATGACAAAATTAAATTGAATAACCTATTTATTTTAAATCTATCAAATTATGAGTATCATTTTATTTATTTTATATTATCAAATTTAACCGAATAATCTATTTATTTAAAATTTATCTAAGTATTTTTTTTATTTTTATTTTTGAACTTAAATATCCTTTTATTTGAATTTTCAAATGGTGAAATTTAATAATCATTTTATTTAAAATTTTGAACTGTGAAGTTTAATATAAATTTAATATGATAATCTATTTATTTGAATACATCTTATAAATATCCTTGTATTTATGCATTCATACATAGCAAACTCCATTAAAATGTGGTTTTACTACTCATCTCTTTTCGGACCCAACATTTTTTTTCGATTCTCATGAGTTTATTAGCATCACAATAACCATACACATATAAATATATACTCTCTTCATCCCATTATAAATGTCTCACTTTCCATAATGAGACGTCCCATTACAAATGTCTCATTTCTTTTTGAGGAAACTAATAAACAAATACCAAAAATTAAAAAAAGATAACTTTTTTAGTTCCTCTTTAAAACTAACTCTTTTGTATACCAAAATCTGTGAAAGGACTAAAATACCCCTTACGGTCCCCACCACTTGAAGCCAAAGTCAAACCCGTGTCCACGATCGCGGACACGATGGCGACGATCGTGGCCACGACCGTCGTGTCCATCGTGATCACGATGGTGGACACGACCATCGTGTGCACGCGAGCCGTCGTGTCCAACGTGGGCACGATGGTGGACACGACCATCGTGCCCATCGTGGGCACGCGAGCCATCGTGCCCACCCCGCCCATCGTGCCCACCCCGGACGACGAGGCCCCCGACGTGCCCACCCCGCCCCCGACGTGCCCACCCCGCGAGCGCGCGGTCGTGCCCGTCGTTTCTTCGCACCATCGTGCCCGTCGACACCCGCGACTGTGCCCACGACGGTCGATTGCCCCCGCCCGTGGGCACGATGGCCACGACAGGCCGAGGGGGCGATGGAAGCTCACGATAAATGGCTCGAACGTGGTCACGACCACCGTGAACTCCGGAATGTCATTAATGAAGTGCAGATTTGGTGAATCTTTTCGGTTGAGACTAGGAATAACTTTTGTGATGAAGAGGTTGTTGGTGATAATAATTGTGGAAGCTTGTAGTTGTTCAAACAAAACTTAAGCTTCACATTTGTTACCAAAGAACGAAACAAAAAGAACCACGAATTAAAACCAAAACCCTAATCAAAGAAATCCACAGATCAACCATAAAGGAAGAAAAAAACAACAAGAGGCGACGTTCCTTCGTTCATCTCGCTTCATATAAAGGTATGTATGTTTTGTTCCTCCGTCTACTACTCACAAGCATGAAATATGAAAAAAAAACGTGAAAAAACATTCTAAAAACGGCTTTTATGATTGTTTCGTTGTTTGAACGTTTTGATCTCATGGAAGTATATATGTTGATCATGAATATTGTTTATTTTGTTTCAAATAGGTCACACATTAGAGTTTATGTTTCGACGTCATGTTATTAGGGTTTAGGGTTTAGCCCACATGTTCGAAGCACACCATCGTTGTCACGATAGCACTCACGATCGTGGACACGATCGTGAGTGCCATCGTGATCATGATGGTGTGCTGCGATCGTGGGGTTGGCAGTCCATGTTTTAAGGTACTTTTAATGGTTTTCTGACTGTTTATATTACATTTTGTTAATTTCAGATGTCGGGGCGACGTATTATGATACATCATGGCGGTCGTTGGGAGCGATCAACATATATAGATGGGGAATTCTTTGTTCCGTATATCGATTCCGGTACAATTAATCGTGCTAACCTCGTGGATCTTATTAGAGAGGGTTTGGGAGATCGAAATGAGACCGAATATACGTTATGGTACGTCACAAACATCAATGGTATTAAAGCAAAAGTTCTATTGAGGGGGGATATGGAGTTGCTTCGATGGTTAGCAGATCCTAGAGAGGATCCAGAAGTTTATGTGATTGAGAAAGACGGTTCTTCCGGCCCCGATAATAATGTGAGCCGCAACACTATGAGAGGCTGTACATCGGCTGTACATCTTGATCAAAGAATGTCGTATCATGATGAAGATGATGAAAAGGTATTTGTAATACCCCGTTTCCCTGAGTTAAATTTAGAATTTATTTTGAACTTAAGATTTAAGATGATTCACGCCGGATTGAGAAAAAGAATTTATTTTTAATTCCAACACAAATGATTTACAAAAACATTTGTAAATTTAGTTATTAAATTTATATGCATTACATATTTATTTAATTGAGCATCGATCATTTACACGAACTATTTTATTTAACGAACACTGAACGATTATTACAGTTTTCATAGTACAACCCGGAAGATTTTTATTTTATTTTATTTTATTACTCCCATCTACACCTACACCCTACAACTCCTATCCGCCACTCTACTGCCATCATCATCATGACTTTTTCAATCCCTACCATCAATACCTATTATTACACCCACCTACTCCCTCCCTTCTCCCACCTACTCTCCACACCTCTCTGCCATATCTCAATTATATCAAATCATGGAGACTTTACTCATACCAAAGAGACTTTACTCATTCTACACAAAAGACATGTTGCATTTTTCTCATCTGCATTCAAGAAGGCAAGAACGCACAAAAGAAGCCACCAAGCACCAAGCACCAACCATCATTAACCCTCAAGGTTTTTCTTCAATTCATAGCAGTAAACACACACATATACAGCTTTATGTTTGTTCATATGTCCATCTATAACTGAGTTTACATAACAATAAAGACAACGAAATGTAAATGTTTCATACAATGAGAATACAGATAATGAGATATAAGAACTGATAGTTTGTTGCCTATGTTTTGTTTATTTGTGTACCAATCACTGCTCCATAAGAACATAAGATATGTGCATGAAATGAAAATACTGATAACTAAAACAAGAATAGAACTCGTGGGGTATCTCTGCTTGGAGAGTGTCTGCGAGGAAGGGATGTGAGAGTCGGGAGTCAGGGCGGCAACGGCGGTGGCTATTAGCTGTTGTCGGACCGAACAAAGGGAAGATGGAGGCAGTAGCTAGGGCACGGCGGTGGTGGCCGTCTGTTTTGCTCGCTGGAGACCGAAGAGGGGTGACGGCCGGCGGCCTTGCTGCCGTCGATCTGAGGAGGGAGAACCGAGTGTCGTCAGCGGCTGTCGCTGCTCCCCGGCGAGCTTCCACGGCGGTGCGGCTGGTTGTTGCTGTCGGCAGCAACCTCGTCGTTTGTCGCTGGGAGTTTGATGGGGGCGGCTGGTCATTGTAGGTGTCGGGTAGGAACAGGAGGCGGCCGTGGCATCGCTGCGGTTGCCGGAGGTGAAGGCAGCGCGGCATATAGCTGTCGTTCGCCGGAGTTCCAGGAGGAGGGAGCGGCGATCTCACCGTTTCCAAGGAGGGAGAATCGGCGGCAGCCTATCTGCTGCAGTCGCCGAGAGAGAGGCCGAGGGAGGCGGCGGCACTCGTCGTCGCCAAGGGGGAAAGAGAGAGCAGGGGGATTCGAGGGAGAAGTGACCGGAGCGGCGCTCGCCGCCGGGAGTGGTGGGCGTGCGGCCGTGAGTCCGAGAGGGAGAGATAGAGCAGTCGAGAGGGAGAGAGAGTCGTGAGATGAGAGATAAGAGAGGGTGTGCGGCTGATAGGGAGAAGATAGAGAAGGGTTGGGGGTGTTGGGCTTTGGAGTGGGCTTGAGCATATGGGCCGAAAATTTTAAAGGTTGGGCTTTGTTATTTCCTTATTTGGGCCGAGTATTTGGGCCGATTTTTATGAGTGATGGGCTTCGATTTTTAAATAGATTTGGGCTGCGATTTTTAAAAGCTTGGGCCGATTTTTAATTTTATTTAGCTGGGCCCGATTTATTTTATTCAGTCTGGGCCATTCATATTTTATTGAGTTGGGCCTCATCTTTTAAATTTATATGGGCTATTATTTATTTAAGCATGAGCTCTATTTCATCTATTTAAATGGCTTCCCTATTTTATTTAATTAGACTATTAATTAGTTTGATTAATTATTTTAAAGACTTTGGATTGCCTTCAATTAATTAAATTGGGCTTTCTTATTTTTAATTAATTGAACTATTATTAGTTTGATTAATTTATTTAAAGGATAATTTTTATAATAATATTAAATTATTATTAAGTGCATATTTTAAGTAATTACTTATCATATGCTAAGCATGACATGACATTTCATTTGCATCATGAAATAAAAAGTATTTATGATTTAATTGGTTTTATTTATAATTCCAATTATTAAAGAAAGATGAGTAAGAATATTGTTGGTGTTCTTAACTCAAGAGAAATGTTTTTAATTATTTATTCATTAAAAACCCGGCTAAGTGAATCATAGAATGTTAAGCACTACACCATGACTTAAGATTAGATTCAAGGAGACCTATTAAGAATAGAATTTCTTGTAGGCTTTGTGGACCAAGGGGATTAGCACTGTTTTCCCAAGACAGGTTATGTGATTATGATCTTCAGGCTTTGCCTATCCAGGTGGGCATTACTTTTACTATACGTATATAGAGATCCCCTGCGTGTCGTAGGCCTCTTATACGAATATATGCATGAGATGATTTTAACTGTTAATTTCAGTTTATTATTATGCCCAAATGATAAATGACTCTTATGAAATGAAAATGAAATGTTCATGAAATGAAATGAAATGAAATGTTTATGAAATGATTGACTGCCAAAAATGTTTATGTTTTTATATGTATCCTATCTGTGTTGGTTCGCCAACTTTGAAGGAAATCCAATTGGGATCCTATGCTAGACAAAGGTCGCTAGCTAGGGTTAACGTGTACACTTATGGAGACCGCGAGTCGCTTGCGACCGGTCTTGGCGTCCGTGGTAAGGAGGCCTCCTTCCCGGCGCGTGACAGAAAGGAACAGATATGGATCATATGAAGGAAAATGATCGGCCGATCGACTTTATGAAAATGAAAGAAATATTTTAGTAAGCGCAGGTCATTTAAGAAAACCCCTGTGTGTTACTGTTATGGCAGTTCAATTTATATATGTATGCATGAATGTATTTTTGGCTATGCCCACTGAGTATTTTTATACTCAGCCCTGCATGTATTTCTAAATGTGCAGGTTGAGCAGTTGATGGAATGGAATGATGTTGAGCGGGTGTTCCTTTGACATTTCAAGAAATGTAACCTTGAGTATACATCTTCATATGTATATCTCACACGTTTTCCGCTGCAAAACACTTGATTAGGATAGCTCTATGATATGAAGTTGTGATACGTGTTATTGGGTAACCACCTTAATCAGTTCTCAATTATGTGTATCCAAATAATCATATATGATCCTAGCATTTTATCTATGAGTGACATTTCCATATACTTTAATGTTAAGTAATTGTCCATTTCCATTTCTTATTGTTCACCCCAAGTCATAACCCCGGTTAACCCGTCATTGGGATAGTGGGCTGTGACAGAGTGGTATCAGAGCGGTTCGTTCGCTCTGGCCCTAGAAACCTTATTCTAAAGAGTCGAGTCTAGTTTGATTCTTTAGACTTACACGGGTTCATATGGCACCGCTCAACACTCCATTGCATCGTGCTCAATCAAGGAAAGAAGGTAACTGCAGTTTCAACGTTTTAAAGATGTTAATGTTCTAAAATGCTTCATGAATATGTTTATGTGAAGAGCAGGTTATGATGAAATGTTGAATGTTTTGCCTTTCATGGCATATTTTCGCAATCTATGATGTTATGATCAGACGAATGATAGAAAAATTGACATATGTTTTCCCGGAGAACATAGATTGCTATAAGTTGCATGATCACAATTTTAAAAGAACATAGACTACTAGATTAGTAGGATATCTCTACAATCTAGATTCTCAAGGTGATGATGTAGAAGAATGAAAGAGAACTTAGAACGTCTCAGCTCCCTTAAGAAAATGATGGTTCTTTTGAACTACAAAGAGGAATGAAAAGATATGTACGAGGTAAAGGAAAAGCACAGAATGAAAATACGAGACGAATTCAAGGTAAACGTTGCATCAAGGGTTGAACCATAGTCTCTACGTTCGAATGTTCAAGTGCGACGGAACATCGAATCGACTTTTGCTACAGGACAGATTTTAAGAATAGTGTGTTTTGCCTGTGTACGTATGTCTGTGTGTATATGTCTTAAGAGAGGTTTGGGGTTTGAGATCAATAGGATAGAGAACTTTAAGATAAGTTTAGTTGTCATAATGAGCTTATGTTTTGTTATGTATAATATGTTCATGGCTCTTCAAGTTCGGAACGATGTTTCCCGTGTGACTGGGAGGTGATGATGTTGGACCTGGCCAGTCCACATGATCCAAATCTCAGTAGACGTCTTTTGGGTTGAAAACCCATGTGTTTCAACTTTCGATTGAAAAGTCAGATGGGCTCTTACTCGAGGTCATTTTGTTCGACCTTGTAGTTAATCATTTCATACCCTCTGGTCAATCTTTTGATTCTCTTGAACAATTTCTACAACACCTTGTCTTGATGTTGTGTTGAGTTTGAGCCTTGCAACTCGTGAGTTGTCATAATAGATCCCCTTGTTTGATAAGACCAAGAAGTGTTAGTCTACCGATGTAGTATACTACCCAAATTATGGCTTCGTATAATTGTGTCTCATTGTAATTAGTTGAGATTATTAGTCTTTGTCCTATAAATGATATCGACCACTCATTATGATAGAAATTCAGAGTTCAAGCTAAGACCGTAATATAGTGTTCGAGTACGAGGACTTAAGTTAATTGGTCTATGATAGTTTTAAGATAGATTCATAGGAAAGTGTTGTACATGTGTAGGTAACAAGAAATGGGTTGATGACCATTTTGGTCTTTGGAAAATAGGATACTCCGTAAATGAGCCCTAGGAATGAGGTAGGAGTAATGAACCGCCGCAAAAGGACGAGGGAACTTATTCTCAAGTAAATCTCATGTATATAAATTGGAATTAGGAATCCAATTGATATGAGGAGAGACCCGAATCTATTCTAGATCGGAAAGTTAAAGTACTAAGGAATAAGTCGATACCTTTAGTAATAGTTCTTTGGAAGCACCATGATCAAGAAGAGGCGACGTGAGAACTCGAGTTTAGCATGAAGGAGAAATACCCAGAATTATTTCCTGTGGTACAAATTTCGTGACGAAATTTCTTTTAAAGTGGATAGTATGTCATACCCCGACTTTTAATCCCTGATTAAGGGCTTAATTATTAATAATTAGGATTCGGCATCCATTTATGATAAAAACTGGTTTGATTTATCTGATGTGATTTGATCGTTATATATGTGTTTTAATGTGCTTAGTTAAAGAAAATTTTTATAAATGTGGTGCATAAGTTATAATTGGTGAGTTAAGTGTATTTATATGAGCCACATGAATTTTAAATTATGCATGAAGTCATGAATTTTATCTAAATTTGATAGTACATGTAACACCCCGTACTTTTCCCTATGTTGTGAGATAGTGTCTTAACACTATTGAGAATACTGAGATGTCAGAGAGATTGACTGTCCTATTAAGAAAATAGGAATAATGAGTTGGAAATAGAGTCGAGAAAGAAAGAGTGAAAAACCTTGATAAAAAAAAAAAAAAAAAAAGCCGCTCGGAGAGACGTCTAGTTTGTCTGTGTTTGTCGACTGCTTTGACGTGATATTATGTGAAATTACGTGACTGATTGATTATGTGAAGTTTTGTTACGTATGTCATTGTGAGCAAGTTATTATGATTTTTATTTGATGATTTTAGCACTTGGAATTTTAATTAAGTTTTCAAAGCAAGTGCAGTTTATTTTTACCGAGAAATCAAAGAATGCCGGTTAATGAAAATATTTCCAAGCATATATTTTGTTTTAAAATTATTTTTCCTATGAGAGGAATATTATAATTGAGTGAGTGCACTAATATTAGTGCTATAATTATTTTATGTGGTCACATGAATAATTATGTATTGGTATTTTATTAATTAGTACATTTCCATAGTTTTTGTGATTTATTTTTGATCACCCTTCTCACCCTATTACTTTAATTTCCCTACCATGTGTCTAAATACCACAATTTGCCAAGTGTAGAGATTATTGAAGAGAGTGTAGAGATTAGAGAGATAGTGTAGAGATTAGAGAGAGAGAGATCAAGGCATTAATTGCCAATATTTCCTTAAGATTACAAAATCCTCTTTAAAGATCACAAGATCATTTACAATCTTGCAAAATCCTCTCTCACTACTCACTCATCATTTTCGACCAACACCTCTCTCCCTCTTTCTCTCACTTTCCTCCATTTTCCTCCATTGAAGAGACCTTCGGAGCTTCCAAAAATTTTACAAAACACCTCAATCCACTCTAAAATCTTCCATAAACACATCCTAGCTACTTATATTCAAGAGAATCATTGAAGAAAGGCTTCCAAGCTAGAGTGAGAAATTTGGGTAAGTGGTCATGTATTCCATAAATCTTGCTTGAATGATGTTGTATGAAGAAAGAAAATCACCTCTCCCTTGTTCTTAAAATTTTCAAAAAAATGGGTCTTTACCCTTCAAAAATTTTCTTTTTCTTTCCTTGATTTGGGGCAAAAAAAAAATGAGATCTATGTGGTGTTTATTGATGATTGATGTGTGTTGTGAAAGTATATGCTTTGAGATGTGAAAGTCGATTGAGTTTAGTTTACAAAAAAAAAAAAATTGGGAAATTGTGAGTCGATGATTTATATGATGATTGATGATTATTGAGTTAATATATATGAATATCTTGATGATTAGCCATGAGATATAGATTTTTCTATTAGGTTAGTTTACCTAAAATTGGGATGTTGAGATCCTATGAATCAATTGATGTATTGATGATGGATTTGAGTTTATGAGATGATCTAGATGATTAATGATGGATGAGATTGAAGCTTGAGGTTGAGAAATGAAAAATGAAAAGTGTTAGTTTGAGGAAGAAGATGACATACATATGTATCTATATGTGATCTTGTTTTATGATGTTGATTTGTGCTAATTGGTAACCTAGGATGTTAGATCTATGATTTGATCAATAGGTTATACATGATTAGTGATATTTTCAAAAGAGTTTAGTTTAATAAAAATTAGGACTTTTTGCCTATGTGTTATTAAAGTAATTTTGGCTTAAGATATATGTATTTGAGCATGATTTTAGTGTATAATTATATTTGAGTAAGTCTTTTGTTGGCTAAGAAATTTTTTGACTTAGTTTAGTTTGTATGAGTTTTTGAGTTTTCATATTTTGAGAAGTCGATGATTGATAAAATGAGGTCTAATTGCTTTATGACCATTATGTGAAAGTTTGTCATGTTTTATTAAGAGTTTTATGATGATACATGAAGTTTCATTAGAGTTTAGTACATGATAAAAGGGAATCTATATGTGTATAATGAGTTATATGATGAATGAGATCATGTTTGAATAATTGAGTAATTTTGTGCATGAAAATGAAAAGAGAATTTTAATGATGCGTTCATTGAAACGTTTTACTAGAGATTTGAGGTTATGATGTAAGAAGAGAGTCATTCATTTCAGTAGTTTCCTGTGTGATCTAGCTTTCCAAAATTTTATGGTATTAACCTTATTGTGTTAGCTAGATATCCACAAAATGTGAGCCCAGTTTGACAACATTTACTATTTTTCAAAAAATCCAAGTTTTCGATTGCTCAAAACTGCCGAATCTGTAGTAAAACAGTCATATCTCCTACAATACTTCGAGTTTTTGACTCTACTTTTTTTTATATGAAAATAGACTCGATGACCTTTCTTTTGGTATGAGTCTCGAGTCCAGGAGGTGTCGGAGTAAGAACAGGTTAGATTTTGAAGTTGAGTCAGTGTAAAAACAGAGCATGTTTTGATAATGTTTGATTGTGTTTTCTTATGTGCCTTATGTGATTGTGTTGTCTATGTGTTGAATGAGATTAGACGAGCCTTATATGAGAGATAAATCGAGACTTAGTACCATGATTTTCTTGAAACCTATCCTTGAACTTAAGGATTTGAGATGAGTGGAGAGTTTATATAAAGTTGAGTAAAGAGATAGAATATGAGATAGAGCATGAGTTAAGGCTTTATGAGTATGGATTTTTAAAAGGATTAAAATGTTTTAAATCAATTCCATTTTAATGGAGTTTAAAATGCTTATTTAAGTCATTTATAAATGAATAATGAGAAATGAGTAAAGGAGTTCGTAAATAAATCGCGGCATGAGATTTTCAATTTCCCTAGTAAACTAGGGAGATATTATGAAGGAACAAGCAATGAACGAGACTCTCACCACCGAGTCACTACAACAATTGGAGAAGGAAAAAGTTCACGCACAAACAAGATATGTACACCACCTCAAGGTGGAGGTAAAGAAAAAAAGGAAATGGAAGGAAAGCACTAGAACTAAACTTAAGGTATAACCCAACCCCAAGGCTAGTAGGCTCAAGTTAAGAGAGTGAATGCTTTGGCTAAAGTGCCAGAAGCTACAGCAAGAATAAAGTTGGAACGCCACCACAATAGAAACTTAGAAACCCCCATTAAATAATCATTTGAAAATGAGAAAATGAGTTTACATGGCAGAAGGAGTGCCATTAATCTTTAAGTGAAAGTTACCAAGATGATGAGAAAAGTTTGATATTAGAATTCCCTAGTCAAATCTGAGAAGGTGACTTAGGACGAAGGAAACAATTAAGGTAGTTCACCACTTTACTAAGATGAAGTGGGTGAAAGAATGTTGTTAGGTCCCGAACTGGTCCAACAGATGATTGAGAAAGTCGACCACATCAAGCAAAGAATCAAAGAAACTCAAGATAGACAAAAGTCTTACGCCGATAAACGCCGATTGGAATTAGAATTCAATGTTGGGGATCGAGTTTTCCTCAAAGTTTCTCCCTCAAAGGGAGTTATACGTTTCGGGAAATAGGGGCAAGTTACGACCCCGTTATATAGGACCTTTTGAGATCCTAGATAAGTTAGGCCTTTGTAGCCTATAAGTTGGCTCTGCCACCAAGCATTGTGGATGTATACAATACGTATAGCACCTCGCAATTAAGAAAGCATGTGATTAAGCAAGATAAAGTAGTCCTAGCCAGGACCTAAGTTGTGATGAGAAATCAGTCCAGATACTTGATCGCAAGATTCAAGTTTTACGAGGCAATAATATTGTTCTCGTCATGTAGTGGAACCATCACAGGATGGAAAAGGCCACAAAAGAGATGAATGGAACGAATGACTAGTATCACAAGATAGAATACCAGATATGCAATTCCGAGGACGGAATTTTTATAAGGAGGGAGGAATGTAATACCCCGTTTCCCTGAGTTAAATTTAGAATTTATTTTGAACTTAAGATTTAAGATGATTCACGCCGGATTGAGAAAAAGAATTTATTTTTAATTCCAACACAAATGATTTACAAAAACATTTGTAAATTTAGTTATTAAATTTATATGCATTACATATTTATTTAATTGAGCATCGATCATTTACACGAACTATTTTATTTAACGAACACTGAACGATTATTACAGTTTTCATAGTACAACCCGGAAGATTTTTATTTTATTTTATTTTATTACTCCCATCTACACCTACACCCTACAACTCCTATCCGCCACTCTACTGCCATCATCATCATGACTTTTTCAATCCCTACCATCAATACCTATTATTACACCCACCTACTCCCTCCCTTCTCCCACCTACTCTCCACACCTCTCTGCCATATCTCAATTATATCAAATCATGGAGACTTTACTCATACCAAAGAGACTTTACTCATTCTACACAAAAGACATGTTGCATTTTTCTCATCTGCATTCAAGAAGGCAAGAACGCACAAAAGAAGCCACCAAGCACCAAGCACCAACCATCATTAACCCTCAAGGTTTTTCTTCAATTCATAGCAGTAAACACACACATATACAGCTTTATGTTTGTTCATATGTCCATCTATAACTGAGTTTACATAACAATAAAGACAACGAAATGTAAATGTTTCATACAATGAGAATACAGATAATGAGATATAAGAACTGATAGTTTGTTGCCTATGTTTTGTTTATTTGTGTACCAATCACTGCTCCATAAGAACATAAGATATGTGCATGAAATGAAAATACTGATAACTAAAACAAGAATAGAACTCGTGGGGTATCTCTGCTTGGAGAGTGTCTGCGAGGAAGGGATGTGAGAGTCGGGAGTCAGGGCGGCAACGGCGGTGGCTATTAGCTGTTGTCGGACCGAACAAAGGGAAGATGGAGGCAGTAGCTAGGGCACGGCGGTGGTGGCCGTCTGTTTTGCTCGCTGGAGACCGAAGAGGGGTGACGGCCGGCGGCCTTGCTGCCGTCGATCTGAGGAGGGAGAACCGAGTGTCGTCAGCGGCTGTCGTTGCTCCCCGGCGAGCTTCCACGGCGGTGCGGCTGGTTGTTGCTGTCGGCAGCAACCTCGTCGTTTGTCGCTGGGAGTTTGATGGGGGCGGCTGGTCATTGTAGGTGTCGGGTAGGAACAGGAGGCGGCCGTGGCATCGCTGCGGTTGCCGGAGGTGAAGGCAGCGCGGCATATAGCTGTCGTTCGCCGGAGTTCCAGGAGGAGGGAGCGGCGATCTCACCGTTTCCAAGGAGGGAGAATCGGCGGCAGCCTATCTGCTGCAGTCGCCGAGAGAGAGGCCGAGGGAGGCGGCGGCACTCGTCGTCGCCAAGGGGGAAAGAGAGAGCAGGGGGATTCGAGGGAGAAGTGACCGGAGCGGCGCTCGCCGCCGGGAGTGGTGGGCGTGCGGCCGTGAGTCCGAGAGGGAGAGATAGAGCAGTCGAGAGGGAGAGAGAGCAGTCGTGAGATGAGAGATAAGAGAGGGTGTGCGGCTGATAGGGAGAAGATAGAGAAGGGTTGGGGGTGTTGGGCTTTGGAGTGGGCTTGAGCATATGGGCCGAAAATTTTAAAGGTTGGGCTTTGTTATTTCCTTATTTGGGCCGAGTATTTGGGCCGATT